>NW_022146782.1:3227766-3545266 GCF_002938485.1 Sitophilus oryzae
TGCCGCAGTTACAACAATTTCAAATTCAAGAGATTCGAAGCAATCAAATTTGTTATTAAATTTTAAAAATAAAACATGAGAAACATGAAAGGAAACAAACAAAACGAAAAAGAATTGATTATTTCGTCTTGGGCTTGTTTTCGATGTATTGATTTCTGAATTACGATAAACAATTTTAGAATTTCTTTTTTGTGACCTTATCAATTATCAATTCATTTGTGTTTTTTGTTCCTTTCATGTTTTCTGTTTTTATTTTTTAAAATGAAAAGAATTGATGCTTCCGCAGTGTCTTGAATTTGAAATTGTTGAAACTACGGCAACCTCGCATGACGCAAGCTCGACACGCCGACGCGACAAAGAAGCAGTGAGCAGTTACCAACCAGTGATTCGTGGCTGTCTTGGCCGACGGATGGTTGGGCTGCTGACGGAATTGTCGAAATACATCGAAAACAATGGCAGAAAAAAGCAAAATACGGTTATTTTAAAATTGTTGAGTAAAACATGTATTTTCTTAGATTGAAAGTTTAGTTCGTAAAAGTGGCGGTAAGAGACAATAATTCTAACATTTATTCATTCAGAAAGATATTCAAAGTAATGTGTAATGTGTGCTTTCAAGGTGTTTTGTAATCAGTGGTTCAAATTGTGATGAAGACTATACGAAAAATGTGTTAGTTAAAATGGGGACTGTTATTTTAGCAGTTTTTATAACAGCACGTAACCAAGTAAAGCAGCACAATGAAATGTATTAAGTTAAGTTGTGGTATCGAAAGAGAACTTGTCGCAGTTACAATCGATTCTGTCATAAGTAATCTTTTTTTACATGTTGGTAAGTTTTTTAATTTAACTTTTTAAACATTTAACTTTTAATTATTTATGTTAATAATTATCACAAATTCTTAAATGTAATGCATCTCTGCAAAACTCCTCAGGTGTTGTGATTGATTTTATGGATTACTGGTTAAACATAACTTTTCTTTCCATATGGCAACACAGGGGCTTGAATTATCTGAAATCCGGGCACCGATCCGGGTTAATTGGATGGTGAGTGGCAATATCTTGCCGGCGGGTTCTCAAAAATGTTGCGAATTATTTTTTTAAATTTTCAAAGTTCAAATAACTCAATTATTTTCAATTTATATTTTTAAAAATTAGTAAATAGAAAATATGTTTATTTTGGACAGAGGTCTACCACCTCTTAAAATATCTGCACTCATTTCTGGGACACCCTGTATAATTACTTACATGGTATTACTTTTAAACCTTTTTATATTATTTGGAACGTTTAAAATTGTTTAAAAATTATTTGTGATGTTTGAAAAAATATAGAGACTGAATAACATTAATATTATATCTCTGTTTCATAAATATGAAATATTACCGATTATGAGTTGTTTTACGGTGATCAATAAACTCAAACAATGTGATAATGACTAAACACACTGAAAGAAAGCCTGAAAAAAACGGAGAACAACTGGCACGTAGTAAAAAAGGGCAATTAAAGCCCCATATGGACTGTATTCAGACGTTTATGAGCTTTTACGGAATCGAAGTGTGTGTATTTGTTTGCATTGGAAAACGTATATAAATAGAATTGCACACAATTAAATTATATTGGCTTGAAATGACAAGTTTATGATCTAGATAGAGCTATAGAAACCTAGAATGGGCTACTTTTTTTTCAAAGTTTTTTAAACAAAATTTTATGTTGCTCTAACTATATTAAAGCTTTACTAAGAACCTCGAAACTAGCGGAGTAAATTAGCGGTTTCAATTAGCGTAGAAGATTGTGCCTCTAATTTCAATTCAATCACTCAAAACGTTAAAATTAGTGGTAGTAATTTTCAATTTTAAGCTTCATTCAGAACCCCGCAATTAGTGGCACAGATTATACAGGGTGTCCCATTTTGGTTGAAATCATACGGTATCTCCGTTATTAGTGAAGATAGAAGGGTGCGGTTTGCACAAACCTGTCTCACTTTTTTGTCAAACGGAAGATGCCGTAAACAAAATTTTCATAGCCCTCTTCGTTTCCGAAGCTACGGGTCTTTTTGAAAATTTTGCATTTGGGACACCTCCCTGTATTTTCTGTTATTGTTAAAGCTATCTAGAAGGTGAAAACTGTTTATTGTAGAACTTTTACGTAGAATACAGTGGCGTAAGTCTGTTTTTCTACCAAAAAATTATTTTCTTAAAAATATGAACTAAAGTTTATGTTTTTTAAATGGGACACCCTGTTATTATAAATCATATGATCTGTCTTGCCCATAAGCTTCTCACAAAATATCATATCACTCTATTATTTATTTTCACTATTTACTGCAATATTTAAAAGTTTATAAAAAGATCATATTTATTAGTGCTAGGGCCATGAATTGATAATAAAAGAAACTAAAAATGTATTAAAAGTATACTGCCTATCTGTCTCTTGTGTTATTTTGGGAGCCGCTATAAATTCATTAATATTAGGGAAACTAACTCTCTCTACGCTATTTTGTAAATTCTTGGCAATACGTGATATACGTTTAAGAATAATCTACGTATCGGAAATTTAGGATATTCCTTTAGCTAATTTACGTGAAAATATACTTTCAGCAAGATTGGGAACATTCCCCCTCATTAACTATTGGAAATATTAGGAATTACTGTTAAATTATTATTTTTTCAAATCAATGAATTGAAACCAATGACCCATATTTATAGCCTCCTCGATTCCCGGATTTCGCCGCTCTCGATTTCTGGATTTTTGGGGATTTTTTTTTGAAATTACGAAATATATCGTGGGCACGACAACAATGTCGAACACCTGAAATATGCTTTAATAATTCAAGATTTAGATTTTTGCAACCATCCCGTTAAAAAAAAAGAAAAATCTAAAAAAAAAAAAAAAAAAAAAAAAAAATTATTTTCAAAAGTAAAATATTATTTAATCCCAAATAAATTTTAATATGTGTATGACTATTTTTTATAAAATACCATTTGATTTTTTGTTATTTATCACGGCTCCTACTAATTAAGAAAATACTATACTTTAATTAATTTGCATAAATAGTGAAAAATAAATTATAGAGTGATATATATTTTTGAGAAGCTCTCAGAACAGATTATATGATTTGTAAATATACAGGGTGTTCCATTACTTGAAAAACACATAACTTTAATTGCATATTTTAAAAATATTCTTTTGTAGAAAAAAGCAGGGACTACGGCACTGTATTTCTACGTAAAAAGTTCTTACAATAAGCAGTTTTCACCTTCTCGGTACCTTTAACAATAACAGGAGATTACAGGGTGTCCCAAATTGCAAAATTTTTGAAAAGACCTGTTAGCTCAGAAATGAAGAGGATACCTGACAATTTTTGTTTGGCAGCATCTTCCGTTTGACGAAAAAGTGGGACAGGTTTGTGCAAACCGCACCCTTCTATCTTCACTAATAACGGAGATACCCTATGATTACAACCAAAATGGGACACACTGTACAGATTATAAACTTTTTTTTTCTTTATTGTTTTTCGTGGTTTCAATTTTCGAAATCGGACACTAGTTAGGTTACCAGTTTGCGCACATAGCACGCCCATTCATGGCCTCTAAAATTGTGCACTGCGCCTGACCGGGCATGTTATTGAATGAATCGGAAAACCGAATAGCTTTATGCAGTATTTACGCGTATCTTATCGTGGTTACGATATGGGCGAATGGCGCGAGTCAATTTTTAACGCGATACCCGCTAATAACGTTACCGCCTGACGTAATTTGCCGATCAATTACACCAAGCGTTTATTTCTAAATAATAACGTTGAAAAATTGCCTTTAAATGGACATGTTTGCGGGTATTTACAACCCGAGTCAGCCGGCGAGATCTTTTATTTAGGTCATGTATTGAATTGCTTTTTGAATTATTACTTTAGTTTCATTAGGTAATTTGATATAATTTGATATTTAAGTAGCTGGGATTTGTTTTAATTAAATAAATTATGGCCAAAATATGGATCTTTTTCCAATATTAAAGAACCTATAAAAGAGGCTTAGGTTTACAGCAGATAGTGACTTAGCCCTTCTAAGAGATTTTGTTGCTTGTTGCCCTTAACCCATTGGCAGACGTTAAACAATAAAACACTGTGAAATAAGCCATTTAGCCCTTTAGTTTTTAAATAACCTATAAATCAAACATTCAAAGTTTAATTCAAAGTCAGGTAGGTTTTAATAGCGACGCGACCGCGACAGAAATTTCTTTCGATCCGTAACTATTAAATGAAGAGAGTTAATACCACCTCACGTAAAGGAATAACCACCTGGCCTTATTTAACGTCCATGCACGCTATTCGGTTTAGCGATATCTCTCTATTACGCTGTTTATTGTTATTTTACGCGAGTTTATTTTTGCGCACAGGAAATTTTTATCGTTTGCACATCGTTATAAAAAACAATTTTCGTACCACGAATTAGGGATAAGATTTTTATCTGTATACATATAGTATACCTAATCTGTGTTAGTGTAATAAATTAGTGGTTTGAATTAGCGTAGAAGTTTGTTCCTTTAATTTCAATGTAAGCATTTAGACACATCAAAATTAGTGGTAGACATTTTCAATTAGTAGAAAAAGTTAGTTAACTTTAAAAAAACAACGATATTGTGTCTCTATTAATACTATAATACATTGTTACATGGATTTGAAGGACTTCCTAATGGTCTGAGTTCTTTTCAATGCGCTTTGGTATCGCCGCAACCGGCAAGCCATTGACCCAACAGCGTAATCTACAAGTCAAAGTCGTGCATAAGATAATTGAATTATTTATATTGATACGGTCGACCAGTCATCTCAACTGGTCGCGTACAATTCTCGTTCTTAAGAGTCTATTACGCTGTACTTTCGGGTCGCTCTCAGGGATCGGCTAAAGGATGATTCACGGTACACCGGACCGTACCCGAGCCGGACACGTTCCGTAAAGTAGACACCGAGCCACGTCCGGACCTTCAATATAATATGCAACACCGAGGGGACAACGGGGATCATGTCCGTGCCGAATATCTAGAAAAACAGTGTGCCGCGAGTTGGTACATTTACCAATTTGATGTTACTTTTAATTCTATTTGTTACAGTGGTACTACATTTCCAAATCCAGGATGATTTGTACAATAATTATTTCCCACGCGCACCGAAAATGAATAGATATTTAATAATTATCGTCGTTGATATTGCATTAAACGCGCTTACCATTCGGAGATAATCCGCATTAATTAACGACGTATTATAAACGTTGTAATGTCTATAGGGTTGCCTATATTAAATAATCCAAGAAAAACTTAAAAAATTTTTGCTGTTTCTAACATGAACACAGATATAATTATTAATGTTTGGTTTAATTAAAATTTATTTTCCAAGTATCGTGTGTATAGTATTTAGAATTACTTACCATTTTCAACCATTAATACTATAATTGGGTTTTCTGAATTTTATTTCATGTTTTTTCGTCTCGATTTGCTGTCTTTCTCAGGAAGTTTTTTTATGTAGAAATTTATTTTAAATTAAAACTGACAAGGTCACAATGCCAAACCGGTTAAATGTCATTTGCAGATGTATTTTGTTGTGCTTTATTTTTTTAATTGTACCAAAGTGGTACATTTTTAGTTTATAATGTTGTACGCGCTAAAAGTTGGGTGCGGCAACACTACTAGAAAACAATCGCTATAGGCCCGTAGACGAACGAAGTATTTAGCCGCGGCGGCTCATTTATGTTTGCCGCAACGGGGCCGGAACGTAGCGGATCCGAGGAAAAATGTACACCGACATTTCTTGGACGGGGCACGGACGCGTTCCGGCGAAGCTCGGACCGTGCAGAAGGAAAAATATATTATATTTCAGAAATCTGCCTAATAGTTCAGTCATTGGGGATTTTTGCTTGGAAAAAAGTCCGGAAGTTTTGCAACTTTGCAGGTTTATAGGTTTTGGGGTCCCTAACTAAAATCCATAAAATGCATATTTCCAGACTTGCCGCCGGCGCCGCCATCTTGCCAAGATGGCGCCCAAAATCGGTATCTTGTGAATATCTCGAAAACTATGCGTTTTTCGCGAAAATTTGTAGAGAGCAAAATTAAAGAGAATAAAATTTTCTATAAAAAAGGTTTTATGAAAATTTTCGCTAAAGTCAACCGTTTAGGCACAAATCCCTGGAAATTTTACAATTTGGCGTAAAATATGATATATTATGCATTGTCGATTTTCCGAAATCAAATGTCGATTAGGGTTCACTAAAACTAGTTTTAGTTTAGTTTCTTCAATTTTGTCATAAAACAGTGGCGTATCATTAATTCGCTCATTAATTTATGAATAATTAATTTTAATTATTGAAAATGTGTACTTGTTACCACACCACCCAATAGGTAAAGGACATGGCGCGTTTATTTAAACGTTTTTATACGTTAATTCTTTCATTTAACGAAGACCTACTCCACTAGATAAATTAAAAACTTTAACTTATCTGCACAAGCCCGACGGATCTGGCTCATTGATGTCAAAGTTGCTCGTGTCTGCTGTGCCGGGCTCATCAGGGTGGTCTCTCAATACGTCCAACTCTTCATCTTCAGCCGCCAGAGGGATATCTACAGGCAAGTCCAACTCCTCTTCATCGGATTCGTCGAATGACACTTCAGTGGCGTTGTCACAGGATTTTCCATTGCAGTATGCACAAATTATTGAACATTTTAATCCTGCTTTTCTGCATCCGTAGGCTTTACCATAGTTGTTGATTTTGCATTTACAGGATAAAAATGCCAATAGGGATTTTGGAGCTGGATCTTTCAACGTTGTGACTGGAGTAATGCCTGTTTTTGTTTTCTTCCAACCCCATTCTTCGGCATCTTTGGTACAACTAGATCAATGCTGAACCTGGTGGTAAGTTCGCAATGAATGACAATTAATTATTCATAAATTAATGAGCGAATTAATGATACGCCGCTGTTTTATGACAAAATTAAAGAAACTAAACTAAAACTAGTTTTAGTGAACACTAATCGACATTTGATTTCGGAAAATCGACTATATGTATGTATATCATACTTTACGCAAAATTGTAAAATTTCCAGGGATTTTGTGCCTAAACGGTTGACTTTAGCGAAATTTTTCATATAACCTTTTTTATAGGAAATTTCATTTTCTTTAATTTTGCTCTCTTCAAATTTCTGAGAAAAACGCATAGTTTTCGAGATATTTATAAAATACCGATTTTGGGCGCCATCTTGGTAAGATGGCGGCGCCGGCGGCAAGTCTGGAAATGTGCATTTTATGGATTTTAGTTAGGGACCCCAAAACCTATAAACCTGCAAAGTTGCAAAACTTCCGGACTTTTTTCCAAGCAGGCCCCTTTTTTGATCCCCAATGACTGAACTATAAGACTTAGCCCGGTCCTGGCGCGTTAAGCCACACCCAAAATTCCAAATACACGTGCTTTGATTAAGGCTTGATTAAGGTTTGCAGAGTTTCAGCATTTGCCATAAAATAGCGAGCAATTTGTTACAAAACCATATAAATTATATATCACTGTAATCACAAAACTTCCATCTATTTCCGTATTGTAACGGAATTTTAAATTATGTCTTTATTTTCGAGAAAATTTAGTCCAAACATAAGGAATATTTTGTTGATGTTTGATCATCAAAATCTTAAAAATAAAGAAGTTATTTAAAAATGTGCTACACGACGGATTTAGTATAATCCTTTATCTTTAATTTCCTTCTTCGTATGTGTAAAAATACCTAGCCAGTTTTACATAAAACGTTAAATGCCTAACGCTTATTTAGCTATTTTTTCGGACTAGTGAAAGATTTCTTCTTTAGAACATTTGACCATCTTCTGTATCTCACAAGCTACCAATACCACAGATTAGGTATCCTATACAGATAAAAAATCTTGTCCCTAATTTGTGGTACGAAAATTGTTTTTTATGACGATGTGCAAACGAGTCAAATTTCCTGTGCGCAAAAATAAACTCGCGTAAAATAACAATAAACAGCGTAATAGAGAGATATCGCTAAACCGAATAGCGTGCATGGACGTTAATAAAACCAGGTGTTATTTCCTTTACGTGAGGTGGTATTAACTCTCTTCATTTATAGTTATCGGATCGGAAAGAATTCTGATCGCGTCGCGTCCGCTATTTAAACTTAACCTAACTTTGAATTTAAAACTTTGAAATTGTTTTGTTTACTAGGTATTTTAAAACTAAAGGGCTAAAGTGCTTATTTCCAGTGCTTTATTGTTCAACGTCTGCCAATGGGTTTAGGACAACAAGCAACAAATTCTCTTAGAAGGGCTAAGTCGTCATCTGCTGTAAACCTAAGACTCTTTATAGGTTCTTTAGTATTGGAAGAGGTGGAATCCATATTTTGGGCCATATTTATTTAATTAAAACTAATCCCAGCTACTTAAATATCAAATTACCTAATAAAACTAAAGCAATAATTCAAAACAATTCAAACATAACCTAAAATAAAAGATCTCGCCGGCCGGCTCCGGTTGTCAAATACCCACACATGCCCATTTAAGCAATTTTTAAACGTTATCAGAGGTTATTTAGAAAGAGCGCTTGGTGTAATTGATCCGCAAATTACGTCAGGCGGTAACGTTATTAGCGGGTGTTGCGTTGACTAGCGCATATCGTAACCGTGATAAGGTACGCGTAAATACTGGATGACGTTATTCGGTTTTCCGATATCTCTCTAATAACTGTGCTGGTCAGGCGCTGTGCACAATTTTAGAGGCCATAAGTGGGCGTGCTATGTGCGCAAACTAGTCACCTAACTAGTGCCCGATTCCGAAAATTGGAACCACGAAAAACAATAAAGAAAAAACAAAGATTATAATCTGTATAATCTGTGCCAATACCTTCATATGAATCTTTTTTTTAGAATAGGTCTAAGAATCACCCCTTTAAATATTAGAATGTCGTTAAAGAACGCCCTGTGTGTGCTTTCTGTGCTATTTTCTGAGAAATCCTAGCCTTCCATTAAACTAATTAACGAAAATAATTTTCGAATTTATTACAGCCTTGTAACGGTCTCAATTTGCTTTAATGACGTACACTTACATGCGATCGGCAGAAACGTTTTTGCGGTACTACCGCAGCCACAAGCATCAGGGTTATTGAACGCGGAATTCTGAAAAAGAAAAATGATATAGGTAGATCGGTTCGGTCTCAGTCTCCATTCACATTTCGCTGTGATTATTGACTTTGTATCGTGTTGAAGACAGAGGTATAGAAAGGTATTATCAGTGACACCCTGACACCCTTCTGTTATTTTGAGAGCGTTTAATTTTATGGTGGTAAAACCAAAAAGCTTTAAACTTTCTGTATATTATTATTTTTTAATTGTTTTTTTTTCGAGGTTCAAGTTAACGTCTCCTTTTTGCTGCAATGGCTAAACTGGACGGGACCTACTTGTTTACGCGGAATCCGAACCGCGGTCCTCGGCCATATCATGGTCAATGGCCTACCGACTTAGGAAGTGTCTAAATTAACTCTTACTCACGAGATATCCGATCTCATCCGGCCTTGAACCGGCGTGAATGAGCAGTGTGTATCAATAGATTTTACACTTTTCCCTTTTGGACAACAGCACACGGAAAAAAATCATTTCTATATTCAAGAACAATCATGCACTTAAAATTTTACACTTTCTTTAAGGATAGTATTCTTTCCATGAGTACAACAAATATTTGGAACTATTTTACTTTTACACTTGCTTTTTAAATATAGTTATAGTCACTTTAAGTAATTTTGAATCTAAAAAAAAGAATAAAATTACTTATATTTAAGAAAAACTTATATTACTATCAAGTGAATAAATCCTTTAGCAACGAAGAAACTATTATTAAATGAAGTATAGATGCTTTTATATAATAATAAGTAGTATTCTTAACTTTTTTAAAACTTTTACTTGAAATCGGTGTATTAAGACGTTAAATAAGTATATTATTCTCGGCGCGAGAATAACACCCTATTTCCAAGATAGTAACTCTTGGAAATAGGGTGTTATACTTATATTAAGTGACCATCCCCGACAGCAACAACGCATCAGTGCATTCCTGATTCCTATCTTCATTTCATCGGGTTTCTGTTTGTCTTCTGCGACACGAGACGCGCCGGGTACTTTATATAAAGTGATATGTTAAAATGGAGGACCTTCTTCAGGCATGGGAGATGACGGATTTGACACCAAAATTTCAAGGTAATTTTAGCAATAATCCTACATTATTTGATGACATTGGTTTGAGGTTAGGGGGACTCCATTTTAATATGCATTATTTCTTATACACTGGTGGTAAACTAGGTATGTACGTGTTTGGAATGATTCAATTATGTTTTAACAATTTTTATTACTGTCTCTCGTTTTTAATTAGCGATGCCGCTGTCCAATATCTACCTATATTGGGAAATTACACAGTTTTATTGTATTTTCTTATTATGAAAAGCATATAATTTGGTAGGTGACGTTTGGCAATCTAATTTAAAAAGTATTAACCATATTCGGGGTTATTCTGGTGATATTTCAAAATTCCATACCTATTGTAAATGGAAATTAAGAAAAGATTTTACCAAAACAAGAGTTTCTAACAAGATCGAACCCGAACCTCCGAAAGTATAGGGTACACGTTACCGAATTTTGTGAGAACTATATAGTTTTTCGATCCTGGTTAATATTCGTCCTAAGAAAAACTAGTTTATCCTAAAATCGGGTTTGCCCGGTAACATACATGAATATAATAGAGTTGGGACGTGCTAAAAATTTCCCCCTAACCTCCAACCAATGTCATCAAATAATGTATGATTATTGCTAAACTTACCTTGAAATTTTGGGATCAAATCGTCATCTCCCATGCCTGAAGAAGCCAGGCCTCCATTTTCACATATCACAAGCACAAACGATAACAAAAAAACTTTATAATTTTATAAACTACCTAATCGGCGCGTCTAGTAACTAACCTAAAAGTAAGAAGAGGCTTTATTTTATAGTAGGTGATATTACACTTGAATAAAGTAATTATTACATGTACACAACTAATTCCTATACTTAATGCAATAATTTGCTAATTTACAAATAAGTATAAGTAGTACTCGAAACAAAACTTTATCTTAGAATTGTCTGGAGTGTAGTTATAATCTTTTTAATAATTTCAATACTAGGTAAATCTTAAATAAAAGATAAATTTTCTTAGCTTCTAAGGATAAGGTTTTCATGAAAAGAAGTATAACTAGATTTGCGGAATGGGGAAACTAGCATATCGTTGGTTCAAGATTAATAATCTTTAAGCCAGTTTAGCTCTTTTTTTCCGTGCACGATGCAAAGTTTCGAACCGGTTACCCGTCCATCCACTAGCATCGCCTTACGTCGCTTAACTTCGGTGTTCTAATGGGAACCGGTGTTTCGACGTAGCTGGGCCGTTGCCCTTAATTGTTTTTAATTTTTACTTATGCTATGTTCATTAAAATCAAAGAAGCGATAGCCATATATTACTTACTTCTACAGATGCCTGAGCAATACATTTATTAATATTAGACTCTATTAAAAAAGCCTATTTATTTTTTATTAAATTGTACTGAAGCTGTGGTTGGTTCCTTGTGAAACATCGTTGAAATATTAGTATTTTAATAAAGCACGCTTTTAGATGTTTCAAAAAACTTTTAATAAGAGTAACTTTAACTCAACATATATGTTTCGGCTTGTTAGGCCTTTTTCAAGAGTTTTTTAAGAACTAATCGTCTAACTACACTGTAACTATATATATTTACTATGGGGGTGGGTTCAAAGAGTTTACAATAGGGGTAATAAAAAATGTGTTTAGAAATCCTTGTTGGTCGTTAACATTATTTTCGTTTTTAACAGATTTTAGTATTTCTAACTGTTCAATGTAATTTAAGCGTCTACCTTTTGTTTCTCTGTGTAGTAACTTAATTGAGTTTTCATTAATTTTGTGATTATTTACTATACAATGAGTTGCAAGACCAGAACTATGCTGGAGATTATTAATAGACTTTACATGTTCTTTAATCCTTATATCTAAATTTCTACCTGTTTGGCCTATGTACACGGCATCACAATCATTGCAATCCACCCAATATACACTGACTTATTTTTGACATTAGTTTTGTCTTTATTATTTAATAAAATTTGACCTAAATTTCTTTTATTTATGTTAATAGTTTTACATCCTATTTTATTGAGATTATTTGATATTTTGTTAGTTAAATTAGGAATGTAGTTTAAAAGTCGATAATTGTTATTGTCTTTAGAATTAGCGGAATAAAAATTTTTCATTAATATTTTCTTTTGTTTTTCTTTAGCATATTATCAATAAGGGAACACTTATATCCATTGTTGATGGCGATTTGTTTAATAATATTTAACTCTTTTTTAAAACTCTCTGGGCTCAGTGGAAACATTACTAATCTATGAATTAAACTATGAAAGGGTGACATTTTGATTTGCCAGGATTGGTTGATTGACTATGTATTACAGTGTCTGTGGTAGTGGGTTTTCTGTAAATATCAAATTGTAATCTATTAGACTGTTTTATAATTGTAACATCAAGAAAATTGATGGTATTAATACCTTTTTCAATAGTAAATTGTATTCTCGGGTTAATTGAATTTAATAATGTTAAAAAACTGTTTAAATTTCTCTCGGTGCCTGACCAAATACAAAAAATGTCATCTACATATCTTGCCCAATAATTTATTTTTGATATTAAACTACTCTTGTTTTTAAATAGCTTCTTTTCAAAATCTGCCATAAATATTTCTGCGAATAACGGTGAAATTGGGGAACCCATCGGTAACCCATCTTTCTGTTTAAATATTTCATTGTTATACTGAAAATAGTTTTGTTCTAAACAAGTTTCAATTATTGTTATTAAATCTGATTTTACTATTATATTAAGATTAGATTTATCAATTAGTTCATAAATAATAGAGGACAATTCATGGGTTGGGATAGAAGTGAACAGGCTTTTGACATCGAAAGAAACGAGTGTTGCATTATGTGGAACTTCAATATTTTTCAAATTATCTAGCAACTCAAAAGAATTCTTTATGGCAAATTTTGATTGAAAATTGATCATGGAAGGAAGTGTTTTAGCTAGTATTTGACATAATTTATAAGAGGGAGCATTTATGTACGAGACGACTGGTCTAACTGGATTATTGTCTTTATGTAATTTTAGTAAACCATAGAGTAATGGGGGTGAAGGATTCATTATTTTGGCATAGTATTCATTGTTATTAGGTAATATAGATTTGTTATTTTTTAAAATAGAAAGAATTTGTTTTTGAAAATTACATGTTGGATCAGAAATTTTAGTAAAATCTCCACTATTTAAAATATCAGCTATTTTCTTATCATATTCTGTTTTTGTAAGAATTGTTATAGTGTTGCCCTTATCGGCTTTTGTAATTATTAAATTGTTATCATTTATTTTCTTGGTTATAGACTGTATGATATTTTTCTCTTTACTGTTAGTTTTTAAATATTTGTTACAATTATTGAAATTTTCTAGTATGCGATATTTATTACATGTTGAGGCATGAGGTAAAGTCCCAACTGCGATTTCGGTGTTAACTGCTAGCAATTCTATGTCTTTTTTGTTAAAAACAGCTGGGGAATATTTTAATCCTTTTTCCAATATTGAAATTTCATCATTTGAAAAAGTAATATTTGATAAATTAATAAGTGTAGGGTGAAATGCAAAAAGACTGTTATTTCGTGTACTTACCACCTTGTTAACATTGTCACAATTGTTGGATTTAATAAGTTTATTAAGTTTCTTTAATTGTGTGTTGTAATGTAAACTAACTAAGGCACTAATTTCTTCTCTTATGAATCTGTCTCTGTATTGAAAAACAAAATGACCTTCTTTTTCTAACAACTCCGTGTAGCATAGCTTCTTATGTAGGTTGATGTTGTCTCTTGGTCCGGACCAAGGCGATAAAAAGGAAACACGATTTTGAGACAAAAACAAGACAAACTTGCGACAAAATATGGGGAATTCTGAAAAGACAAACTTGAGACAAATTGTCCACACCGCAAAGACAAAAGTACAACAAATTCAAAAGTTTAGTTGTTGCGAATGAGTTTGATTAACCATGTCGTGTGATTTAACTTGTCGCAAAATATACGAACAAAACAAAGACACTTTGATCTTTACCGACTCGAGACGGGACATTGAAAAGTCTCCGAATTTTGAAGCAAAACAAAAATGAGACAAAAATGTCGCGGAAATGTATTGGATTTGACGCAATTTTGTCGCAAAACATGAATGTTTCTGTCTTGTCGTTTTTTTGTCTGCTTGGTCTGAACACGGAATTAGATTTGCAAAAATTGCCTTTTGTTAAATAATCTTTATGTTCTTTAATTCGAAGATTTAAGGGCCTGTTTTGTATATTACATTTTTTGTTTGCTGTCCATTACTCATTGGTTTTTGTATGGGTTAAAATAAAATATTATTATGGTAATGGTTATTTAATAATAATAATAAATTGAGTTATTTAATAAAAATAAAACTAGACGAGTTTAAAATATTTTATAAGATTATCTAGAAAAACTTCCGTTATAACTGACAGGTAAAACGTTCTGTGTAGACGATGCTTTAGACTAGAAAACATATTATCTAAGTGCACTAAACGCCTACAGTTGTTGTTTTCAAAGAACTGTGATAAAACAATGAAGCATTTACAGACAGCCGATAAAATGGCCGTTGTTAGGACATCGTCTAGACAATGGAGAGTGTTTAGAATGTACGTGGAGGCGATAATACTTTTTGTTTCTTCACTCGAACACAATGCAACGAATACATTATACGATGCCAGCAGATTTCTTGCATTTCTGATTTACATTGATGCTTGATAGACCTAATAAAGAATAATTTTGTTTAGTTTGCTTTATTAAAAACAAACTAAGCGCTGCTTGTTTTGCACTAAGATTATTTTTTAAGGAACTTAACTTATCAACCTCTAGAACAGCCTATTATGTCCTTTTTGAGTCACATCTTCGTTATGCCCTTCCATTCTGGGGCACTTGCTGCGCAACAAAATTTTTCGATATTTATTGGGACTGAACAGTAGAACTCACTGCCAGAATTTCTTTAAAAATTTTAAAATACTCACTCTTCCTTCTTTATTCATTTTTGAATCCGTTTGCTTAATCCGCAAGCACATATCTGCTATTCCCGAAAGGCCATCTCATAAATATCGACTTAGGAATGCGGAGCACGATCTTTATCTGCCAACCCCGAGCTCAGAACTAGTTAAAAGTTCAATACTGTAAAATGCCAAAAAAATGTACAATCATCTGCCTTTGAATATCAAGTCGCTTTCATTCTTTCCCGCATTTCGCACAGCTCTGAAATCATACTTACTGTAGAGAGCCCTATATGCGGTAAACGACTTTTTTGTTGCTGTTTAATCATGAACAATTTTGAATTTTAAAATTTTGATCATCTCACACACTGGCCAAAGGTCAAGTATTTAATATTTTTTAACTCTTAAAATTATATCTACACACACCGGAAAAGTCTAGGGATATTACAATTTTATCCAGCCATCGTCAGTAATTTTATTATTTGCATTTCTGATATAATAAAATTAAAATAAACAAATAGTTTACAGGACGTATTGGAAATAAAATGCGAAATTTACCGAATTTTTCAAATTTACCTTGATTTTTATTGAACTCAAAAAAATACACACAATTTTTTTTATTCTAAACTGTGAATTAAAAAAAAAAGATAAAACCATTTTTACTTAATAAAGGGTATGGCCTCCTCTACTGTTCATTACAGCCCTACATCGTCTCTCCATGCTCCTGATCAGGTTGTCGATCTCTTCTTGAGGTACAGCCTGCCACGCTGCGTTCATGGCCCGAACCAGATCCCTACGAGCTTCACGAGGCATACCCATTCTCAAAATTCTTCTTTGGAGCGAGTCCCATACGTGCTCGATGGGGTTGAGGTCAGGAGATTGTGCCGGCCAGGGTAAGATGTTTAATTGATGAGCATTGATAAACTCACTTACCACTCTGGCTGTATGAGGCCGTGCATTGTGATGCATGAAAATAAAGTTTCTCCCAAAATCATTGGCATATGGTAACACGACAGGCTCAAGAATTAAATCACGATATTTGATTTCTGTTAGAAACCTTTCAAGAAAAACGAGATCGGTTTTTCGGCCTAACTGGACTCCTCCCCAGACCATAACTGTTCCACCTTGATAAGGGTGCATTTCCTGAACATGATCCAACCGAATAAGATTTCCCGGTTGTCTCCATACCCTAAGCCTTCTCGAATCCGGATGAATTCCAAAGCGTGACTCATCAGTGAAGAGAACATTGGCCCATTGTTCATTCGACCACTGAACATGATCTTGGGCCCACAAATATCGTACCTCTCGATTTCCTCTCGTTAAGGGTTGATCTCTCCAGGGGCGTCTGCTTCTTAAGTTGACCTGTCTTAATCTATTGCGAACAGTGTCAGGACTAACGGTTACATTATGTGTTTCCTGGAGAATTAAACTAAGCTCTGGTGCTGTAAGAGTCGGTCGGCGTCGAGCATTTAATTGTAAAAAATGATCTTGCTGAGGGGTAGTAATGCGATGTCGCCCTGTGTGCCTTTCAGCAACCTCACCACTTTCACGGTAACGTGCACTTAATCGCGATATTACACTTTGCGTTGTATTTAATGCTCTAGCTACGTCGATTTGGCGCATTCCAGCTTCGAGCATACCCATGGCCCTTAGCATTTCGTCTCTGTTAAGATGTCTACGCTCCATAATGTCGTCTAATACTAAACAGAGTTATTTGAATGAGTTCTGGTCAGTTATCATAAAAACATAGCTAGTACAGGTTAAATTCGAACAATTATTGATGCTAGGTGCTTTTTATACATTTGACAAAAAATGCACAAACACTTCTGCAAATATCCCAAATTTAGAAATAACTAGTGTGACTACTTCGTTTCAATCGAAGTAGAAAGAATCGGCCTACAAATATGTGGTTGTTAATTCCAAACATTTATTTTTAACTTTAATAAAATGATATCCCTAGATTTTTCCGGTGTGTGTATTTACAATCCTTGATACGCCGTAATTGTCCATGTATGTTCTTTTTGTAATTTTAATTACTTAAATTTTTTTGAATTGTATGATTTGTATTGTATATTTTTTATTATTTGTATATTTTTTCGTGCTTTTGTTTGTTTCGTGAATGCTTTGTCGATGAAGCTATTTTGGCTTTTTGCATAATAAAGCGTTATTTATTATTATTATTATTATAAACATTAAATCTAAACATACAGGGTGGTCCCAATTGTATTTGGAAAACTTTGACAAAATATGTATATTCTGCGGATAGTAAAAATTTATGTTTTAAATGCTTCGTTTCTCATACAGGGTACATTTGGGTGTTTTTTGAATTGAGAAATTCGGTTTTGATGTCAGTATGTCTCCTATATTTATAGGAGGCGCCACTTACATTTAAAGAGTATCTAATAACTTTTTGCCCGTACCTGTATTATTATTAATGCGAGGAAAAATATCTTTGAATAAGAAGACTAAGGAAGGCTAAGGAAGGACATAATGCTATCCATGTATTCATGCATGGTGGGCGGAAAAGCCGCCATAAAAGCTCTCTAGGGTGGGGATCCTTGACAGTTCTGTTTGACGATTCATTTGACACATTTGAATTTGATTTGAAATTTTGTGGATTTGCCAGTCTTTACGGAGCTTATTTTATGTTATGTATTATTTATTCTACTACTGATAGTTGTATAAAGGTAGTAAATCTAGATGGAAATTGTGGCAGAATTTAAATTAAGACACTATCGCGATTTATCGAAAAAGACTCTAAAATAGTTGGTTGTGTAGCGTGCGGTAGATCTCGGCAAAAATTGAGTGAAATAATGGAACAACTTTTCGCTAGTAAGTGACTATATAATATACATACGTGTAGTAAACCGATCATTTATGAAATTCACTTAAATTAACTAAATTATATATTTTTCTTGCATTTTAGCTTTTATTTGTTACTTGTCAAAGATGTCAAAGAATTTAGATACGTTAATTTGACTTACCTGCTTCAGTAGCGTATCGGATGTTTGTGTTAATAAATACTTATTATAACTTATCTATTTTTATTAGAATTATATATTTTTATAACAATTTTAATAACTACCAACATTTATTCACAACGTAAAATAAAACAACAAATTATTGAGTCTACCCCACGTCTACCCTAATATCATAGTTTTACATTTTTTAAATAAAATTAGAACGACACTGATAAACCGGAATTTAAGTCGGCCATATTTGAGGCCCATCGCGGTGTACCTAAGATTTTTGATATGCTCCTTCCTTAGTCTTCTTATTCAAAGAAAAATATCAATTTCCGCCATTTTTAATGCCAAAGAAAGGTAAAAATCGCTACGAGCAACTGTTCTCGAGATCTATAGTGGAGTGCTTTAAGCCCTTAGGAGATACAAACCTTGGAATTCATTTACTGTGAACGAATTTTTATAAAACTTTTTGCATTGTATTGTTAATAAGATATATTACATAAGTTTACTTATTTAAATTCGTTGCTTTCACTTTACTATTTAAATAAACACACACATATACAAACGCATACATACAAGATGGCTCCGTTTTCCGGAAAAACTCTGTATCAGGATTCCTATTTCTGATTTTCACTCCAAACCTTTTACAAAATATATGTTTAATAGTAGTTCACATTTAAAAAATATTTTTATAGATATACAGGGTGAGTCAAATATATATCATTTATTTATTCGAGTTCAGTGAATTTGCTATAAAATTCTGGTTCCAAAAATACCTTAATACCATAGAGTATATTAAATGGTCTTTGAATTATGAGCACGTCCATAAGGACGTCCATATAGACCTCCAGGAACCTTCCTATGAGAACTTCTAATCGAGACGATCGACTTATTGTAAGTTTATCGCTAAGAAACCGCCGCGCCGTTTGTCAGCTTTTCAAATTGATAATGAATTGCACTTGAGAACCGTACGTATTAACTAACGGACTACAAGAAGAAGATTAAATGAAGCAAATCTTATGTCAAGAAGGCCTGCTTCGGGACCAGAACTTTCTAGATGTGTTGACTAGGCCCAAAAGCAAAGGCATGGTCTTAATGTAAAAATTACGAAAAATGTTAGTGCCTTCTTTAAAACCGAATATTTTCAACAAAAATAAAGCTAATGAGATTAACGAAAAAACAAACCATCGAGAAAGGATGTATCTAGATGATAAAATAATTTTTAAATTTCTTGCTGTTTTAACATATTTCACAGGGTGTTTCAAACTTTCATCAAAAATATCAACATTTTATTTTCCCTCGTATAATTAACGGATGGGGAGTTTCATTTTTAATTTAGAAAAAGATACTAAGAATTCAAATAATTTGGCAACACACTGCTTAAAAAATCATCAAAATCGGTTCATTAAAATAAAATATATTAACCTTTAAAATACATCAAAGTTTAAAGGTGCACATTTTTCGTGCCGGTGATTGTATTTCAAAAACTATACATTTTAGTCATGTACTTTTCTAATGAAACAAACCTTTATTTTTTTACTAGAATCCAAAAATCAATTAATATATAGGGTGTTTGTTCTATTACAAAAAAACATAACTTTGATGTGTAACTTTTTTTGGGGACACCCTGTAGAACTCTACATAATTTTAGAAAATACTTTAAATTGACTTACATAAGCTCAGAAAATTTCACTTCAATACAAACTTCTGTTCTCCTTGCAAAAACCGCGTCGTATAATGACGCGCCACCCTGTATAATTCGATTTCAATCAAAATTTCAATGATAAGAATATAAGCAGAATAGGTATAGCTTATGTATTAGATTTATTTATTTCAATAAATTTACTTAGAAAAAGAATTAAAAAAATAAAAAAATTAAGAAGGAAATAATTAAGAATTTACTAAAATTACTAAAATAAAAAATTAAAAGCAACGAAAAAAAATGGATAAACATTTTAGTATTTTATCTATAAAACACAATACACATTAATACATTGACAGTAATTGAATTCCGAGGTAAAAGTCTCTGGGCACTCCACTACTATGGAATCGAAATAGTCAATACATTTATTTCATCATTGACAAAAATAAACACGTTGACTAGATATATAATAAGCCTTTATTTTATTCATAGGTGTTGATGTAACTGCCAATCAAGAGGAGATCTCCGATCATGAGACTTTCCAGCTTGAATTCGATTGGAGTACCAAAAGATGGTACATTCGCACAATGCAGGACAAGTACTGGACCTTAGAAACGGGAGGTGGTATTCAAGCATCAGGAGATAAAAGGTACAACCCTGTATTTGAATTCAATCCAACGATTCTTTAATAGAAATAGTTTTTTTTTCCTTTTTTGTTTTTTTTTCAATTTAAATCTTGAAAAATGGTCTGGATTTTCTGTCCCGGAAAGTGAAATCTACAAGATTACAATACTTGAAGTTATACTTTAAATTGAGAATTCAAATCAAAATTACCTATATTTCATACCCAATTAAACTTTTAGTTACGTAATTGAAGGCGCGATTTTTAAATTCAATGTCGCCAACCATGGACATATTGGAATTCAAATTTCCCGCTGGGGATTCAGGTGGTAGCTCTGCTGTAAAAAATGCCAACTTGCCACATTTATTTATTTATTTCCTGACTGTTTTTGACACTCTAGTTTTGTATTACGAGTTTTTGGTTTAAATGAATTGTGTTGTCAAGAATAGTTAACCTAATAGGACTGCAAAATAAAAACAGCGAAACGCGCGTCCAATGTAAAAGTAAAAGTGTTTTGGTGTATTGTGGTGATTTAGTGTTTTTATTTTGCTGTGTAACACCAAAGGTTCCAACCCTCAACTGAAATCTAATAGGACTGCTTATTCAGCCGAAAGTGTCTGCCAGGTGCATGCAAAAACTCTTCACTTTCTGACGTCATTGTAGTCTTTGTCATGATAGTGTGTGTATTATTGGTTGCCGTATGCAAAACATTTATTATTTAGTTTATTTATTTAAACACCTTATATTATGTATGCAGCATAGAAAATTAACTGTATAAATCGTACTAAATACTCGGATAATGCATTTTTAAGAACAGTAGTTCCCGGCATCACCTTTTTCAGGCATTCTTTTTAGAGTATTTCCATATTTTGCTTTAAAATTGTAGCGTTTTTATAAAACATTACCACTGCGAACGGCAGCTTTTCATCGGAGAGCAGTCGTGGATAAGGTATTTCACTGGAAAGAACTAATTAATAACAATAAACAAAAAATACAGATATTGGGCGCCAGGCATGTACAGAGAAAGAAAACACAGTTGTATATTACTTAAAACTAATGGCTATATTTATTCATGATGAATTCTGATAGTAAATAGCATTGTACAATTTTAATAATTATTACAGTGGTTAAATACTATTACAAGGCGTAATGTAATGAAACCTAAGATCTAAATCATATTGTAACTACTAAATCGACATAAATGTTCTTAATAATCTAACCACTAAATATAGTCTGTACGATATTATTTAAAATGTACGTTATTAAGTTAAGACTGAAAATCGACTGAAAATCTGAACCTAAATCTACACTTAGCTGTTCTTGAGGCAATCCTGTTTCGAAGAGTAGCAGCGTGAGGTAGGCTCATATCTCTGTGCTGTCTGTCGGCGATCCTGTTGGGCAAAACAACAAAAGGGGCCAGAATGAGGACACCATGAATCAATACAGCCGTAGCTACTGACTAGGCTTAGAAATGGGAGCGAAGCAGCATGGGGCTTACGCTGTATCCATACTGTGGCAACATGGGGACACTACCCGTACCTTGGAACACTACTAGGACCTTGGATAATGTCCGTAGCTTGGACCATAACCTTGGACACAGTCCGTCCATAAGACAACGGTACAGGGGAACACTACCCGTACCTTGGATACTACTAGGACCTTGGATAATGCCCGTACCTTGTAAATAGTCCGTATCTTGGACCATAAAAATATGAAACTCTTGTTTAAAACCAAACAAGGTCTAATAAACAAAATAAACCTACCTCGAATTACTTCCGAGGGCTCAATAATAAACAAAGAATCTGTCCTTTCTTCCATGTAACATTCTGGAGGACAAAAGAAAAGGGACGCCAACGTGCCAGCAAAATACAAATACAAGTTAAGTTGGGACATCCAAAACTCTACCCTAAAAATATGCAGTAATAATATCGAATCTAAAAGGATAATATCTCATCTTTACCTGTTGGTTTGAAATAGCAGCTGATTCAGATTATACAGCAAGATTTAAATAATCACATTTCTAAAAGCCGGGATGGTTAGGTTAGGCTACAGAGCGCCAGTGTTCCCAACTCTCAAAAATTTATCTCCCTAAAAATCTAAAACGCTCGCATCAAAAATCCCCAAAATATCCCTAAAAACCTAAAAAAATATCCCGAAAAAACCCTAAAAATATAAATAATAATAAATAAACAATTTGTTGTGTTTTAAGTGGTTGACCTTGAAACGTCTAATCACAGCAATGTAGCCAACTTTTCGAAACTTTCCATTAAAGCAATATCAAACCTTCTTAAATCCAAACAACTAAAATCCCCACAACTGTTATCCAAGATTCGGTGATTAAAATAAATAAATTATTTTGTTTTATTTATGCTTTCCTATTAATTTTGAAAAATAGCAGTAGCGGTCTTATCTCCTCTTTGGTAGTGGTAAAATTCCATTGAAATTTTATCCCTAAAAATATCCCCAAAAAATTTTACTCCCTAAAAAAATCCCCATATAGATTTTTTCTCCCCAAATTTAGGGATAAAATCCCGGAGTTGGTAACACTGCAGAGCGCTAAAAGCAAAAGTCAGTCCACAGCACAGAGTGTTGACAGAAGCGATGTGTTGACAGCGCCTCCACAGAGCGATAACAATGAACGTATTTATAAACTCTATAACTCTAAAAACTTTACAAACACCTTTTTCACATTTAAAATCGACAAAATAGTTAACTCAAAATTTCTCAGCTGTTATTTTTATTAGTTTACCATAGTCAACCAATAATACACACTATCATGACAAGGACTACAATGACGTCACAACTGTCAGCTGAAGCGCGGGAAGATGCGAACGCAAGAACGATAAACTAATAGGATTGCCCATCCTCATAAGACGTACGTTCGCCTCTTCCCGCGCTTCAGCTGACAGTTGTGACGTCATTGTAGTCCTTGTCATGATAGTGTGTATTATTAGTTATATATGGTATACTTATAAAAATAACAGCTGAGAAATTTTGAGTTAATTATTTTGTCAATTTTAAATGTGAAAAAGGTGTTTTTAAAGTTTTTAGAGCTATAGAGTGTATAAATACGTTCATTTTGTGTTGTGGATTGTGACAAAGTGCTTATACTAAGTGCCTACGATATTGTTTATTAATTATTTTAAAGCAAAATATGGAAATACTCTAAAAAGAATGCCTGAAAAGGTGATGCCGGGAACTACTGTTCTTAAAAATGCATTATCCGAGTATTTAGTACGATTTATACAGTTAATTTTCTATACTGCATACATATAAGGTGTTTAAATAAATAAACTAAATAATGAACGTTTTGCACCCGGCAACCAATAATGCACGTGTGTGTATTATTGGTTGCCGGATAAGGACTAATAACCATGACAAGGACTACAATGACGTCACAACTGTCAGCTGAAGAGGCGAACGTACGTCTTATGAGGATTAGCAATCCTATTAGTTTACCGTTCTTGTTGTGTTGTGATACTTTAAGGTTAAAACATTTTTACTAGCAAACTTTGCAGTCGAACATTGCTCCTTTAAGAACTTCTTTTAGTGCGAAGTGTACAAGATAGCTTAATAGCCGTTTTAAAAAACTCATCGCAAACCTTATTAGAATATTTTGAACGGGAAAGCGATAGTAACGGTCTTTTATGTCCCTTAAGTGCTATTCTTCTTAAGGTGCCGTGCAGATTCCTGCGTAGGCGTTCATCTTTTTCTTCCTCATCAGATGGTTCTGTTAACTGCCGCGACTTGGAGTGCTTGGAAGTCCTGTATGCCTGTCCAATGACGAATATTTCTCAGCCAGGATAGCTTCCTTCGTCCTATCCCCCTTTTGCCCCCCTCTATTTTACCCTGGAGAATCAGACGCTGAAAGTGATAGCGTTCTCCACGTAGTATGTGTCCCAAATAGGCTATTTTCCTCTTCTTGATGATTTCGAAGAGTTCACGTTGTTCCAGACCAGCTCTTCTGAGAATGTCTTCATTCCTAACACGGTCGACCCAGGGCACTCTTAGCATTCGTCGTAGGGTCCACATTTCGAAGGCTTCAATTCGGTTTATTGTTGCTACCTTCAGTGTCCATGCTTCCACACCATATAACAAAACGGACCAGACATAGCACTTCACCATTCTGTATCTAAGGCCGAAGTTCAAATTCCTATCTGTGAGAAATCTTCGCAGTCTCAGAAAAGTAGGTCTTGCTTGTTCGATCCTGCATTTGATTTCCTGATCCGGATCCCACGTTTCGTTAATCATGCATCCCAAATATGTAAATTGTGTGACCTGCTTGATGACCTCACCATTTAAGTAAATTCTGGTGTGCGGAATATTGTTTCTGGTAACAGCCATAAATTTAGTTTTTGTAGTATTTATGTTTAAACCCAGTCTTTGACTTTCACTGTTTTTAGAAGGATTTGGAGATCATTTGCATTGTCTGCCAATATCACTGTGTCATCCGCATATCGGATATTATTAATTGGAATGCCATTTATTTTCAAACCAATGAGACTATCGGAGATTGACTCAGTGAATGCTCTTTCCACATATAAATTGAACAACATTGGAGACAGAATACACCCTTGCCTTACCCCCTTTTTTATTTCAAAATCTTCTGTTACTCCTACGCTATGTATACGAATTTCAGCTTTTTGGTTCCAATACAAATTACTGATGAGCCTTATATCTTTTCCATCAAGTCCCAAGTTTCTGAGGTATGATACAAGGAGGTTATGTTTAACATTATCGAACGTCTTTTCATAGTCTATAAAGCACATGAAGACATCTTTTCTCTGATCTTGGCAATTCTGTACTAAAGTTTGAAGACTGAATATGGCTTCTCTAGTACCAAAGCCGTTCTTAAATCCAAATTGACTTTCTCCACTTACTTCCTCACATTTTTTGTAGAGTCTTGTATGCAGTACCCGTAAAAAGAGCTTAAGAAAGTGGCTCATTAGACTAATAAGACGATACTCTTTACACGAAGTTGCGTTACTTGACTTGGGTAGCGTGATAAACGTAGAACGAAGCCAGTCTTCAGGGATGTGACCGGTGTCATAGATGTTATTGAAAAGCTGTACTATAGTTGTAAGTTTTGTTCATTAATTAAGTGGAACGTTTCCGAATACATATCATCAGGCCCTGGAGTTTTGTCGTTTTTCATTAATCTAATCGCATGAATAATTTCACTTTCCAATATGCTTGGTCCTGATGGCATGGGAATCTCAGTTGCAGGGTTTTCTGATCTTTCGTCGTTGAAAAGATTAATGGTATACTTTCTCCAAGTTTGCAATAGTTCTTCTGTTTCCGTTATAATTTTATTTTCATCAGTTTTAATTAGGGTTATTGATTTATTATGGTGTAACCCAGCTATCTCTTTCACTTTCTTGTGAAGATGGAAACTGTGACTCCAAGGTGACCATGTCTCTTTTGCCGTTCTTATTTTATTACGAATTTTTTTTTGCATAGATTTATATTCGTTGTGATTATTCTGGATTTTAAATTGTCTTCGTTGTTCCATCATTTTTAAAATATCTTCACTAATCCACTCGTTTTTCGCTGTTGTTCGATTAGCCGTGAGGAGGTTTTCATTTGTGTTCTTGAAAGCTTGCTTAATGCCCAGCCAATGTTTCTCAATGTCATTTGTACTGACAATACTTTCCAAATGAAAAAAAAATGCAATTAAGTGCTATTAAGGAGGTCAATTTTGTTGATGTAATTAATAACAGTTTATATATTTATAATTAATTGATTATTATTATTTCCTAAAAGATTTTGATTAAAAGAAAATGCAACGCTGTACCAGTCAAGCTTTATCACTTGACTAAAATTTTATTTGGTATAGCTTATAGTAAAATATTCAAACCTTCTGTATAATTATGCTTTTTTGTTTGTTTTCAGATCATCCAACGCCTTGTTTGATCTCGTTTGGCAAAACGACGGATCTGTGGCATTCAGGGCCAATAATGGTAGATACGTCATCACGAAACGAAGCGGCCATTTGTTCGCAACCAGTGACGTCATCGATGACGATACATGCAAGTACTATTTCTACCTGGTGAACAGACCCATACTGGTGCTGAAGTGTGAACAGGGCTTCGTGGGGTATAAGGCTGCTGGAAATGCCAAGCTGGAGTGCAATAAGGCTACTTACGAGACTATTCAAGTGGAGAGGGGAGATAAAGGCCTAGTATACTTTAAAGGTATGAACTTTTTTCTCTTTCTGTGATAAACATTGTTAAAATATGTAGAAGGAGTATTTAATGTTTTTTTTCAATAGCAACTATTAAAATTGCCTTATATCTATGAAAAATAGTAGATAAAATAGTACTTTAACCACAAGGGTAGATTAAATGATATTTTAACAGCGAGGATAGGTTGAAAACTTTATTTCTTCTCGCACGTTTTTTAATTGCTTCCATTTTTGAAAATTTTTGTATTCCTTTTCATAAGTTATTTGGGATCTAAATGGAAGTAGATTGGATATGGCGTTTGTCGCCTGAGATTCCCCTTTCGAAGATTCACGATAATCTCCCTATAATTCAACCCCTGACAAAATTTCCTCCAGATTTATACACATTGCATTTTTTTTCTTTTTGTTTCACAGGCCAAAACGACAAATACTGGCACGTTGACAGCGAAAGTGTCAACGCCGACTCAGATACACCTGTAGGATTCTATTTAGAACTGCGCGAACCTACGAGACTTTGTATTAAGACTACATCAGGAAACTACCTAACTGCCAGCAAGAACGGTTGCTTTAGACTGGGAGATAGTTCAGTAGAACACGCTACACAGTGGGAGTACTAAACGAAGTCTACATCTACATTATTGGTTTCGATTTTAAAAATGTTTTTTTTTTCATTTTTTCCTCTACTTAACATGAAAAAGATTTATACTTAATTTTTGTGATATGCTTTTTGGAGCTTCATGTAGAAGAAAGGAACGTATTTTTGATATTTTAGTTCAACATATGTTATACCGGATGTTTAATTATTTCTGTTTCAAAAATAGGTATATGTTTGTTCTTCTAAATTTTGATACAAATATTTTTTTTCTTCTAATGGAACATGGGTATTAATACACCCGGTATATGATGCGTAATTTTTATAATATTATTAAATCAAGACACTAGAAAAAAATTAACAAAATACAAAGTGTCTGATATATCGCAATAAACTTTTTATATTATTATTATTTATATTTTACATTTTTATATTATAATAAATTATTTATTTACTTGATTTATTTCCTATTTATGGTAAAGAAAATAGGATATTAGATTCATAGAATAAAATTTCATAAATATCCTGCCAAAAAATAAATTTTTACATTTTTGAATCCTATTTTCTTTGTCCGTGATTTTGAATCATATATAGTACTGAAAAAAGAAGCCAAATATTTAAGTAACTGCCAATTGAATATGATGGCCTTACTTACAATTTTTAACGTCAAGTCACTTAAGACGGGTTCACACCTGTCAGTTTTACTGAAGCAGTGTGAATGCCAGAACACATTTTCATTGAAACTGATAAGTATTTTCAAACTTTCAGTAAAAATGCGACAATTCTTTCAAAAACAAGGGTTCAAAAATCAATTTTGTAACAAAATCAAAGCACGTAAACCCTAATATTTCTAGATTTTCTGAAAGTACTTAAAATTTTCTACAAACACTGGGATTTTCAAAAATGAATGATCAGGTTTACTGTGTTTCTAAGAGCATTAAAAACGGGTTAAAAATTAGTCAAAATGAAAATTGACGACTTTCATGGCGCTGATTTTGTTAAAACTGCTGTTATTTGCTAAACAAATGGCGTAGAATAAGGTAATATTGACCGTTGTGTAGTCTTGGGAGAACAGTAATGGATGTAGGAGACGTTTCATCATCCAAAAAAAAACTACCTACTAACGTAGAGATTTTCATAATTTTATGCCTTTCTTTACTATGTTTCTATGGTCTTTGAAAATGTGAAAAAAAATAACCAAAAATGCGCATTTTTTACTTTTCCTATACATATAGCCATAAAAATTGGCGTTAAACTGCTATTCTCTGAATAACTCAGATTGCTTCAGTAAGACCGTCTGGTGTAAACCCACCTTTAGACAGTATGTACTTATTAAAGGAACTAAATATTTTTTAAATGCAATATAAAAAATATCCTTAATTATATTTATATACATCAGCTATGATAGAATTTATTGGGACTGTGTATTCTTAAAAACAAATAAATCCAAGACCTCTATTACTCTTGGATTTATTTTAAAATAAACTTATGTATTGTATATAAGCAATTATGCTTTTATTGTATTTACTTTTGTTTCACGAATAATATTTTTGAATTATGTATTTATATAGTGTATCTCTGCAAGGCGCTGTTTTTTTACCAGATATGATGCATTTAAAGCTCAAAGTTAGTCTTTTTTACATATCCCCAAATGAGGCGTGCATGCCTGTGCTGGGATTTTCTTAAGATATTTTTATAGCTTTTTTATATAGTAATAATACGCGTGGGTATGTAAGTAAACGTTTTTTTGTATGATATATTGTAGCTAAATAAGTAATTATAATCATGGTATAAGAGAGTTGTTGTTTTATTTAATTTTTATTCACCTAATTAGCAGTATAAAAAATAGTCTTTATATAACTTCTTTGCAGAGGGTGTTAATCTTTTTTTGGTATAATATAACAACAAAAAATTAACACCCTCCGCATAGAAGTTGAAACCAATGCAATCAAAACTCTTCCGCGTAACTTTGTGGATATAGGTAGTTATATTTAATTATAATCGCCATGTTATGTCTAATTATTTCGGACACAGGCCGAATTCGGCATCTGCTTCCAACATATACATCAAGTATATCTTTGTTTGACAAAAAAAAAGATTTTTTTTTGTTTAATAAATTAGATCTTGTTTTTTTCATTCAATATTAAAGGGTTGTTCTTTGTCGGAAATGTTGCACCCTGTAATGCATATGTGTATGTCCTTTTTTATGTTTGCACCTAGTATCCTATCTTTATACAGCTATACAGACAATTGAAGCTTTAATATATACAGGGTGTTTCAAAACAAATGCGAAAAACTTCAGGGGGTGATTCCTTGTTAAAAATAAAGGGTAGTTTGCTTTATAAACGTTGGGTCAAAAGTCAACCATTAGGGAGATATCGCGGTACAAAGATGGCGGAGAAATAAGGTTTTAATTTTTTATCTTGAAAACGAAAAGAGATAGGCTAATGAAATTTTATTTAAGCATTACTGTTATGAAAACACACTTTCTGGTAATTTTTTCACTTTTTTAAAATGAGTGGAAGGGGTTGAAATAAACTACACCTATCATTCTTGTTAACGAAATTTAAAGAAAAGTCTTATCAAACACATGCAAAAAAAATAATTTGGATAGTTTAGTTTGTTTAGAAACTTTTTTATCTCTTGTGTTTTTTTGATAAAACTCACCGATTTGAAATTAAAAAATAAAATGTAAAGCATTACATGTCAGGACAAAAACATTTTTAGATAAAGAAAAAAGGCTTCGGAATAATTAATCGTAAGATAATAACGTATTGCAGTAGAGTAATGTCAAATAAAATAATATTAGAAACACCCTAAAAAGTGACAGAGGCCGACTAGATTTTTTCCTAAAAAAATTACAGCAGCCCACTAGATTCTTTAGAAATTTATAGATGCACGGTTGTCACAATGACGTGAAAAAGCTTAAATTTCAAGATTTTTTAAAGAAGTGGCTACAACAGGGTCAATGGCCACAAATGGTGCATCTACCCTAAAGCTGTAAGCATAGTAGATTAAAAAGTTATACCGTGGGTAAATTTGCGGTGAACAGGCAGTTACAGTTACAGTTACAGTAAATTTGCGGTGAACAGTACAAAGTTTTCTAAAATATAAAGGAACATTTTTAAAAAATGAACGATTTTCAAGGCGGGTAGCTTTCCCTGAAAGCGCTAGAGTAATATCGCGCTTTTGATAACTGTCTGCCGCTTATTTAGCCACGATCTTTTTGTCTGCTCTTCTGCATACGGCTTTTAAAATGAATAAATATGACATTCCACAAATCGGCATGCATGTGAGCCATATTTTTTTTTCCAAAATTTCATGCCTGGGTCCTTTCGCGTTGTCCGCCGGCATTTTAGCGACAAGAAAAATGTCTGCCAACAATTTTTCACGTTCCTTATTAATAAATAAAAGCTATATTTTCGCAATTATAACTCGTGTACCTTATAATACTTTTAGCGTCAAAATTTCACCCTTTCGATTGGGCATCCCCGCTTTAAGCCCCGAGATCGCGCTGGCAGATATGACTATTTCATAATGGCTACACATAAGGAGACTTCACAAGAAAAATTAGCCATGTAACGATGATAAGGTTTTTTATGTAGGCAGCTATAGACTATAATAACATAAAAGAAATCTGTTTTTTTTTGTACGTGTATTTCTGGTTGTATAAGAAACACAGCTCTTATTCTATATAATATAATTATTTGAATTTTCGAAGTAATTTATTAGATATTTTTATACAGTCTTTCTCTACATTTCTACATTTGTCAAGATAGTCTTAGTATTTTTTTAGACATAAAATTAAAATTTCAAAAATAGAGCAAAACTAAATTTAAGTAAAGTCAATGAAAATATATTATTAATTTGTTGAATAATTTAACAGCAAAATAAAACACTAAATCACAACAATACACCAAAACACTTGTACTTTTACACTGGACGCGCGTTTCGCTAACCATGTTAGCATCATCAGCAGATGATTATAAACTAAAGTACAATCTACAAGCTGTTATAATAATCTGCTGATGATGCTAACATGGTTAGCGAAACGCGCCTCCAGTGTAAAAGTAAAAGTGTTTTGGTGTATTGTGGTGATTTAGTGTTTTATTTTGCTGTGAAACACCAGGGACTGTGTTTATGGTTCCAACCAGGGATGCGCCAAGTATTTTCGGCGCCGTCGTGCGAAATACGGGTAGGCGCCTTTCTCCAATATTATAATATTAAGCCAAAATTCCCAATGACCAGCGCTCAGTGCTTCGAACATATGGCTCTAGAGGACAAAAATCCAAAACTTCTCTTTTATTGTAAGCAATTTATTCAAACTAGGTTTATCTGACACAAATGATGAGTACTCTCATTGTACTAAATGATGATGTTCTTAGTCCCACGTTTATGAAAAAAAATCTTATAAATAATAATAATGTTGGAGCTGTGTTCCATCTAAGCAAATAATAAGTTATAGTATAAACGGTGTAAGTATTAAATAAATTCCTGTGATAAAAAGATTTGAAATAACATTAGAAGTCCAGACCGTTATATTTTATCCAACTCAAAAAATATTTTTAATTATATGTCTGTTTGAAAAGTTTCAAATGAAGATATTACACTGACTTAATTTAAGCCTAATATAAGATAAAAATGTTTTTCTTTAATGAAAAAAGAAACATTAATGTTATATTTAATTATAAAAAAACTAAAGATACTATAAATTTACTTTAGGACAACAAAATGCATAGATCGTAACAAACTCTGATTCAGGAGAATCACTGCTGACAGATCTTCACAAATTTATAGTAGCCAAATAAATAGGTAGATTAGTATCCTCACATATAAGATATTTCTGTACAGCATTTTCCTAATATGTTACTTTTTCGCGTTGTTACTGTTCATTTTGTCGGTATGAGGGGTTCGGGTGTTAATAGTTACCTCTTTAATAGACCATATCCATATATCTTGCCCCCTTTTTCTTGGGTATGAGATTTCCATATAATAAATTACTAAAAGATGGATACTTTTTTTATGCGACGTTTCGCTCCAACATAGTGGACTTTTTCAGGCACAAGTGGTGTCTCATTTGACTGGAAGGTTCATCAATATCTAATAAGAACATATTTTTGAAATACAAATGACGCTTAAATCAAAAACAGATACAGGGGTGCTACAAATATATGGAAAACTTATAAACTATTGGAAAAAGAAAAGGGTTAAAGTGCAGCGTTGAGCTTTTGTTGTGTGTTAAAAATATTTTAGTGCGTAGATTTAATTTTGAGTTCTTGTCCTTATTATCAAGCCAAGTATTAGCCAGATCGGCGTTGCCTATCAATTTTACTCCATCTGAAAAGTATTATAAAATAAAGTTCGTCGCATGGCCGCTAGAGGTGAACTGCTATACAAAAAATTAAAAGTGTATGAATATGGCAACAAAATATTCAATAAATACGATATGTTTTGATATGTTTTTAGCTTCATAATTTGAAAAGTAAATTTTTTATACCCATTTAAGAACCATCTTAAAAATAAATAAAAACAAAACAATCACGAAGTTGGGGAGAAATAGATCTAAAGTACATACCTTGTTTAACAATATCCATAGTGGCTTTCAATTAATGGACGTACCCGTTTAATCCATAATATACAGGGAACTACTATGAATGTTATTTTTTTCTCTGATATTATACTATGATAAACAAAATTTATTTTTTTGAAAATATTTGCTAACAGGGGGCGCTGTCTTACAATAATATACAGGATGGTTGAACATTGCTATAAGTATAAAATTATATATTCAGATATTAGTAAATTTTAACTTATTTTTTGATTTTTGTCCATGGGACGAAGCACTGTGCAGCGGCGCGACACTCGACATTGGAGGATAATATATTTTCACCACTGGCGTTCATAGATAAAAGTATTACTTAAATTTTACGTTAATTTGTTGATGAGTTCCAAAAAATGGTTTTATTATTTTTTAAAGTCAGTGACCTCAGGCGCCTTTAGGGCTTTGGCGCCGTCGTCGTGCGCCGCACGACCTTGCCCATACGGACGGCGCGTCCCTGGTTCCAACCCTCAACTGTAATGAATAATTTAGGAAAATATAAGCAGTGTACCATATACACATAAATATACACATAAATATATGCGTCATTTATTTATTTATTTATCAGAGAGTCCTACAAACACACAGTATGGTAAAATTACAAGAAGAGAGGGTAAACAAACAAAATCAACAACAATACATATAAACTTACACTATTGGCTAAAGTTAAATGCTGCAACAATATTCTAACACTAGTATTAAACATATCAATATCAGTCTTAAGGATCAATTCATTGCACTGGATGGCATAAAATTAAGGGGTGAACAACCATTTATTTCACATTGAAATAGTTTTTCCTTTCTCATTCTTAATACTACTTTTACGGTATATAAAATGGTATAAAATTGATCAACGAACAATTGGATATCTTAGGTTATTAACTATATTAAATACAAATATCATAAGCTTGGACTTTGCGGCTCGTTCTTCCAGCTTTTGGAAATTAAAATCTCTAAGCATAGACACATCATGAGATCATTATAAGGATTAGCATTATTTTGTCGCACATAAAATCCAAAAACCTTTTTGTACACTCGATGAGGTCAGCAGCTGGACAGCGTCAGGGGCGACCAAATGGCTTGGAGGCATACTCAACTGGGACCTCACCAGGGCATTGTACAGTAGGATCACAAGTATCACAGTTTACAAAGTTCCTTGAATTTCTAATCCACAAACCAAGTTTCTTAAGTGCTTTATTTCACAATATGTCTCTGTAGTGGTCATTAAATTTTAAATTAGATTGCATATTGACTCCCAGGTCTCTAATACCATCTCTTCTTTGGAAGCGGTCTATTCTCTATTAAATATTCATGTTCAAGAAATTTGTTCTTCCGAGTATAGGTCATAGTACAGCACTTTTCAACGTTGAGTGACATTTCGTTTTCAACAAACCATTTTGATACTGCATTCAAATCAATTTGAAAATCTAAACAGTCCTGTTCAGTCGAGATGGCCTTAAAACCTTGAAGTCATCAGCAAAGAGTAGGCACTCAGAATGGCATAGCACAGTTGGTAAGTCGTTTATATAAATGGTAAAAATACAATTCTCTATATCCTCGCAAAGCAATATATCAAAATTTTGGCTAAACCATTTTAGTACACTAATAGGTCGATAATTCACAATATCAACTTTTGAACCTGACTTGTGAATAGGTGTTATAACTGAAGTTTTTAGTCTATCAGGAAAAACATTCGTACTAACTGACACCACACCCCTTATAGATGTACGATGGTATATTATCATCCCCTGTACTCTTTTTGGCCTTTAACAACTTTATTGCCCTTTTCACCCTTTCTTCGGTTATACAAGAAAAATCAAAGCTACCCCACTCCTTAGTTGTATCACCTACATCAAAATCCAACAAAGCAGGTTCATAAACGGAAGAAAAGTAACGCGCAAAAGCATCTGCAATGTCAATGGGCTGATCAAATATTTCACCACGCATTATGGTGTACCCTCCCTCACAATTTTAAATAATCTCTTTGTAGTTGGGCCCATTGTTGTCTATTGTTGGCTATAAGGCCCAAGTTATCCCTGCTAATTTCTTAATATCATGATCCCATCTTAGATTTGATCTTCTTCTAGGTCTCTTAATTCCTCGTGAGTATCCGGATTTTTTTTACACAATACACCCTGTATAATAAAGTATTTAAATTCCTGAAATAATATATAATCAGTCAAAGTAATTAAGTTTATTAAAACATTAATTTCTATTATGACAAAGCTCGAAATATAAAATAAACATTTATATTAATAATTCGTGGATACGAAAGATAACAGAGTACATACAACATCATTATGAAAGTATGTAATTTCATTTGAATCTGTTGTTTGTTCTATTAAAATTTGCATATTTATTTTTCCAGCTACTGCTGGTTTTGTCATCCCACATTACGCCCCTTGACTGCCGTTTAAAACGTAGATATCCATATCAACTAGACACCCTCCAGATTTTATTCTGGAAATACATGTTATTCTTTTTTCCACAGCTTTTTATATCTATCAAAAATAGTAGATAAAATAGTACTTTAACCCCCGGTGTTTTTAGGTACGGATAGCGTGTTATAATCTGCCAGATATATTTTATTTGACGGATAGCAGAAAAACGCGTATCTTCACCTATAGATAACAGTATCTATTAGATAAATTAAACTTATCTCCCAGATATCCTATCTGGCGCCCGAACTGCCAATTAGTGCTTTATTTGTCGGATAAAAATTTGACGCATGAGTAAAGGCATGAGGAGATATTGATTTTATTTGATATTTGACAAAATTGCTTAACATAACCAAGACATTGTTATTATTGAAGATTTCGTTTATTCCAATAAATTCGATTTTAGATTATTTGGAAAAGACTTACCTATTCTGAGTATGTAGGCTATAATCGTATGGAGTATAAACACCCATAAACACATTGAAATGGTGCAAAAAACGATTGTTGCTAGTGCCGGACTTTGTAAGGACTGTTACAAAATAAAGAGAGTCCCTGTTCTGTTAGATCATCAGAACGAAGAGAATGCATTAAGTTAGGATAATAGTGATAAAACAGTAATTTATAAATTATTTTATTTAATTCCTTTCAATTATAAACCATTACTACATATTATATAAAATGCTAATGTTTATCTGTGTCGTCTCTACTGAAGTAACGACTTGCTCTAGAAAGTTGCTTTTTTTACTAAAAGATAGTTAATTGGCTCGTCTAAAAACTGTCGTCGCCGGATTTTTTGTTTTTCATTTAATTAAAAAAAATAAAAAGTATTTTTTTTTCCTGATGTCGTGGCGGATGCGCTAGGCTTTAACTAGTTTTTAATAAAGCTCTAAAGTAGGTAAAAAATAAATAAAACTTTTTAAATCAAACTACATATTTATTTCATTTTCAATTCGCATATCTTAATTCATTAATATTATAACAGGAACCTTATAAAACCTGTTATTCAATTCACATTTGCTTTTATTTCTTTTGTGTTACAATTTTAGTTTAATTTCTTGCACTATGTACCTTATACCGAATGATCGAAAAAAAAACGGCATCCAGTTGGCTGGGAAATGATGTTCGATGATATTTCCCATATAAATTTACATATGAAATGACAGCAATCTTTATTTCATAGCCATTGCTGACGCCGAATTTTTTTCGATCATACGGTACATCTCTTCTCCATGCTGTTTTTTAAGTAACTCTCTAGCTAAACCTTGCTAAAACATCTGTATTATGGTTCTTTGAATTCCAGTTAATTCAACTTTGTTTAGACAAGATTTTTCCTTTATTTTTTCTTTTTTTTCTGAAGTTCCATCACTTTGAGTTCTTAAAAATAACAGTAATATGACAAAATTGTTTTATTTAATTTTTTTTATTAAATAATTTGTACATATAATGTGTAAATGTAGCAATTATTATAGGTACTATTCATTTATTATTATTAAGACAAAAGTATAAGTGCATTTATCTATTTTATAAAATAAAAACTCACCTTAATTACTATCATTGATGCTATCCTACCTATTTCTTTACTATGAGAAGCCCTAGAACAACATATTTGTTATTACTAACAGTCTTATGCTATTTTTAATTTTCAATATTAATAACTTACCAGATGGCGGTTTTAGGATTGGTTTATAAATCTCTGCTTGCACTTTACCTGCTTCTTCCATATTTTCTATTATCAATTGTACTAAAATGTTAATATAATAAATATAACAGTAATATCATGTAATTAAACTATAAATTACTTACAGATTATTTTTTCTTGTTTTAATTTCTTATAAATCGCATTCCATCAATAGATATATTGCACCACCACCACTGCTGAAATTGAATTATCTTTCCCTTTTTCCATAAAGGTAAATTTAAATAGCCTATACCATAATAGGACTAGTTGGAGTTGAACACAAAATATTTTTAGTTGAATTTTATTGTTTTTTTATTTTCATTTTGACGATCTTTTGACAACTGAACAATAACCTCACTTTTTAATCTAACGATTTGAAATTCCGAGTTTCTGTCTCTGTCTGTTGTATCGACTTTTCTTATATAACCATCTTAATTTCAGATATCTTATATTGGCAACACTTTCTCTACGGAGTGTCTACCGGTCCGTAGGCGGCCGTCCTCCAAATTGTTATCTATTAGATTATTTTGTATGAAAATACCCAAATGTTATATCCTATAGATATCAGGCTCTAGATTGTTTATCTTTTAGATGGTTATTTGTTAGATAAAAGTTATTTATTTATAACTGAAGAGACCGCGCCTAACGAGGATACGTTAAAAACTTAATTTCTTCTCGCACGTTTTTTAATTGCTTCCATTTTTGAAAATTTTTGTATTCCTTTTCATAAGTTATTCGGGATTTAAATGAAAGTAGTTTGGATATGGCGTTTGTCGCCTCAGCCTGAATATCTGTTGGTAATTTACTTATTTCGTTTTGAGCCATTTTTGGCTCCAATTCAATCAGCAATCGACACGAAAGAGAATTAAAAATATTGACTCAAAACTGACAACTAAAGAGACAGCTTTATTTATTTGTCAAATTACATAGAAACCAACGCCAACCCAGCACAATATTTTTTATTTTTTACTCATAATAAATTCCTTGAAATAATAATTTCTTAAAATATAATTTTATCGTCTTGTATAAAAAGTAACTATTGATAGAGAGTTATCGCGTGGTTTAAAAATAATTTCCAAGAATGTCAATTATAAACTAATAAATTATAATAACAATTAGGCAATCCTAGAGAGATAAAACTCCTCCACTGGAAAGGTCGGGTATTTATGGAATTTCATGTAAAATTAGTAATCAGAAATATGTTGGGCAAACTAGAAAATCATTATTAACTAAATTTAAAGAACATATGGCTCAGATACGATATGACAATAGGATAAATCTTGCGTTGCTCAACATATTGTTGGTAAAAATCATTGTATAGATAATATTAATTTAAAATTAATTAAACAAGTCTCATATTACAGGCAATTAGATACATATGAGAGCATCAGAATTAATAAATGTAAAGATAATATGATCAGAGATAATGGTAAATAAAAAAAAATAAAAAAAAGTTGATTTTGTCCTCAAATGACGTCATATAGTGGCTTTTATCTTCGCTTCAATATATCAACAGATAAAACCTGTCTAGTTGTTACATGATCTAAGGTCGGCGCTTTTCGAACTCCTACGATTCCTTCCCCCACCACTCGCCCCTATTTTACCCCTCCATTGTGGGAGTGCGTGGGCAGTTCCATTCATAGGAGGTGCTGACGGGATTGACCTTTTGAAATATCGGTGTAAATGTAAAAGTGAGGCAACGGTGCAACAAGGATGCCTGTTTCCATTTTTAGGGATGCAGCGGATAATGTATTTTTATATACAAGGTTAAAAAGATCAGAGGGTAACTAATTATTTTATATTAGATTTAAAAAAAAATAATATATTGAATTTTATTCAATTCCACATGGATTTAAAAGAATACATGAAGAGAACAAATACTTAAACCCATCTCTGCTAGAGTAGCTACCAACAAACAATATTATTATGTCTTTTCAATAAAGCAATTCACAGACTGCGTTTTTGCTGGGCGATTTTTTTGTTGCTCTCTTCTTCAAAACCGAATTTCTCCAACAAAAATAAAGCATAATAAAAATACTAAATCACCACAATACCCCAAAACACTTTTACTTTTACACTGGACGCGCGTTTCGCTAACTATGTTAGCATCATCAGCAGATGATTATAAACTAAAGTACAATCTACAGTGGGCACCGAGTGGGCGTGGCAAAATCTAGCCAACCGAGTCAGAGCCCACTGAGCGTAACAGTTAGATTTCCGCCAGTAGAGTAGTAGGAACAAAGAACTTGAAGGAATTGGACCGTTGTCTCGGTTCATACTATCTTTACATTTCTTAATTCTGATGCTTTCATATGCATCTAATTGCCTGTAATTTGAGACTTGTTTAATTAATTTTAAATTATTAAGATCTATATAATGTCCTTTATCAACAATATGTTCGGCACGTTTATCCGGTCTACCATATCTTATCTGAGCTAAATGTTCTTTAAATCTAGTTAATATTGATCTTCTAGTTTGCCCAACATATTTCTGATTACAATCTTTACAAGAAATTTCATAAATACCCGACCTTTCCAGTGGAGGTGTTTTAACCTTTGGATTACCTAATAATTGTTGTAATTTATTATTAGCACTATACACAAGTTTATAATTGACATTCTTAAAAATTCCTTTTAGACCACGGGATAACTCTCTATCAAACGGTATCGAAAAATATTTAAACGTACTTTCTGCACTTGAAAAGTCGAATTTTCAGAAATCATTAACCTATACCTACGTTTTCTAATTAATTTGTCAACTAGTGAAGGAGAATATCCATTACACTCAGCTACATTCCTAATGTAATCTCTTTCTATTTTATATCTTTCGTTGGAAAGTGGGAAACTAAGTACCTAATCTATGAACTAAGAAATTTAAACTAGCCATTTTATGTCCAACACTATGATGTGATTCATTAGGAATATATCTGCGTGTGGTCGTATTTTTCCAATAGATATCAAATTCCAGGCAATTATTAGTATTTCTAATAACTAATACATTTAGAAATGGTAATCTGTCGTTATTCTCAATTTCATGCGTAAATTTAATGGAAGGGAAACGATTATTTAACTTAGAAATAAAATTATCTATGGTGTCTGAATGTGTGTCAAAAACAGCAAAAATATCATCATTTGTAAAAGTGTTTTGGTGTATTTTGGTGATTTAGTATTTTTATTTTGCTGTGTAACACCAAAGGTTCCAACCCTCAAGTGTAACAAAAATAAAGCTATATGCATCTTGATGATAAAGTAATTTTTAAATTCTTTACTTTGTTAAAAACCATTCCAAAGGGTGTTTAAACCTTCTTCCAAATAACAACACTTTCTTTTTCCTGGTATAAAAAAACAGATGGGGACTATATTTTTTAATTTAAAAAGAGGTTAATAAGCCAAATAATATAGCTACACATTGCTTAAAAATTCATCAAAATCGGTCTTCTGAAACAAAATACAGGGTGGTCCGAACTGTATTCCGCAAACTTAGGCAGCATATTCTGCAGATAAAAATAAGTAAAACAAATCGTATCAATGTATGTCCTTTAATTCTTAGTTTCGGAGATACAAGGTGTAGAATTTTTATTTTTATTTGATGGCAATATGACTCCTACTTATAGAGGGCGCCACCTACATATTTTTTCACTGGTTTGAAGAGTAATAACTTTTCGTCCGTACCTGTATAAAACTACTGTGTAGAAATATATATACTCTGTTTTTTTTCTCAGGTAAGATTTCGACAGACGATGACAGAAGAAAAGCAGATGACGTCCCATACCAATCTATTTATTTTACTAAAAAAAGTTTCTAATAATTTTTAAGTTATCTATGGATGGGTTTAAATATAAATCCGTCATGCGTCGTGTCTTGTTGTTTTTAACCAGTTTTATTGGTTTATTTAAAAAATGACATATCGTATTTCAATTTTATTGGTTTGACGGAATGATGAACGACAAACGGACGCCGATGCGTATGAACTCGCCTTTAGATTTTTGTCATTTTTGACGCTTGTCAAAGTCTTGCCAAATTATAGGTTATAATTTTGTGTCAAATTTTGTTAAATACCCTGCGTTTTGGAAGATGATGCATTTTGATTCGTATTATTACGTGTGTTTTGTGTCTTTTGAAGTCAAGTGGAGGAAAAATCGAGTGAAAATTAACTGTAGACCCAGAGCACAGTTTATGGTAAATACTAAATACTCGCTGCCCAGGCAGAAATTCTTATACACCAATGAAGTTGCCATCGATAAAGTTTTATACCATTTCGTCGTAGATAAGTGCATCTCGTATATGGTAGAAGGATCAAACTAAACACATACTAAAAACTGGAGTAGCTGTAAAATATCGACATCACACGATAGGTAAATAATGGATTTTAGTACTGCAGAAAAATAATGTCAAAAGGTACTGGTTTAAAAAAATTAAGATTAAAGTTAATTAATCAACCTTTAAGGTATAAAATTTGGTAGGTGTTATTATTAATAAAATAGTTTGTTTTATTTCCCTATGTTGTATGTAGTTTCATAAAGCTATAACTATATAACTCGATTACATTTTTTCAGTTTTATACAGTTTTTTTCACAATATTTTGAAGTAATCACTTGTCATCTTGTCAATCAAATTTTAAATATTTCCTGCTATGCGTTCCAGTTGTACCAACTTATTTCTTTGTAAAATAAAATAAACTACTTTGAAATTAAAATGACAGACACATCTATCACTGTCAAGGATCTTCTCGTTGGACAGACTATACATACTTAATGTGTTTTCGTAAAAAATCGCTAAGAGCAACCGTTCTCGTCATATTTAGAATGGAAATAGTCAATACATGTCATTATTGACAAAAAATAAACATGTTGAGTAGATAGAGTTATTTGACTGAAATGATAAATTTGTGAACTTTATATAGGTAGGTATAAAAAATCTTTTAATACAGACTTTTAAGTGAACACTGTATAATAAAATACAGTAGATTATTTCCGTAAATGCCCGGATTCGATTTATTTTTATTTTCCAATCGAACTACCAAGAAAAGCCTCTGTTTGGCGTCTTTTTCGCGCTAAACGCTTTTCAACTATTTCCATTTAGAGCGTTTCGAGTTTTTCCGTGGAAAACTAAGCCGATAGAGGCGACCGGAACCGGGAAAATCGGAAAATATCTGAGTTAGAGGCAACCTCGGTGCCACCTTACAATAGAAATGAATTTCCACCTAATTGATTACCGCTTTTTCTAGCACAGAGCAGGAAAAAACTAACGGAAAACCGGCTGTGGGTTTTCCAATATGTCTACACAATTTCTCTAATTTCTTTTTGGTTTTATTTATACCGGATGTTTTCTATTCGACTCACGCCATTGAGATCCTGGAGCCGTTAATAAATATACCGGGTGCCTCTCAAAAGTGGCTCACCACTATAACTTTTTTATTTTTTAGATAAAAAACGAGATTTGGTATGTTAGTATATGACATAAATTAGGATCGATTAACGTATTCAATTGTTTTCGGTCACTTCCTGTTTCACCGGAAATTACTATAACTTTTGATTTTTAAATTACATCCTCGGTATATTTCTACTTTATTTGATAGAAAATGACACTCTGAATTGAAAGACATGTCATTTGTCAACTTTTGACATTTTCCCATACGGTTTGTTTGAAATTGTAACATGCGGTCCATAACGACAATTTGACTCGAAATACCAAGTGTGTGGTACCAAATTATTCGTAAAAATTCGTAAAAATTCGTAAAAATTCGTCTTTTTCCAAATATGCTAATGAACCACTCTTGTTCCATTTGAAAAAATTGGGATATGATTAAAAATACGATTTGGGCATCTTTTAACCGGCCATGGTAAGATATGAAAAGCATTGGACGATCAAAATTATTTTTCCAAGGCTACTTGATTAAAAATTAGTGTTTTTAACTCATTCATGGCATTCTAGATTGAAATTTAAAATACGATTTTTTTAAAAGAAGAGAAGATTTTTTTATTGAATAATGCCATCTAAAAACCAAAAGTTGTAGTCATTTCCGGTGAAACAGGAAGTGACCAAAAACAATTGAATATGTCAATAAATCCTAATGTATGTCATATACGAACAAACCAAATTACAGGGGTGAGCCACTTTCGAGACACACCCGGTATAAAAACCTTGTGGAAAAAGCTTGGTATTGTATTCATATTTTAGTTGAATTTTAAAGAAAATTAGTAAATTTTTGCACGGATAAAATGTTCTCTAAGACACGTATGTATATAATAAATAACTATTATACAAACAAAAGAAACTTAGAAGGCATTTTATTTTAGTCAAAACTAAAGCCCAAACTAAGTTTTTAATCGAAAAAATTGCATGCTCCACCTCAACTACAACACAAAACATATAAATAACCAAACCGTGAGCAACAGTAATAAAGATCCTGCCAACTATGACGTCCCGGAGCCTATACGTTTTCCCGGTACATAATGTACCTGGTTATATACGACCCAGGACCAGCTCTCTGCACACTTCTCCTCACCTGACGTGCCAGATTAATTCTCCGGTAATTTATCTGGAAAGTTGTGTGTGTTTCTGGGAAAACTTTGCTTAGGGAGTAGAGCAAAGAGACTGTTTACGAGGAGGAAATTATCTGGGAAAGCGGTCTGTAATTTTCCTTAACAAAATCGAAGCTTTCTCCCACACTTTCGTACTTATCACCCTCCTAAAGCTTGGTCTACACGCATCGATTTATCGTACGATACATTTGCGTCGACAAAACGTTGCAGGTAAAACGTAGCGTATGGACAGAAAGTTTGAACAAATTTAGAACTGAACGGTTTTAATACATTCTTTTAGTGATAATAATGTTATTTAATAATGAATTTATACCCCCAACTCAACAATCATATTTCTTCAGCTAATGGTAAACTGCTGATGGACACATGCCATCCAGTTCAAAAGGACCCAGTCCAGGAAAGTTTTCTCGTTATAATTCGGTTTTAATATATTCTTTTGGTGATAATAATGTTATCTAATAATGAATTTATACCCCCCAACTCAAGAATCATACTTCTTCAGCTAATGGTAACCTGCTGATGGACACATGCCATCCAGTTCAAAAGGACCCAGTCCAGGAAAGTTTTCTCGTTATAATTCGGTTTTAATATATTCTTTTGGTAATAATAATGTTACTTAATAATGAATTTATATCTCCTATCTCAAGTATCATACTTCTTCAGCTAATGGTAAATTGCTGATGGACACATGCCATCCAGTTCAAAAGGACCCAGTCCAAGAAAGTTTTTTTGTTATAATTCGGTTTTAATATATTCTTTTGATGATAATAATATTATTTAATAATTAATTTCTACCATCCAACCGAAGAATCATACTTCTTCAGCTAATGGTAAACTGCTGATGGACACATGCCATCGAGTTCAAAAGGACCCAGTCCAGGAAAGTTTTCTCGTTATAATTCGGTTTTAATATATTCTTTTGGTGATAATAATGTTATTTAATAATGAATTTATATCCTCCATCTCAAGAATCATACTTCTTCAGCTAATGGTAAACTGCTGATGGACACATACCATCCAGTTGAAAAGGACCCAGTCCAGGAAAGTTTTCTCGTTATAATTCGGTTTTAATATATTCTTTTGGTGATAATAATGTTATTTAATAATACATTTATATCCTCCATCTCAAGAATCATACTTCTTCAGCTAATGGTAAACTGCTGATGGACACATGCCATCCAGTTGAAAAGGACCCAGTCCAGGAAAGTTTTCTCGTTATAATACGGTTTTAATATATTCATTTGGTGATAATAATGTTATTTAATAATGAAATTATACCCCCCAACCGAAGAATCATACTTCTTCAGCTAATGGTAAACTGCTGATGGACACATGCCATCCAGTTGAAAAGGACCCAGTCCAGGAAAGTTTTCTCGTTATAATTCGGTTTTAATATATTCTTTTGGTGATAATAATGTTATCTAATAATGAATTTATACCCCCCAACTCAAGAATCATACTTCTTCTGCTAATGGTAACCTGCTGATGGACATATGCCATCCAGTTCAAAAGGACCCAGTCCAGTAAAGTTTTCTCGTTATAATTCGGTTTTAATATATTCTTTTGGTGATAATAATGTTATTTAATAATAAATTTATACCCCCCAACTCAAGAATCATACTTCTTCAGCTAATGGTAAACTGCTGATGGACACATGCCATCCAGTTCAAAAGGACCCAGTCCAGGAAAGTTTTCTCGTTATAATTCGGTTATAATATATTCTTTTGGTGATAATAATGTTATTTAATAATGAACTTATATCACCCATCTCAAGAATCATACTTCTTTAGCTAATGGTAAACTGCTAATGGACACATGCTATCCAGTTGAAAAGGACCCAGTCCAGGAAAGTTTTCTCGTTATAATTCGGTTTTAATATATTCTTTCGGTGATAATAGTGTTATTTAATAATGAATTTATACCCCCCAACTCAAGAATCATACTTCTTCAGCTAATGGTAAACTGCCGATGGACACATGCCATCCAGTTCAAAAGGACCCTGTCCAGGAAAGTTTTCTTGTTATAATTCGGTTTTAATATATTCTTTTGGTGATAATAATGTTATTTAATAATGAATTTATATCCCCCATCTCAAGAATCATACTTCTTCAGCTAATGGTAAACTGCTGATGGACACATGCCATCCAGTTGAAAAGGACCCAGTCCAGGAAAGTTTTCTCGTTATAATTCGGTTTTAATATATTCTTTTGGTGATAATAATGTTATTTAATAATGAATTTATACCCCCCAACTCAAGAATCATACTTCTTCAGCTAATGGTAAACTGCCGATGGACACATGCCATCCAGTTCAAAAGGACCCAGTCCAGGAAAGTTTTCTCCTTATAATTCGGTCTTAATATATTCTTTTGGTGATAATAATGTTATTTAATAATGAATTTATACCCCCCAACTCAAGAATCATACTTCTTCAGCTAATGGAAATCTGCTGATGGACACATGCCATCCAGTTGAAAAGAACCCAGTCCAGGAAAGTTTTCTCGTTATAATTCGGTTTTAATATATTCTTTTGGTGATAATAATGTTATTTAATAATGAATTTATACCCCCCAACTCAAGAATCATACTTCTTCAGCTAATGGTAATCTGCTGATGGACACATGCCATCCAGTTGAAAAGAACCCAGTCCAGGAAAGTTTTCTCCTTATAATTCGGTTTTAATATATTCTTTTGGTGATAATAATGTTATTTAATAATGAATTTATATCCCCATCTCAAGAATCATACTTCTTCAGCTAATGATAAACTGCTGATGGACACATGCCATCCAGTTCAAAAGGCCCCAGTCCAGGAAAGTCTTCTCGTTGTTATTCGGTTTTAATATATTCATCTGATGACAATAATGTTATGTGATAATGAATTCATACCCCCCAACTCAAGAATCATATTTCGTTTTTCTTTTGAAAATTTCCAAAAACATGTTTTTTTATTTAAATTTTGAGAACCACTGAGATTTCTGGGTTTTCTTTCTTGTAAATTTAATCTACTACCTATGTTGCCATATTATCAAAAGATTATATTTTTTTACTAAAAACTAAAAAAAAATACAAATATTCTGTTTAATCCTACGAAAAGTCCATTCGTGTGGATCATGCTTAAGGAATGCTACGACATAGAAAAATTGAAAAAGTCTGAGTCGATTTGTGTACAAAAGATACTGTCATTAAAAAACTTAATAACCTAAATGTGTAATCTCTGTTGTGACAACAAAATAATAAAATAATCATGAATTAAGTAGCTTTTGGGGGTCAGTTTATATCAAAATTTAAATAAAAATATCCAAGGCATATGAATGAATTGACTTTTATAGTGATATAGAATAGTTCTGACGTTTCTTTGTTCACTTCAATAAAGACGGCATCAGGAAATATCCCATATTTCGTAGTTTCGAACCTTAAAGCCATTCTAACAATATTACAGAGATGTGAATTGATGTAGAAATATAAAGAACGTACCTATTTCTGAAATAAGTTGCATAAAGTGAATTTTTATTATTTCGTATTTTATTCTATATTTATTTGAGCTTAAATTCGTCCAGTATATACAGGGTGTAATTCTAGGAAATGTTTACAACTTTTTTTGAAGTGGAACTGAAGAAGTTTGAAAATACGATCAAATTTTGTGGCGCAACAAGTACCCCAGAATGGAAGGGCATAAGGAAGATGTGACTCAAAAATGACATTCTAGAGGTTCTACTCTAAATTCTAGGATTCTACTCAAAAAAAATATCAATAAGGTCATTCTAGAGGTTGATAAGTTAAGTTCCTTAGAAACTGATCTTAGCGCAAAACAGGCAGAGCTTAGTTTCTTTGATAAAGCTTCGATGTGAAAGTCCCATTTTAACGAGTTGTCTACAACAAGTCCTAAGAATTTCACAGAGTCTACGACGTCAATAGTTTTATATGACAAAACTTTAGTTTTTGAAAGGTTGAGGCATAGGAGATTAGAATCGCACCAAGATTTAATGGTAGCAAGCAAGATGCAAGATTTTACCGCTAATCTCTAGATTTGAAATGTTGTTGATAAACACCAGAAAGAAAATAGGGCTAAGTACTAAACCCTGAGGGACACCACATTCTATAGGCTTACAAGAAAACATAGAAGTATTAATCCTCACAAGCTGCCTTTAGTTGCCAAGATATGACTTAATATGAGCGGCATATTATTTGCCTTAAAGATATAAATATCTAAAATATTGCTCGAATTCGAGGAATTCAAACTCTAGATGAAAGAAAAAGGGTCTTCGAAGGGACTTTCCGATCTTTTCGGTTTTGTTAAGGAAAAAGGGCCGTTTTGGTCCGAAAAATAGCCACGTCGGACAAAAACTTTATCGATTAAATTAAGATAAGGCCACCGAAGTATCGGGGGGTCTCTTTCACGCTCTAGATTAAAGAAAACTTTGTCTCAGTTTTTTTATTTGGACTTGGTAAAGATAACAGAAGGAAGGCTAGTATCTAATCCGATCAAAACTTTTGCTCGGAATACGAATTGATGTATATATTTTCAGTTTAATAATTTCAAAAGCCACTTAACACTATTTTTTCGTACAAGATCAAATTCGGCATTTAGGGCGTAGAAAGCCTTGTCTAGTAAATAAGATTTCAATGCTTTGCTAAATGAAGAAAATTATGTTATGGATTTGATGAAATGTCAGGTGTGATTGTGAATTTTTTTCGAGTTGTATAATATTGAACTTTTAACTAACTCTGAGCGTGGGGTAGGTAGATAAAGATCTTGCTCCGCGTTCCTGTGTGGATAAGTGTGAGATGGCCTTTCTTGAGAAGCTAATACATGCTTACGTATTAGGCAAACGGATTCAAATATAAATAAGGAAGGAAGAGTTAATATTTTTAATTTTTTAAAAAAGTCCTGGCAATGAGTTCTGCTGTTTAGTCCCAGCGAATATCGAACAGCTCTCTTCTACAGCTTAAAAATGCGGTCAAATTGAGTCGCACAACACGTACCCCAGGATGGAAGGACATATCTGAGGTGCGACTCAAAAAGTGCATAATAAACAGTTCTAGCCACTGTTGTCAGTAACTTGTGTTAAGCTCCTTAGAAACAGATTTTAATGCAAAACAGGCAGAGCTTAATTTTTTCGACAAAACGTTGATATGCATGTCCCATTTTAGAGAATTGTCTACAACGAGCCCTAAGAATTTTACAGATTTTACGACGTTAATGGCGGTGTTGTTAGAACGGACATCAATGGTGGTGTTGTTGTATGAAGAATAAAGAAGAATAAGTAGTAATTAAATTAATTTTCTTCATCTCTCGCTCTCCTTTGCCAAATTTTCCACAGGTAGACACACCGCGCGATGCACGCCTTACATAAATAAGCTCGGAGCGGCAAAAAACAATCCATACGGGTTGTATAGATTAGTATAGGAGACCGCCTTCTGGCGGGAACCCACCGCGCAGCCTCCCTGATGCGCAACAAGGATAACCACCCCGACGAAGGGCGGTTAGACAGAGACAAAACGAGGGATATTTCCGAGGAACGGGCTACAAGTTTCAGTAAAGTTCCGATCAAACGAGTGTGGAGGTGAACAGGTGAAAATAATTTCCCGACAAAAAACTCGCGAAAAAAAAAACTTTTTCGTTAGTGTTTAGTGTCGTAGTTTTGAGTGGAATTACTGGATTTTCTGAAATAAAACCAGCGTTAAACGTCAGGAACAAGCTTTGAAGAGGGTAAGTTTGTTTTAGAATGAAATAAAATACCGGGGACGATGTTTACTGACACTTGTGGAATTTCGTCGATGTAAATTATGAAATAAGGTTGATTAAAAATGAAAGATTTCTGTTCTGGATGGTTTACAGTGTTTGAATTATGAAAATCCGTTAATGGGTTTATACCGAAATTGCCTCTATATTGATTTTTAAAATTTAATTTAATTCGTTAAAGTGTTTTATACATTTTTAATGTGTTTTATTTTCGAATTAGGTTGTAAATGACGAACTTAAAGATTCACGTAACTTAGTTAAAAATAACTACAATATACAGGGTGTAAATAGTGAATATAACAATAAAAAATTTAGGGTTTTCAACACTGGAATATAAATCTACAAAATAAAAAATGTATTTTTTCTAAACGTCAAAATGTTAATAATATACGATTGTGTAACAAAAATATTATTAAAATATATATAAAATATTCTACTATACCGGGTGCGTCTCGAAAGTGGCTCACCCCTATAACTTTTTTATTTTTTTAGATGAAAAAAACGAGATTTTGTGTCTTAGTATATGACATAAATTAGAATTGATTGACGTATTCAATGGTTTTTGATCACTTCCTGTTTCACCGGAAATGACTACAATTTCTGATTTTTAAATGGCACCCTCGGTATATTTTTACTTTATTCAGTAGAAAGTGACAGTCTGAGTAGAATGACATATTATATGTCAACTTCTGACATTTTTGCAAAAAAAATCGTATTTTAAATTTCAATCTAGAGTGCCATGAAAAACACTAATTTTTAAACAAGCAGCCTTGGAAAAATAGATTTGATCGTCTAATGTGTTTCGTGTCGTGTCCCGGCCCGTTAAAAGATGTCCTAATCGTATTTTTAATCATATCTCAATTTTTTAAAATTGTACAAGGGTGGCTCATTAGCATATTTGGAAACAGCATAATTTGGTACCACACACTTGGTATTTCGAGTCAAATTGTCGTTATGACCCGCATGTTCCAATTTCAAATAAACCATATGCGAAAAGTTGACATATCATATGTCATTCTATTCAGAGTGTTATCGAATAAAATAAAAAAATACCGGCAGTGTCATTTCCGGTGAAACAGGAAGTGACCGAAAACAATTGAATACGTCAATTAATCCTAATTTATGTCGTATACTAACATACCAAATCTCTTTTTTTATCTAAAAAAATAATCAAATTATAGGGGTGAGCCACATTTGAGACGAACCCGGTAAATTTATTACCCACACATACTATTACACTAACAATATACCCTATAATGACCTTAAATATCAGAGATATCTAACATAATTAACTGTCAATATTGACAAAAGGTTTGTATACATAATAATATATCAACGAAAATTGATATAGAGTTTATTATAAATAGATTTCTTTTATGAAGAGAACCATTTAAAAGATATTTACTTTTATATTATTATTTACCCAAAAAATTACAGTATATTTTTTTACAGTAAATAAATTTGATGAAGCTAGAACAAAACATAAATATACTCAAATTAAATACAACGATTCATTTTATTTTAAGGAAATTACTGTGAGGCTCTTTCAGACAACGGCATAAAATTAATTAATTATTATTTAGGTCCTTTGTTTAATTAGTTGTGAATTATGTATAATTGTATAAACGTACAACAAACCAAGATCAACAGAAACTAACTTCAAAGAGCATATAGTAATGATATCTTTTTGATTATACTATGTGGGTGCTTTGTATATATACACGATGCCAGCATAGTCTACTCTTTTGAGGCAAATTTGATTCTCTTATTGTAAATATTAAATTTTTGTTAAAAAAACCAAATCAAACTCTTCTAACATCATTTCTTTGATTCTAAGATTCTAATAATATTTTAACATATTTTTTTTTTCATTACTTATCATTGTATGATACACATATGTCTTTTTTCCATAACAACTGTTAAAATTGCCTTATATCTATCAAAAATAGTAGATAAAATAGTACTTTAACCGCAAAGGTAGATTAAATGATACTTTAACAGCGAGGATAGGTTAAAAACTTTATTTCTTCTCGCACGTTTTATTGCTTCCATTTTTGAAAATTTTTGTATTGGAAGTAGTTTGGATATGGCGTTTGTCGCCTCAGCCTGAATATCTGTTGGTAATTTACTCATTTCGTTTTGAGCCATTTCTGGCTCCAATTCAAACAGCAATCGACACGAAAGAGAATTAAAAAATATTGACTCAAAGCTGACAACTAAAGAGACAGCTTTATTTATTTGTCAAATTACATAGACCAACGCCAACCCAGCACAATATTTTTTCTTCTCGTAATAACTTGAAATAATAATTTCTGAATATTTTTTAAAACCTACCTCGCTATGGAAAAAATATTGTTTTAAACACGACGATAAAATTGCATTATCGTGTCCCGAAATTAATTTAACAATATAATAATCTTTTTTGGTCGACGATAAAATCGTATAACTATTTATAAAGTCAGAATTTTTGGAAAAATTCGATGGCACATTTAAAAAACGCAGCAATCAAATATTCCAATAAATCAAATTTTAATTTATTTTTTTATCGCAAAAAACTTAAAAGTTAAAAAGCAATTACCTTAAAATCGCACCTTTTTTTCATTAAACGAAAGGAATATATAATTAAATTAAATTTTATTCGAATTAATTTTATTAAAAGCGTCCTCTTCTCGTTATTTTTATTAAATTTACTTTTGAAAAATGCTTTAAAGGAATCGGTTCGATATTGGAAGATTTCCCAGAAGCGACAATAGGAGAAAATCGTAATCATTATTACGGCTCTTTTTCATTGAATTGTCAGCAGTAGATAACTCATCTTTCTTTAAATTAGATATTTGAAAATAGCAAGTCTTTTATATAGATAACTGCCTTTCTATTTTTAGAAGAAATAATTTCTTTACATAGTCTTTTGAAGGTTTTTGCCTAGTTATCAAGGTTTCTAAAAGTGTTTTTTTACAGTGTTTTAAAAACTTTAGTATTTGGCTTATTATACAGGATTAATTGAAGGGTTGTTTTTTATCCTAACTTTAAAACACCCTGTGCAATAATTTTGTGAGGGACTTTTCCTGAAACATTAATTTTCTGTTAGAACCATGTCTTCTGAGTATTTTGTTTCTTGAATCATGTCAACACATACCTTGGTTATTTTTTAAGAGCGAAATAAACTTGCCACCGACTATTTGAAATTTTTTCAATTTACATCACAAGGTGGCTTTGGTGGCTATTGTCGCAATGTCATATTGACATTGATTAGAACTTTATATTGAAATTAAAAAAAAAACGTTAAAATATATCGATACAGGCTTGGTTTAAATAAATATTAGTAACACTGTTGTTTGTTTCTTTGTTTCTATTTTGTTTCTTCTTTTTATTAACGACATTGCTAACATAAACATCAGTGGCAAAATATGTCTTTTTGCGGACGACACTAGCTTCACTTAAAGCAACAAGGACATCACGGCACTTCATAGGATTATATCAAATGACTTAATCACCATTAAATCTTGGTTGGAGTCTCAACATTTCTAAAACTAAAGCTTTGTCGTATAAAAACTCGCTGCAGCCTTTTGTACTTAACAACACCACCATTGACGTCGTCAAATCTGTAAAGTTCTTAGTGCTTGTTGTGGACAATTCTCTGAAATGGGACATACATATCGAAGCTTTGTCGAAAAAATTGAGCTCTGCCTGTTTTGCATTAAGGTCTGTTTCTAAGGAGTTTAACTTGTCAGTGGCTAGAACTGTTTATTATGCACTTTTTAAGTCGCACCTCAGGTATGCCCTTCCATTCTGGGGTACGTGTTGTGCGACTCAATTTGAGCGCATTTTCAAGCTCCAGAAGAAAGCTGTTCGATATTCACTGGGACTAAACAGCAGAACTCATTGCCGGGACTTTTTTAAAAAATTAAAAATATTGACTCTTCCTTCCTTATTTATATTTGAATCCGTTTGCCTAATACGTAAACATGTATCAGCTTCTCAAGAAAGGCTATCTCACAGTTATCCACTCAGGAACGCGGAGCAAGATCTGTATCTACCTACCCCACGCTCGGAGTTAGTTAAAAGTTCAATATTATACAACTCGAAAAAAATGCACAATCACCTGCCATTTGAAATCAAATCCATAACATCATTTTTTTCATTTCGCAAAGCATTGAACTCTTATTTACTAGACAAGGCTTTCTACGACGTAAATGAATTATATTTTGAAAGTGAAATTTGATCTTGTAAACACTGGTCTAATGTTTGCTATTGCTATATTTACTAATGACATCGAAATGAATTTATTTAGAGGTCATTGATATTTTACTATAAACTAGCTAAATATTTTTGAATATTATTTTTATTTTTTGTTCTTTGACATTATAAACATTTATAATGTTTATTTTAACAATAAGACTAACAATATTATTTGTATAATGTTTTGTATTATCTTTTGTTTGTTTGTGTACCTTGTTTTTTTTTACTTTGTTTGTTAGTTTACCTTTGTCTACAAATTGAAAATTTTTTTGACAATAAAGGCATTTATTTATTTATTTATTTATTTACTAAAAGAATTAAAGACATTTAAAAAAATAACTGAAATAATTAAGTGTAGAAACAAACAAAAAACTTATACTAAATACTCTAATACCTGATGAGGCTGCAAATATATTGTGTTAGGCTTTCCCATTCTTCTTCAAGGACCAAGCAAATATTCATAAATTCGGCCATCGACTCTAAAAACTATTTTTAATTGTACACAACAATAATCACTAAAGCCACCTCCTCATTATGAAGAATAACAACAAAAAGTAACGATAATTGAAAAAATTGCAAAATGTTTGTGGCAAGTTCATTTTGCTCCTCAAAATTAACCAAGGCATGTGTTGACATGAGCCAAAAAACAAAATATTGAGGAGACATGGTTCTGACCGAAAAATCATGTTTTAGGAAAATATCCGAACGAAATTATTGCACAGAGTGTTTTAAAGAAAGGGTAAAAAACAACTTTTCCATTAACCCTGTATAATAAGTCAAATACTAAAGTTTATTAGTTATAGGGCTTAAAAATATAAAATTTTTAAACTTGACCAAACATTTTTCCGTTGCGTTTTTTACACTTGAGTGTACTTTTGCGGTAGCATAGAAAAATTGTGCACCTATAAATGTCATTTATGAACCTTGTTTTTTCTTCTACCTATCTACTCTAGCCTCGGATGTGATTTGATTTTGTCCTTTTACCGTACAGGGACGTAGCGAGCCTTTGAGGTCGAATAAAATCGAACAGGCCATGTCCTAGGACAAATGAAACGCCGTAAAAACGTAATTGCATTAAAGTCAGTCTCTCTCCTTTTTCTATCTCTCCCTCTATCTCTCCAGGGACGTTTTAAAGTTTTCTTATTGTTCTAAAACCCGATCCGTTATTGTAGTTCGTCGGGTATCGACGGCAGAGAGAAGATACACCAGGGACGGGCTCGAGAGAGAAGTTTTGAAAAATATTTCAGTATTTTTGACGTGCCTGACATGATATTAGTTAGATAGAAACTCTTTTCTTTGTAAAAATATCGGATACAACAACGTACTGATATTATTTTAGAGATTTCTTTCATAACTGAAAAATACATGATTCACACTTTCTTTATCTTATGACTAAATAATGTAAAACTTAGAAACTTAAGTAAATGTTAAGTTAACATCTCATTTTTGCTGCTACAGCTAATCGGGAAGAAGTCTACTTTCTTTTCGAGGAATCCGAACCGGAATCCTCAGCCAAATCATAGATAATGGCCTATCGACTTGGCGATCGTCTTAATCGGCTTCTACTGAAGAGATATTCGATCTCATCATGCCTCGAACTCGCGTGAGTGAGTGGTGTGTGCCAATAGATTTTTACACTCTTGCCATGGAACAAAAGCACGACAAAGTCTCCAGACGATCACCTAATCATCCACTCGCACCGTCAAACGTCGCTGAACTTCGGTTATCTATCGGGAACAGGTATTTCAATGTAGCTGGATCGTTGCCTTTAAATAAGCTGTATGACGGGTTGATTACGTAAAAAACATACAAACATATTTTTTGATCTATACAGAACCAACAGAAAATGTAGTGAATATGATAAATTTTCTTCAAAAAAGTCCTGCCTCTTCAAAAAAGTTTTGCCTCATTCAATTTTGTTTCGTTTTGAGGTATTTCCAAAACGTGGCGCTATCTGTACCCGAGGCAAAGAACTTTTTTTCATAACAACCAATCACGGCGCGTCTCGATCTATTTTAAGAAACATGGGAACTAATTTTTATAACACGGGCTTATGTTTGAGTGTACTTGTGAAAGTATTTCCAGAAATGTTTAGAGGCTGTTTAAGGGTTTAAGTTTAAACGCCAGATAATAAATAGAATTAATAAAGTGTAGCGTAAATTAATTATGTCTATTTTTATTATTTGATTGAAGTTTTAACTGTATTTTTTATCCTCTATGATTTGTTCTTATAATTCCTCGTTTCTGTAGGGCAAAACTCACCCTCTTAAACAGGTGGTAAAAGGTTCAAAAGTGAGGTGGAGGGGGTAATGAGTCAGCTAAAAGTGAGAACGAGCGTCCGCGGTGCTAAAAAGGGCTCATGCAGTCGACGTTTCCGTAGGAAACAGGTCGTGCCCTTTCATTATTCATACGTTGCATAGATTATGACTTTGAATTTTGCCCTTTCCAATTTACTTGTTGCGTTCTGAAGGGCAGAACAGTAATTGTCTGTGACCGAGTCAAATTTCATTAAGTTTATTAATATAGATATAGATCGATTTTGTGAGGTTGTTATACATATGTCTATTTTACTGCAAACTCTACAGATCTACTGTTCTGCTTTTTTATCTGTAGATTATATTCGCGTATCATTAAATAAAGTAAATCTCCTACACTGACGCTAGTAGACATCGTATACTGGTAAACATCTTTGACATTTAATTTCTTTTCCCTAATCTCACAGTGCCAAAGGCTTCAGCAAGCTCTTGCAAGCCCTTGATATTAATTGCATCACGAGCATGAAAAGACGTTGGTTTATAGCCTGCTAGACTTTAATCTGTCCTATCTAGTGTCCACACCGCATATAAGACCGGTCTTAAAGCTTCCCATGTTTCGATATGGACCGCCAGAATCTATTAATCATGAAATTTCTAGAATATTTTATTTATGTTTTTCCAGTAGCAGTTCCTCAATCCAAATATGTCCAGTATCTAATTAAGTACAGAGAGAGTCTCGTTTTCTTCTATTTTAAAACTATTTTATTAAAAATAGCGTTTCATAACAAAAATACAAAATTTAATAAACACCAATAAAGACATAATAATGTAAAACTGTATAGACTAGATGTATATTTGAACAAAATAAAGCGGTTCATTGAAATGAACAGCGATTGTGTTCAACAAATAATTAATTCCACTTTACGCCAAGTTGATATAGGCTCTATTATTGTTTATTCACAAGTCTCTTAACGCGTATATCGATATGAGTGTTGGTTTACAGTAGATTGCCTCCCTTTCAGCAAAAAAAAAATGTTTGGGTTGCGTATCGATTCAGATAATAACTGAATTTACTTAGTAGCAAAATAAAACAGAAATAATTGGTATAAAATATCCATAATGTTGTACAAAAAGGCTTCGCAAACTTTATTTGCTTACTTTACTTAGTATATCTTGTTGAACATATATTTTTTTGTATTAGGTTACAACTTTTTTCGTCAAAATATTTTTTAAATAATTTTTATGTTTTTTAATTCGATATTTGTGACGCGCAGACAGATGTTGAATACAGATATAATGCGCAGTAGTGCACGTAACGTCTACCGGCAGCCAGACCAACCAGCTTTCTAAAATTCTCTCTCGAGAACGTTGCTAGCTCTTTACGTCGATTGTTGCCAGCAATTTTTAGCAAAAATGGACGTCTAGAGATTGACCTCGCTGAAATTATTATCGATTGCCATTCCCCAGCCGTCTTTGACACCCTTTTTTCTCGATTATACGGTTATAAATTAATAAATTTAAATTATTTTAATTAAGATTCATTTAAATATCAAAATTTTAAGCCTAATTAACTAAATATTTATTTAATAACGATTTGAACCGTAATAACCTTGTCTTTTTATGTTGTTAATTTAACAAGTCTGTAATGATTCCCTATTACGCTTCAGGTTTGCGTAAAAATCAGAAATAACAAAAGAATAAAAGAAGAACGTTAATGTAATTTGTGCCGCTCGTTATATTTCATCAAAAAGTCTGGACGAGATGAGAAAAAGGAACTTTTATGTTCTTTTAATAAATGGCAAGAAGCTCCCTCCGAAAAGTGTATATCCATTTTTTCTTTTATTGTTATTGATTAAGTTTATTACGGTTTATTATGAGTTTCTGGGTAAGGAAGTATGGGTAAATAAAGAGAGGAAAAAAATGAAAATAAATATATTAAAATTGGGTCAAATGAAGAGTAAATAAAAATGATGTTGCTTCTGTAATTGACGTATGAATATAAAAATGGTTTTCTTGTAAATTGTGAAATTTATAGATTTATTGTGATGAGGTCTTCTGGTGTTTTCTTGTGATGAGGTCTTCTGGTGTCTTCTGTAATATTTACACACTAGTACACTACCTACCTATTTTCTGAGAAAGCAAATCTTTTTATAAAAAGTAACTAACTGATGTTTTCATAAAAATAATAATACACAAAATTCCTTACTTATGTGGAGAGCTTTAAACTCCCTGTATATTAAAAAATTAGTGAAATATTACGTAATCTAACCCGACATTTGTGTGAAAAATGTCTATTTGGAAATAAAACAGGTTTTAAAATACGCGCCAAATAAAGCACTTCTAACTCCGCCATATCCGAAAAGGTTGAATGGCCTTGTGTGGAGGTGGTGGTGGGTCAGCATGGTAGCCCGGCCGGTGTTGCCGCTTCTCAACATGCCAGGTGTGACGTATTAAAAATAAAGTGCGGATTTTTATTCTGGGCTTTTTTGTTTTTATTTATTTTCTTAAGAACGACTTCAAATTTTTCGAAAGTGAGATAGCAGAAAATTCTAGAATTAATTGTTTTATTCAATTATGCTAATTCCAAAATATAGTGAAAGCATTTTCTACGCAAATTTCGTGCGATAAAAATTTAAAAATATAGAAAGAAATGTATCTGTGACGCTTATTTTTTTTATTTAGTGCACCAAATTTACGGCTCAGATGATATTTTCTAAAATCGTTAACATATCCTGTATATTTTCGATCATTTCTCATATCTTATATCCGTACCATTTTATTATCTATTTCTCCAAGAAATTTGCCGGTAAATTATCGAAATTGTAAAGATTTACGAGCCAGGAGCTATCGAACTTGGAGTTGGAGTAAGTTTTGTGCTCGGTTACCCACTTGGCGTCGGGACCAAAAGCGTCCCGACGCCACCTTAGGCGTCGCTTCCACGTGTTGCCGACGCGACGCCTAGCTTTATCGATTGTTTTCCAGCGCAAAAAACTTTTCCGGATTTTCCAGTTGCGATTAAGGTAGGCGGATAATATTAAAACCATTAATTCAAAGACTCTTACACTTTTGATCGGGTGTTTGGTATTACCATAACCAACTTACCTTTTTTTAAGAGGGTTGGGAGTATTTTGACCGAAAACTAAATACCCTAAACCAATGGGTACCTATGTCAGCATCTTTTAAGCAGAAATCTAAGCTATCGAAAGATGCGTACAACTTATCTTGGATAGGAACTATCGGAAACAAGGAATAGCCATCTTATCCTTACTTGGGTACCAATATCCTCTGGTTGTGTGCTAGGAAGCATATTTTCATTGATACGTTTGTAGCTTCTGAATAACGGTCTAGGTAAAGCATTATTATTTTTTTCATTATTTTATTAAAATTAAAATTATTTTTTCTTCAGTGGTAAAATACCCTGGATTTTTTCGAGAAATACATTTGATATAGATCATTTTGGTTTGGTTTGAAAGCTTTAAATATTTCACTGAATCCAACCCTGATTTTTGTTAGGCACAGGCGAGGGATTAGGGCTTTTTCAGTTTGTGTTGGCCAATATAATTTACCTCGAAAACTTTACCGACGTGAGATGAAAAACGGAATAGCCCTTTCCGCTTCCTTATTGTTAAATAATACATAAAGACTTCTATAAACTCCCTTCACGATCAGGATCGATAAACCAGAGACGGACCTGTCGGAATTCTAATATTAAACTGTCTATGAATATTTTATTTGGATTTATCATCAATTTTTAACGTATAGGTCTTTAATAGCCTAGAAGCTAGCTTGTAGATTATTTATTTTCGTTCTCGACCTTACAGATTTATTGTGTTCTTCTTTCTTGAGTTATAACTAATCATACAGACTCAGGGCTTTGACAAAAGCCAGTATCTGATACGGTTTTACACAGGTTAGTTCTCCATCTTCGATATCAGTCGTACCAAAGTTTATGGTATGAATGGTTGTCGTCTAGGCGCACTCAGTGATGAGGAGTTCTGGTATTTCCCCATTTTTCCGACAGAATCTGCATTCGCCGTTGTTTTTCAGCTTCAATCTATTTAGGTGCTCATTGAGGAGACAGTGTCTTACTGACAACCCCATCATGAGAAGATAGTCATGAATCAATCTTCCTGGATTTTATGTTAAGCACTGTTCATTAAAATGTTGTATCCTATGTTATAGGGCTTTTTTCTCTCTACAGTTTTCTGTCTCACAATGTACCGTTTGTGTCCAGGAAGAGTTCATAGTTTCATAGTTGTCGATTTTCGAAAGAAATCAGTACATGCATATTATTTCGTATATTTTTCATTTTATTGATTTTATGGAAAGCACTGTTCATTAAAATGTTGTATCCTATGTTATAGGGCTTGTTTCTCTCTACAATTTCCTGTCTCACAATGTACCGTTTGTGTCCAGGAAGGGTTCATAGTTTCATAGTTGTCGATTTTCGAAAGAAATCAGTACATGCATATTATTTCGTATATTTTTCATTTTATTGATTTTATGGAAAGCACTGTTCATTAAAATGTTGTATCCTACGTTATAGGGCTTGTTTCTCTCTACATTTTCCTGTCTCACAATGTACCGTTTATGTCCAGGAAGAGTTCATAGTTTCATAGTTGTCGATTTTCGAAAGAAATCAGTACATGCATATTATTTCGTATATTTTTCATTTTATTGATTTTATGGAAAGCACTGTTCATTAAAATGTTGTATCCTATGTTATAGGGTTTGTTTCTCTCTACAATTTCCTGTCTCACAATGTACCGTGTTTGTCCAGGAAGGGTTCATAGTTTCATAGATGTCGATTTTCGAAAGAAATCAGAACATGTATATTATTTCGTATATTTTTCATTTTATTGATTTTATGGGAAGCACTGTTCATTAAAATGTTGTATCCTATGTTATAGAGCTACAATTTCCTGTCTCACAATGTACCGTTTGTGTCCAGGAAGGGTTCATAGGTTCATAGATGTCGATTTTCGAAAGAAATCAGAACATGTATATTATTTCGTATATTTTTAGTATGTTTGGGTTTAGTATGTGATAAAATGTTATATTGTTTTTCTATCCTTTTTATTTTTTCCGAAACGCCTCGTATGTATGAAATTGTAAGTTGTATATATTGTTTATTGTTATCATTGTATCTATGATTTGGGGTTTGTATTTCGTTTAATGTTTTGTCAATAAAAATACAATCTACAATTACAATTTACCTCCATTACAAAAAATCTGCACAATTAAAGTACTAATAACTTTTGCTGTAACTTAAGTGACTACAATGTGTAAAAACCGACTGTATTTGCATAAGAGCAATTAAAAACTTTTTACTGCACCCTCGTTACAAAGTTAGAAAACTATATAACAACGATATAACTGAACCATTAGGGAATGTAAATAATAAATCACGAACAAGCTTCCAAAATGCACCTCCGAACCTGTTGCATTTTTTAAAACAACCTCTGATATTTTTATAACATTTTCCTTCGTGAATTTCAATTTTTCTGTTGCCGGTCCCTAACGTTTAAGCGCTGCGTTAATTTTTAATGGAAAATCAACAAGAATATCATCCAGTTTATAATATTTAACCCTATAAAATGGTATATTTTTTGGATAATTGCAGAATTATTTGATCAAAAAAGAATTTAATATTGAAGAATGTATATTTTATTAAGAAAATATTTTATTATTACTTATTAAGAAATTACAGTACATATGAAAGAAATTTAATAATATTCAAATCTAATTTTTTTTTCATCTCATTTTTATACAAAGGAAGAAGGAAATTAAATATAAAGGATTATACTATATCCATATTGTAGCACATTTTTAGACAACTTCTTACTTTTTAAGATTTTTATGGTCAAACATCAACAAAATATTCCTTATGTTTGGACTAAATTTTCTCGAAAATAAAGACATAATTTAAAATTCCGTTACAATAGAGAAATAGATTGAAGTTTTGTGATTACAGTGATATACAGGGCGTTTCAAAACAAATGCGAAAAACTTTAGGGGTGATTCCTTGTTCAAAATAAAGGGTAGTTTGCTTCATAAACGTTGGGTCAAAAGTCAACCATTAGGGAGATATCGCGGTACAAAGATGACGGAAAAATAATGTTTTTATTTTTTATCTTGAAAACGAAAAGAGATAGACTAATAAAATTTTATGGAAGCATTACTGTTATGAAAGCACACTTTCTGGTAATTTTTTCACTTTTTTAAAATGAGTGGAAGGGGTTGAAATAAACTACCCCTATCATTCTTGTTAACGAAATTTAAAGAAAAATCTTATCAAACACATGCAAAAAAATTAATTTGGATAGTTTAGTTTGTTTAGAAACTTTTTTATCTCTTGTATTTTTTTGATAAAACTCATCGATTTGAAATTAAAAAATCAAATGTAAAGCATTACATGTCAGGACAAAAAACATTTTCTGATAAAGAATCTAGTGGGCTGCTGTAATTTTTTTAGGAAAAAATCTAGTCGGCCGCTGTTAATTTTTAGGATGTTCCTAATATTATTTTATTTGACATTACTCTACTGCAATACGTTATTATCTAGATGATTATTATTATCGTTATTATCACTTTAAAAAATATTATGGAATTTTACACAGAATCTAAAAATAAAATAAAAAATAGGGTGTATTTAAAAAAAACCTATGTTATATTCGCCACACTTTTTTGAACTACCCTGTATACTCTATAATAATTTTAAAATGTGTATCTTAACCGCCCCTATAACTTTTATATTTAATATTTTTTTGTAAGCCTCAAAACAAATGAGATAATGAACTTTACTCTATCGTTGACTCACCCTGTACAGCGAAATAGACTCTTAAGGCCCTCACAAGAATATCAACAAAACTTAGATATTATTCTGAACTAAAATTCTCCTAAATTCACTTACTTTTACAGCCAAATGAGCTTTAAAATTAAATAGATCATATAGTTTTTAATTTTCATAACTTAGACACCGTAAAATTATCGTTAAATCTTAAGGAACGAGGCGGATACAGAGAAACAGAGCATTCGATAGAGATAGAGCGACGCGACGTTTTATTAGTAAAGTTATACAGTAAAGGGAGTTGTAAAGTTGCTCCTCTACGGATAATTTAACTCGGAGCTCTTTATTTCGTAAGTGTCTAGATAATTTTGACAAAACTAGGGTCTGTATTGTCTAAGTAGTTTTGTTTCTCAACTCTAAATGCCGGTAAATTAGTAGGATGATGGTAGTCCCAATTTATTATAAACATTATGTTATACTGTTTTAGGTAGTAGGTATAAAAAACATTTTAAAGCTCATCCTGAATATTCAAAAATAAACTTTCTTTTGTCAAGACTAGACAAGAGACTAATTGGTTATTTTTATTGAAAATTTGATTGTTTTTAGGGTTACGTACCTCTAAAGGAAAAAACAGAACCCTTATAGGATCATTTTGTTGTTCGTCTATCTGTCTGTCAAGAGCCTTTGCCTAGGGAACGCGTGGAGATATCTAGTTGAAATTAAAAACATATGCTTAGGTCTACAGTCTCTTATAGTTGTGAAAAATCAAACTTTTAAGTTAATATAAAAAAAGATACGACCCTTTGTACCGCAGAAAATGTATATTTCGACATTCTCAAGGGAATCAACATTTATAAGGTATTTTCGTTGACCTAGAACTATGAAATTTGACAAATAATACCGTCTTAAACTACAAGTATAGGGAAAAATCTGAAAACTATACACTTATAGTTAAATTATAAAAAAATAGTCTTTATTTAAAGTACGTAATCAATCATCGAGGTTAAGCAACGGTATACGCGGGCATAATTGAATGAGTGACCAAATCTTTGTAGATTTTTTTAAAGCTTTTATTAATTTGTACTTCATATACTTGTTATCTCTTTTTAATTACATTGTAGTTTATTTTATGTCTATATTTAAGAGTCTGGTTTTCTTGCATGTATAGCCGTACGATAAATAAAAATAAATAAATAATTTGTACAGAGGAAAATCTGAAAGGTGTATATTTTTAAATATCAAAAATGCAATAATTTTTTGATGAATATCTTTTAGGGTAAATTTAATCGACTACTCATAAGAAACCATTTTTTTAAAGCAGTGAATTTCCTACAAAACCATGAGTTCCCAAGTAGCATTTGGACGTTATCTAACGTCGGGTATACGTCACGTTCAATAAACCCGACGTCGGGTACCAACGTCGGTTCGACCGCCTGACGACCCTTATTTGCACCTATATGGGGAATACAGATTCGGGTCGCCTCGACGTCGGTATCTGACCTAATAGGGAATGTAACCAATTACCAACGTCATATTACGTTGGATTTTAGTCGCTTAAAATTAGTCACTAAGCACTTACGTTACGTTTGGTTTCATATTCGCTACCAAGAATGCATAAAAACCTAACCAAACTACCTAATTACAAATGGATTCATAATCACTCCTCGAATATAACTAGAAGTGCTTACCTAATTTCATATTATAATAATTCTGAATCATTAATCCAATCAGTTTTGTCAACGGAAGTCACTTTTTTATATATCTGATAAAAATACTCCGGAAAACAACGAGCGCCTTCAAAATTAGGTAGATTTATGAAATAAAAATATCTATAAAAAAGTAACTCGCAAAATATTTTTTTTATTTTCTAGCTGGTTTAATCATAAAACTGTACTGTGGTTCCTCCAAACTCAACCTTATCAATATTATTCTACTAGAAATCGGAATGTGAATATAAATTTTAAAAACAAAAAACGATTTTTTAAATGGCTGACAATCGAATACTTGTTAAGAATTGCGGATTTGTGTGTCCGACTTAATATGAACTACTAATATACCAATTCCGAACGGGTCTCCAACATTAGTCGTCTCACACGACCGAAGTCATCAAACCGGACGACCGGCAATCGTATTATGACGTATATAATTCCAACGTACGCCACGTAACCTCACTTTGCGTATCAGTGATTTGTGGATTTGTGCAACTATATTTTAGTTTTTGTTTTCTCCTTAAAAAAATGGGTAGCCACTTTTTTAAGATAGTATATATACAAAATTTAAAAGAATTGAAACCAGTACCTCACATGTGGGAGGACGTACCGGTTCCAATTCTTGGGTCTGCTAGTTTCCTAAGTTAAAAAATGAAATTAAGATGCACCAGTGTAATGCAGCATCTCTTCCGGATAAAAAGCATTCGTGGGTGGAGGCAAGACATCACTACTACTATTATTATTTTGCAAAAGCCTCGACCTCTTTCTGTAAAATGTAGATGAATGTCTAAATGCCTTTTTAGTGTTTTTTAGGCATAATAATAAAAATTAAGTTTGTTTACAAAAACTTTTTATTAGGTTATGTTAATGATGTTCATTAGGCCGCAAATGCTACTTAATGGGTTGTATTTACGGACGTAAATAGAGACACGTAAATTAGGTTATAAATATGAACATAAAATACAACAAAATATAATTGGACGTTACTTAAGGGATTATCAGTGAGACGTATCCTATTTGGACAAAGGGTAGACGTCGAGCTAAATCAAGTATATGTACATCGTGCAAGCCAACGTGGGAACGACGTTGGGAAATTAATAAAAATGGTACGTTGTTATTTTGTACGTCGACAGATCGTTGGATTTACCGACTCGGATCCAACGACGTCGCTTTTAATAGGAAAGCGACGTCACCGGTCGTATCACCACCACCCGACCTAAATTTGCACAAAGTCTGACGTCGCTTCAGGTCAGATTTAGTTCGAAGTCAGATAGATGCTACTTGGGTTGCGCGTATCATAATGATTTTTTGTTAACGAGTTATAAAATTCATCACAAAAAAGAAATCTGCCTTAAAATAATAAAACTTCAATCTTTAATAACGTTCGAACGGTGTGGAAGTTGTAATTTACAAAAAATTGTAATATACAGGGTGTTTCAAAACAAATGCGAAAAACTTCAGGGGGTGATTCCTTGTTCAAAATAAAGGGGAGTTTGCTTTATAAACGTTGGGTCAAAAGTCAACCATTAGGGAGATATCGCGGTACAAAGATGGTGGAAAAATAATGTTTTTATTTTTTATCTTGAAAACGAAAAAAGATAGACTAATGAAATTTTATGGAAGCATTATTGTTATGAAAACACACTTTCTGGTAATTTTTTCACTTTTTTAAAATGAGTGGAAGGGGTTGAAATAAACTACCCCTATCATTCTTGTTAACGAAATTTAAAGAAAAATCTTATCAAACACATGCAAAAAAAATAATTTGGATAGTTTAGTTTGTTTAGAAACTTTGTTATCTCTTGTGGTTTTTTGATAAAACTCACCGATTTGAAATTAAAAAATAAAATGTAAATCTTTACATGTCAGGACAAAACACATTTTTAGATTAACAATCTTAGAAAGAAAATAACGATAATAATAATCATCTAGATAATAACGTATTGCGGTCGAGTAATGCCAAATAAAATAATATTAGAAACATCCTAAAAAGTAACAGCGGCCGACTAGATTTTTTCCTAAAAAAATTACAGCAGCCCACTAGATTCTTTATCAGAAAATGTTTTTTGCCCTGACATGTAATGCTTTACGTTTTATTTTTTAATTTCAAATCGGTGAGTTTTATGAAAAAAATACAAGAAATAAAAAAGTTTCTAAACAAACTAAACTATCCAAATTAACTTTTTTGCATGTGTTTGATAAGATTTTTCTTTAAATTTCGTTAACAAGAATGATAGGGGTAGTTTATTTCAACCCCTTCCACTCATTTTAAAAAAATGAAAAAATTACCGGAAAGGGTGTTTTCATAAAGTAATGCTTCCATAAAATTTCATTAGTCTATCTCTTTTCGTTTTCAAGATAAAAAATAAAAACATTATTTTTCCGCCATCTTTGTACCGCGATATCTCCCTAATGGTTGACTTTTGACCCAACGTTTATGAAGCAAACTACCCTTTATTTTGAACAAGGAATCACCCCCTGAAGTTTTTCGCATTTGTTTTGAAACACCCTGTATACCTTTTTAATAGAGAATTCTATTTCTTACAAATATGTGAAACGATGTATTTTTTCCAAACACTTCCTAATGAATTTTTATGGCAAAGATATGACTTTTTTACTTAAAAAAATGCTTTTTTTCTGGGTAAAAAATTAACTTGGTACGTTCTCAATATATCTCACTCAGCCGCTAAGAGGCTAATCATAAGAAAATTAGGGGCGAATTTGCGCGCAGGAATTACGAGACGCCGAAGCCAGAATCGGGCTCCATTAAAATGAATTACCGACCGAAATTAGAATGCGGATTTGGCGGCGAGCGATTTACGCGCCTTCACACAGACCTTGGCGTGATTGGTGGCCTATTCCGGCCCTTTAAACAATCATAATTTAAAGCAAAATTGAGGAATTCTAGAAAAATAGTTAAATCCTCGCATTTGATGAAGAAATAAATAAATAAATAAATGAATAAACAAAAAGTTGAGTAACTCTTCCCAATAAAATATGCTCTTAGTTCTTCCTGCACGTGTGTGCCAGTCCTGGCTCTACCAGAAACTCCGACATATAAACCTTGGTTAATTACGAACGGGATAAACTTTTCGAAATTGGAAACGCTGTTGCCGTTGCCTCCGTTGCCTCTCTGTAATTGTATTTGGAGTTATCTGGGGCTTTTCCCCAGCCTAATGTATATTTTAAATATTACTCTGGGCTCGCAGTTCGCGACGTGGATGTGTGGTGGCGCTGGCGGTCGGGAAATTTACCGTTTGACGTCGCTATCTTGCCCGGAAATTGTGAATTTCCATTAGGGTGTAAATATTTCAGTTATATAAGTTGGCAGAAAGAGGGAACTGCATATTTCGTTAAGTAATTTATGAAGTTTAGGATATGTCAATCAGAACTGCAACAAGTCAGTTTTAAAAAGACTTTATTCATTTTATTTCATTTTATTTTTTTTTTCATTTTATTTTTATTCATTTTTTTTCATCATTTTATTTCAAGTTAAGTCATTTTTTTAATAAAGACTTTATTTAAGTCGTTTTTATTACTTAAGTCTATATTTTCGACTTAAATCGTGATGATCTGCAAGTTAAGTCAGTAAAATGACTTAAATCGATATAATTACCCTCAAGTCAAGACAACCAGAATTCAATTTAAGTACCTTTTTAAAATGTTAATGTTAATTTGCTTGTATTACCAATTAGGCGACTTCGTTCGCGTCGAATTAATCATTTGTAATGGTGATGATAAAGCAAAGCAAGAATTTCCATTAACATACAAACTGGATAAAATTTTCTCACATTTATGTCAGCATGAGAAAAAACAATCGAGAAACCCCTCCTTATCGAACCTCTACACCCCACAGTCAATCCGTTTGCCAAATATCAGCTTTAAACGTCAAGCAGTTTAAGCAGAATCGTGATTACTCAATGGTCATATTTTATAAAACAGCCTGTATAAATTTTTAAAAATCTTAAAATATGTAAAAAAACAAAATAAAATATACGTATTTAAGCGTTTTTTTTGGAAACGACCATTTTTTAAATATAAAATATTGCAATATTTGAGGGGTGGTTTCACCCCCTTGGAACTGGAATTTCGAAAAATCCCTTATTATCGAACCTTTACACCCTAGAATCAACCTGTATGCCAAAATTGAGCTTCTTACGTTGAATGGTTTGAGCAGGATCGGGATTAATCAGTGAGTCAGTCACTTGAGGATATATATTAGTAGAATTTTAAATTTAGAATGAGTGGGAGGGGGGTTAATCACTTCGACCTTACAGATCCATTGTGTCCCCCTTTCTTGAATCATAACTCATCATACAGTCCCAGGGCTTTGACAAAAGCCAGTATCTGGGACGGTTTTATAGAGGGTAGTTCTTCATCTCCAATATCAGTCGTACCAAAATTCATGGCACGAATGGTTGTCGTCTCGGCGCACTCAGTGATGAGGTGTACTGGTGTTTCACCATCTTCCCCACAGAATCTGCATTCGCCGTTTCTTCTTAGTTTCAATCTACTGAGGTGTTCATTGATGAGACAGTGTCCTGTTAAAACCCCGTGACAATCCGAAGATTGTTCTTACTCAGACCTAGGAAGATCTGTGATTTTTATTGATCATAAGCCCTCAGAAACTTCTTCGAGTGTCCTAGACCATTGCAAGATTTCCATTCCAGGTTGCGGATGGAATCTTCCAAGTTCTTGAGTTCCTCCTTGAGTTGGTTACCACTTGGAAAGCAGAACGGTTCTGGTCCAGTTAGTGGAGTGTTCGCTCCTTTTCTACCTAGATTATTTGCTTTTTCATTGCCTTTTATCCCTTGGTGAGCAGGCACCCAGTGTAGGAGGACTTTGTTTTCTTTGCCTAATTTATTCAGCTTCTCTATGTATTCTTTGACCAATTTCGAATTGATTGAGACTGAGTTGATCGCCTTTAACGCTGCTTGACTATCAGATAAGATGGCTATTTCTTGTTTCCGATAGTTCCTATCTAAGATAAGTTGTACGCATCTCTCGATAGCGTAGATTTCTGCCTGTAGGATACTAGGGTAAGTGCCCATTGGTTCGGAGTAATTAGTTCTCGACCCAAATACTCCGATCCCTGTTCCCGTATTGGTTTTGGAAGCATCAGTATATCAAGTTATGGTATGGTCGGTATGGTCTTTTAACTGCTGGGCAAGCGTTTCGCTCTTCCAATCCTTCTTATTGCTCAATACTACATTGACATGTTTGTCAAAGTTGTACGTTCTTGGCATATCGTCCACTGGGAGTTGCAGGAGTAGTATTTCCTTTTTGAGGGTGTTCCAAGCCCCTGATCTGACAATTCTCCCAGTACTAATTCCGTTAGTGACCATTCTAATCATTGTCGCATTGGCATATCTACCAATGACAATGTGCAGTGGTGTTAGATCTAGAATGACTTCCATTGCTGCTGTTGGACAGGTTCTCATGGCTCCTATGATGCAAACGCATGCTAGTCTCTGGACTTTGCACAGGTTTAGCCTTGCCGTCCGTTGCTCTAGATTTGTGTACCAGGCAACTGCTCCATAAGTAATCATGGGTCTTACTATCATGGTATACATCCAGCGCAAAATGTTAGGGGAGCAGCCCCATCTATTTCCGGCCAGTCTTCTGCATATCATGAGAGCCTTTATGGCTTTGCTGGTAGTGTTCTTAATATGCCTGTTCCACAGGAGTTTACTGTCAGGGTTATTCCCAGGTATTTAACTTCCTCTGTTGGCAGTATTTCCTTTCCATCTAGTTGGATTCTTTTTCAAACTTCGCTTTCTGGTGAATGGCACTACTGCGGTTTTATATATTAGTATATATTATTATAGATATATATTAGTATAGATTTATTGTAGATACAGATGAGCATAAAACCACATAAAATAAAACATTTACGTATACACAAAGTAAGGTATACACAGTGTGCCGTAGGATACACAATGCTTGTGTATTACGTTTATACTCTGTTTACACATTGCAGTTGTGACTACCGCGTATATACGTATGTATTTTGCTTCGTATATACATCTTGTACTAGATAAAACTACTCCTTATGAACGAATTTAGGAAATAATACAAGTTTTGATGTCTAACTTTTCGTTCTTTTAAGTTTTCAGAACAACTACAAACACAAAAATATGTTTTTTTTATAAAATTTAACCGATTTTATAGTACTTTATATATGTATGTATCCATTCGAGCTACATAACGGAGTCGGGGATTTACTTGAAAGACAACAGACTCACTACGCACAAATAATCAACAGAAAAGACAACAGACTCACCGGCAAATAATCAAAACCGGTTCCGAAAAACTAACATTTCATTTACCAGCGATATTGAGCATTGTTTTTTTTATTCTGCTGCTTGGCTGCCGCCTACAGTCTATAAAGAAATACTGCTTTAAAAATTTATCATAATATGATGGCTTAAGTCTTTTATTAAAAGACTTAAATCTTTTTCTCTTTCGGAATAAAGATTTAAATCAGAAATCATTTTCAAAAAGACGTAACTTTTTATCAGCTTTCGAAAAATGACTTAAATCAATAAAAAACTTAAGTTTTCTGTGAGCTTGCAGGTCTGATCATAATGAAGTCGATGTAAAATAACAATTTGTTGTCACATAAACCAGTTCAAAAATTCATATCTGTCCAAAACTATATCTTTAGCTTCAGCGTATATTTTTTATCATTTTTTGCGATATAACTTTTCTGCAAGTATCCGAGTCGTTCAGCTTCCTTACATATCGATAGACACGTTCTGTCAAGTTGATTTATGTTCTCACATAAAAGGTAGTTTTCGCTGAAAAAGAAGAAAAACCACATAAAATCGCACAAGTCGTCCAAAAAATAAGGCACACTATAGAAGAATTTATAAAATCGACCAAAAATATTATATAAAATCACTCTGATCCTACTCTATGGTTTAATTTAACCCTTTGAATAAGAAGACTAAGCAAGGAACAAACCAAAAATCTTAGGTCCACCGCGATAGGCCTCAAATATGGCCGACTTAAATACCGGTTTATCAGTGCCGTTCTAATTTTATTTAAAAAATGTAAAACTATGATGTAGGGTAGACGTGGGGTAGACTCAATAATTTGTTGTTTTATTTTACGTTGTGAATAAATGTTGGTAGTTATTAAAATTGTTATAAAAATATATAATTCTAATAAAAATAGATAAAGTTATAATAAGTATTTATTAACACAAACATCCGATACGCTACTGAAAGACTCTAAGTGTCAAATTAATTGTTTCTAAATTCTTTGACATCTAATCTTTGACAGGTAATAAATAAAAGATAAAATGCAAGAAAAATATATAATTTAGTTAATTTAAGTGAATTTCATAAATGATCGGTTTTACTACACGTATGTATATTATATAGTCACTTACTAGCGAAAAGTTGTTCCATTATTTCACTCAATTTTTGCCGAGATCTACCACACGCTACACAACCAACTATTTTAGAGTCTTTTTCGATATATCGCGATAGTGTCACTGTTAATTTAAGTTCTGCCACAATTTCCATCTAGATTTACTACCTTTATACAACTATCAGTAGTACCGTATGATCGAATAAAAACGGCGTCCAGTTGGCTTGGAACTGACGATCGATGGCATTTCCTATATAAATTTACATATAAAATGACAGCGATCTTCATTTCATAGCCATCGCTGACGCCGTTTTTATTCGATCATTCGGTAGAATAAATAATAAATAACATAAAATAAGCTCCGTAAAGACTGACAAATCCACAAAATTTCAAATCAAATTCAAATGTGTCAAATGAATCGTCAAACAGAACTGTTAAGGATCCCCACCCTAGAGAGCTTTTATGGTGGCTTTTCCGCCCACCATGCATGAATACATGGATAGCATTATGCTCCTTCCTTAGTCTTTTTATTCAAAGAGAAAAACCACATAAAATCGTACAAGTCGTCCAAAAAATAAGGTACACTACAGAAGAATTTATAAAATCGACCAAAAATATTATATAAAATCACTCTGATCCTACTCTATGGTTTATGGTTTAATTTAACCCTTTGAATAAGAAGACTAAGGAAGGAACAAACCAAAAATCTTAGGTCCACCACGATAGGCTTCAAATATGGCCGACTTAAATTCCGGTTTATCAGTGCCGTTTTAATTTTATTTAAAAAATGTAAAACTATGATGTAGGGTAGACGTGGGGTAGACTCAATAATTTGTTGTTTTATTTTACGTTGTGAATAAATGTTGGTAGTTATTAAAATTGTTATAAAAATATATAATTCTAATAAAAATAGATAAGTTATAACAAATATTTATTAAGACAAACATCCGATACGCTACTGAAGCAGGTAAGTCAAATTAACGTATCTAAATTCTTTGACATCTGATCTTTGACAAGTAGTAAATAAAAGCTAAAATGCAAGAAAAATATATAATTTAGTTAATTTAAGTGAATTTCATAAATGATCGGTTTACTACACGTATGTATATTATATAGTCACTTACTAGCGAAAAGTTGTTCCATTATTTCACTCGATTTTTGCCGAGATCTACCGCACGCTACACAACCAACTATTTTAGAGTCATTTTCGATAAATCGCGATAGTGTCATTGTTAATTTAAGTTCTGCCACAATTTACATCTAGATTTACTACCTTTATACAACTATCAGTAGTAGAATAAATAATAAATAACATAAAATAAGCTCCGTAAAGACTGACAAATCCACAAAATTTCAAATCAAATTCAAATGTGTCAAATGAATCGTCAAACAGAACTGTCAAGGATCCCCACACTAGACATAGATAAAAGAAAATAATCTTCTATTAAGATAGATATGAAACTTAATAGTAAAATTTTGGATCAAAGCGCCCCTCCGTGTTCTTAGTAGAGACTACGTTTAACCCAGCGCCTTCGCCTTTTCTGCTGTAAATATTTTTTATGTTTATATTTGATTTCAAAGGATTTACTTTTAAAGTTACACTGATATATTAGTATATCAGATTAACTTTAATAAAACATAAGAATATATATATTTTACAGTTTATTAAATATAAATTTTGACTACAATGTAGAAAGCAAATCACAATATTTGATAAAACTTATAAGTATACCATTTTTACAGTTAATAAATAATAAAACTATTTCTGACTATGATATTTAAAATTTAGATAGATGCAGGCCCAAATTCAATAAAAACCAAAATTTTTCCTGCGAAAATCGGGCTTTTTTCACAGAAAAGGTATTTTTTGATTTATCAACAATCATTGTCAAGTTGACAATATACAGGGTGTTTTCTAATTAGTCTAAAAAATTGTGGTGTGATACCTCATGTGTTCTTAAAACAATTTTTATATAACCATTAGGTCTAAAGTACTTCCTTTCTGATCTACAGGGTGTTAAAAATTAAAAAAAAATCGATAATCGATTTGCTGAACATAAATGGTACACTACTGTTTTTTTAAAGAAAATATATTTTTTTCTTGACTGGCCATCCTTTTTCAACAAAATTGATCTTTTGAGTTTTTCTTATTCATCAAACGGTTGCCGAGAAAAAAATAAATATACTTATTAAGAGCTTGCCTTAAGTCGTTTTCTAACGATTTTTTATTTTTTAGATTAATTAGGAAACACCCTGTATATGCATCACAGGCAACCAAATAAACTAGTAACCTCTAAAAATTATTTTTCCTACCACTAGCGACATACCGTGTTTTTAGTGAGTACTAAATTATTTTATCAAAATTTTATCATATAAGTTTCCAGGCAATGACACTAGAGTCCTTTTTCCGCCCACCATGCATGAATACATGGATAACATTATGCTCCTTCCTTAGTCTTCTTATTCAAAGATTTAACCAAAAAGTTATGGTTAAACAAGTTTTTTTCTGCTGTTAGTTAAAATTTCCAATCTGTTTTTTGAATTTTATTATTTTTTTTTTTATTATTGAATGTTATCTACAGCTATCTGTGTATAATTTTTTAAAACGAATTAATATTTATTAAATTTTTTTTGTAACCTCAAGTTGAGAAGAAAAACCTGTCGAACGTAAATTGACGAAAATTATTTTTTGATTGCTCAACCTTAACCGACATAAAATATATTCCATGCCTTCAATTATTCATGAGAAGACCCTTTTCAATGACAGGAGTGGTTTTGAGCTATATTTTTATTTACGGAAAGACGGAAAAACTATTGAGTTGTCCCCCATCAATATTTAATACTGGAAAGTATACAGTACGTTTGTGGAAAATGTGCCATTACAGGAGGCTTAAAAATGATATTACAGATTTATCAGAAACATAAAGAGAACAATTTCCAGGAATCATCGTGGAATCTCCTTTCTCATAATCACACCACGGCATATAAATCACAGAACACACTAAAGAAGAACGCTGACTCCCATGCATTTTTTAGTTTCAAATTTGTAAAGAAATCTGTAATCTGTATATTGAAGTGGCGCCATCTAGCCACCCAGGAAAGTAACAAATGTGGCGGCAAATTTAAATAGATGCAATTTATTTTTAAGCAAAACGTATTGACTTGTTCGCCAGTTAGAGCCAATCAGATTTCTACAAAATAATGTGTAGTCATCTGATTGGTCCCAAGTTGGCAAACAAGTCAAATGGTAAAAAACAAGGATTTATATATAAAGGTTAAACCAGGTTAAACTATTGTAAAGTGTTAAATGGTTTGCTTATATCATTTTATGTGCATAAAAACCTGCAATAAATAATTTATTTTAATTTACAGAAAATTATGCCATGAAACATTTTACAAACAAATAAAACAACAGATTAAAAAGTATAATATTTATTATAGTACCAGATTTAAGAACACATAACAAATATCGTTGGAATACAAGAGAAAGTGACGTCCATTAGAAACAATGTTTTATTTACGTGTATTTAATTGTGTAATATCACATTGTGGAGTTTATGTACAAAAATATGGAGTTGATCAATTTTTTTTTGTAAAAATATATGGCGTTGTAAATATTACATTGTTAAAAAATAAAATTCACGAACATTTGGACTTGGTTAGGTTACCTCACCTCACTTTCTCAGATTATTAAATAAAATTGTTAGATAAATCAAAGACCTTTAACTTAAACCTTACCTTTAATAAAGATCTTAAAATCAAACACAAAACAAAGTTCAAAAAAAATTCAAAATATTGTAAAATCAAGATTGCAAAAAACACAGCCAAACAACCAAGAAACAACGAAACGCACATCTCCGTTCAATTGCAAAACACAACTGAAGAGGAAGGAGGAAGCCGGAAACGGAAAACTGATTTGACATACAGAACAATGACAGAACATAATTAATAGGCCTATTTAGGCAACTATAAAAACAATTTTGTACGCAATTGTTAGGCAACTAGAAAAATTAAAATAAAAATACGCCATCTAGCGCCCCAGGAAATTACTACCCCAAAAAAAGATCGTTCAAGGTCGGATATCTCAGTTGACTGGCCCTGATATAAATCACACGGCAGGCTAACTCTGCCCAGATCCCATTGTTTCAAATTTCTATAAAATTTGACCTTGAAAACACCATTATGGGTGCCGAGTCAGGGCCGGATTAAAACGTATCAAAAAATTTCCCAGAAAATAAACTATTGATAGACAGGGTCGTATTAAAAAAAATACTGTAACTGAGTGAAACTGAATTTTATTTACACAATACTTTTATCTAAACAAATGAATCGTTAACCGCGCATACTCCTCGAAAAGTAAAATGAAAAAATCAATTAAACATTTAACTGTAGAGAATAGACAATTAAAATTAAAAAACATGCCAGGAGTTACAAACAAGAATTAAAAAAATACCCAATAAAATATCTATTGAACAATGTAAAGAGGCTACGTACAAATTATGTCCATCAATGGACATAGCAAATTTTGTTAATATTCATCATAATATAATAATAATATCATCAAGAGCAATTTATTTTATAATAGTGGTCGTGATAATATTGTAGATTTTGAGGACCAGAGGGGGAACAGAGAGTTTAAACCAGCTCGGGTGTCTAATGTTGTTATGGTAAGAGGTATCTCTACCAATGGAAAACAGTTCCTAGCTTATTTTAGGAGCTTTTATTTAACTTGCTTTGTATGTACATATGTTTGTTCGGGGCAAATCTTTAGAAGCACTTCCTTTCATTGTGGGAAATTGAAATTTGGCATGTAGGTTCAGTCCCGATGACAATACATTTTCTTGCAAAGCATGACCCGAATTTTTGACAGCCGTCAAAAAAATTTCAAAGTTGTCCGATTTTGATAAAAATCGATATATAGGATGGCCATGGGCTAAAATGAAAGAAAAAAAAACTGCGCTGTCAAATTTGACAGCTGTCAAAAAAATTTCAAAGTTGTCCGATTTTGATAAAAATCTATATATAGGATGGCCATGGGTTAAAATGAAAGAAAAAAATTGAGCTGTCAAATTTGACAGCTGCCAAAAAATCTCAAAATTGTCCGATTTTGATAAAAATCGATATATTGGATGCTCCCTACCCCATAGTCGGTATTCATTTTATTTGTCTCGCATTTCAACTGTCAAATTTGACAGCTGTCGTTTTTTTAAGCTCTCCTTATGTAATGAAAATCGATATACATATTATTAGGATGCCCATAGGAAGTTATTTAAGAAAAAGAATTGAGTTTAAGTGTGTGGCACTGAGAAACCAGCATAACTAAAAAGTAAAAAATAAATTTAAGAAAAAAAAAATTGGTGTGACATTTTTCGTCCAAATATTGACGTTACTTCAGAAATTATTTGGAAAAAATCAAAATTTCTACACCCTGTATGTCCGATAGTAAGCATTTTAGGACATACATTTATACGAACTTTTTTACTTATTTTTATCTGCAGAATACGCTGCCGAAGTTTCCGGAATACAGTTCGGACCACCCTGTACCGGGTGAGTCAACGATAGATTAAAGTCCATTATCTCATTTGTTTCGAGGTTTACAAAAAAATATTAAATGTAAAAGTTGTAGAGATGGTTCAGATACACATTTTAAAATTATTATACAGTATACCGGGTGCTTCAAAAAAGTGTGGCGAATATAACATATGTTTTTTTAAATGCAACACCCTATTTTTTATTTCATTTTTACATTCTGCGTAAAATTTCATAACTTTTTTATATATAATGTTATATACCTAAAATTAATAGTTTTTGTTATATTTAAATTTGTTTAAACAAATGTTAGATTGCAGTGTGATAAAAAATTGTCATTGATGGCATTGATTCTGAAGTTAGACAACTAACATTTGGTAGGAGAATTTTATAGAGATATAGACAAAGACCTATGTAAAGATATTTTAGTTAGATGTTACAGGGTGTTCAAAATATATTTATGAATTTCACCTCTGTTAAGCAAGTTAAGAACAAAATTTGAATTTTAGTTTAATTTGTTGTAATGAGTATAAATGGTAGAGATAATAGTTACAGATTTTCTTGAAATGAACTAGTCAATGTGACTGATATACACGGACAAGCCTAGAAAACCACATTTTTTGGTTCAGTACTATATATTATAGAGTATTTTGCTAACTACTATAAGAATAGATATATATTATCTAGAAAACATCTTTAGCGTGTAATGGGACGGTTTCGCAGCAGTAGTAATATTGGCTTTACCAAATGAATTATAAACCAGAATTACTACGAGAAAAAACTTTACTGTATGTCGAAGAAAATTCCTATATCAGCAGTCTTCAGCAATTAGGTAATCTAGTATTACCCTAATATGTGGCTATTCGCCCTGTGTGTCATCTTTCATAATATAGAAATACACCAGGAAATTCACTACTGCGATTTAGTTTATTTGAGTAAAGTTAATTAATTTTAACTAATACCAGCAACTGTAACTAATTATGAAGCTATTTTTTAAAGGTAAATAATAAATAGTTTTGTTTTGTCATGGCAACTATGATTTTATAGGATAATTGTATTAAAAATACGGGTAAAAATAGAAAAAATGGGAATAAATCGCAAACTATTAAAAACAGGTGTTTGACATACTTAATAAAAGTTGAAGAGTTTTGTAAAATCTATGAGAAAAATGATAATATATAGGGTGTCCCATTAAAAAAATTTGAGATTTTTTAATTTTAAGTAGTTGAAATTCATAAATATATTTTGAACACCCTGTATCATTTAACTAAAATATCTTTACATATTATTTATTTTTTTTCATCTCTATAAAACTCTCCTACCAAATTTTGGTACTTCAACTTCAGAAACAATGACACCACTGACAATTTTTTACCACACTGCAATTTAACATTTGTTTAAATAAATTGAAATATTACAAAAACTATTAATTTTAGGTATATAACATTATATATAAAAAAGTTATGGAATTTTACGCAGAATCTAAAAATAAAATAAAAAATAGGGTGTTGCATTTAAAAAAACATATGTTATATTCGCCACACTTTTTTGAAGCACCTTGTATACTCTATAATAATTTTAAAATATGTATCTTAACCATCCCTATAACTTTTATATTAAACATTTTTTTGTAAACATTGAAACAAATGAGATAATGGACTTTACTCTATCGTTGACTCACCCTGTATATTTTCATGGCGGCAACATAAAGCATTTTCCGTCAAAATTAAAAGAAAGAAAGCACTAAAAAGATAATAAAAATATTCTTTATGCATAAAACGTTTCGTCCGATGGGAAGGAACGAAATTACAAGAGAATTACAGTGGAGGCAGTTCGCGTCGAGGAATGCAACAATTTAAATGGAGTTTTGCAAGTTGCCATAGTCGCCGGGCTATGTGCGCTGCGGGACCTGCACCAGGCTATTTCCTATTCCGATTGTCCGTAAAACTGACCCGAGAACGCTCCGGAATGCAGTAAACGACAGTAAAGGGAGCAGCTATTCGTTTAATTTTAAATATTTTGTCACGCGCCGCCGTCGTAGTATTAGATGAGCTCCGTAGTACAATTAATAGTATTAAAAACAAATCCTCATCTGGGACTGATGGGCTTACTCTCAAAATGTTCTCTGAACTTCCTGAATGCACATTAAACCATCTTACTACTTTAATTAACGAGTCATTCCAAAAAGGAGTTTTTCCAAACTGTCTTAAGACAGCAATAATTATTCCTCTGTATAAAGGAGGAGATAAAGATGAAGCTTCGAACTATCGCCCAATTGCACTCCTGCCCACATTATCTAAGATCATTGAAAGATTGGTTAAAAAAAGGTTTATATCTTTTCTCCTTCAATACAAAATACTTACTACCCATCAATTTGGATTTCTAAGTAACAGTTGCACAAATGATGCTATGTTCGACCTTTTTAATAATGTATACTCTAGCCTGAATAACCATCACTCTACAGCTACAATTTTCTGTTATTTCTCTAAGGCTTTCGATTGTGTAAATCATAATATCTTAATTAACAACTTGCAATACTATGGTTTCAGGGGAGTGCCGCTCGAATGGCTTAAGTCATATCTTGGCAACAGAAGGCAGCTTGTGAGGATTGATACGTCTATGTCTTCTTGTAAGCCTATAGAATGTGGTGTCCCTCAGGGTTCAGTACTTGGCCCTATTTTGTTTCTGGTGTTTATCAACGACATTACAAATCTAGACATTAGCGGTAAAATCTGCCTCTTTGCGGACGATACTAGTTTCACTTGGAGCGGCCCAGATGTTGCGGCACTATATGATACTATATCCAGTGACTTACGCACCATTAAGTCTTGATGCGATTCTAATCTCCTATGCCTCAACCTATCAAAACTAAAGTTTTGTCATATAAAAGTACTGTACAACCTTTTGTACTTAATAACACCATTATTGACGTCGTGAAATTCTTAGGACTTGTTGTAGACAACTCGTTATAATGGGACTTTCACATTGAAGCTCTATCAAAGAAACTAAGCGCTGCCTGTTTTGCGCTAAGATCAGTTTCTAAGGAACTTAACTTCTCAACCTCTAGAATAGCCTATTATGCCCTTTTTGAGTCACATCTTCGTTATGCCCTTCCATTCTGGGGTACTTGCTGCGCAACAAAATTTGATCGTGTTTTCATACTTCAAAAGAGAGCAGTTCGATATTTATTGGGACTGAACAGTAGAACTCACTGCCAGAATTTCTTTAAAAATTTGAAAATACTGACTCTTCCTTCTTTATTCATTTTTGAATCCGTTTGCTTAATCCGCAAGCACATATCTGCTATTCCCGAAAGGCCATCTCATAACTATCCACTTAGGAATGCAGAGCACGATCTTTATCTGCCAACCCCGAGCTCAGAACTAGTTAAGGGTTCAATACTGTACAATGCCAAAAAAATGTACAATCATCTGCCTTTGAATATCAAATCGCTTTCATTCTTTCCCGCATTTCGCAAGGCTCTAAAATCATACCTACTGGAGAGAGCCCTATACGCGGTAAACGACTTTTTTGTTGATGTTTGATTATGAACAATTTTGAATTTTAAAATTTTGATCATCTCACACACTGGTCAAAGGTCAAGTATTTAATATTCTATAACTTTAAAATTATATCTATTTACTGCGTACTGTTCTAAAATTGTCCATGTATATTCTTTTTGTAATTTTAAAGACTTAAATTTTTTTGAATTGTATTATTTGTATTGTGTATTTTTTGTTGTTTGTATTTTTTTGTGATTTTGTTGTTTGTGAGTGCTTTGTCGATGAAGCTGTTTTGGCTTTTTGCACAATAAAGCGTTGTTCGTCGTCATCAAATATAGTTTTCCCAGAGAGACGCTACTTGTTCTTCATTAATAATAATTATTTCAGCTCAGTAGCGGTTGCTCAATAAGTGCATTTTTAGATTTGTAGATCATTTATTTTCAACATATTTTTTGCGAAGAAAAACTTCATAATCGAGTTCCTGGGGTCGAAATACACATACTATGAGCAAATATAATTTTTCGAACATTGATACTTGCTAAATATACGTATAAATTTTGTGAAAGCAAATAATAATACATACATCACTATTAGTAGATATCGAATGTTTTTTGTTAAATTAGATCGATTTTCAAACCCCAAAATTTAAAATATATTTTACATTTTACCCATTGTCTTATGTACCTATTTATTATTTGTATATTGTAAAACATTTGCTACATTTGAATGGTTCATAGTTTATTTGCCAAAGTATTTATTACTATAAATAGGTATAATATATTGTACTTGTTAACTGTATATTATTTATATTTCATGTAAACTATATCATTTTTAAAATACAATCCAGAAATACGAGGAATAATTATGTTTTCCATGTATTCTACAACATATTTATTAATCCGTAGTATCTAACTAGCGTGACGTCATAAATTTCGCTCCGTGGCTGTTCTATTTGAGACGGCATTGGTCTGATATTTAGAAATGTCAAAAGCTGATGACATTTTACTTTTGACAATTATGACATTTCGTGTTGATTTTTGCAAGAAGAGGAGGAATTGTCACTTGTTTTATTATTTTCCTTTTCTATTTCACGAAAGTAAAAAGAGTTACCTATCTGATTCGTGTAGGCACTCAATTTAAAGAATATCAGTAACGTTTTTGACAGAGGAATTTTATATTTGCCATGTTGGTAAAAAATAACGGTCAAAATTCAAAGTTATTAATTTTATAGACTATAACCATTTATTCAACATGTTTAATTTATGTCAATGATGACAGGTATTGATAATTTCGATACCATATATCTCGAAAACCATTACTCGTAGCGATTTTTATCAAAAGACCTTTTTTACGTAGAAAACGTCGTAAATGTATATTTCTTTACTCAGTAGTTTTATACAGAAACAGAGAAAAAGTTATTACTCTTTAAAGCAGTTAAAAATATGTAGGTGGTGCCCTCTACTAGTAGGATTCATATCGACATCAAAAATCAAATTTCTCATGACAAAAACTCCCAGACACCAATTTTCATCCAAATTTTGACGTTACTTCAGAAATTATTTAGAAAAAATCGAAATAAAAATGAAACTTCTACACCCTGTATCTCTGAAACTAAGTATTTTAGGTTATACATTTATACGAATTATTTTACTTATTTTTATCTGCAGAATATGCGGCTAAAGTTTCCGGAATACAGTTCGGACCACCCTGTATATTTAGTTGACTATTTGTAGTATTATATGTAGAAATTGTGATATTTTTATGGTTGTTTAAGTGACTAGTTGGCTTTAGGCGCAAATAGGTCCAAAATAACAAAGTTATATTACTATGAAAATTTCCAAAAATAAGTTTTTGCTTAACTGGATCTTTTCAAGATTTCCTTTCTTGTAAATTTAATCTACTGCCTATGTTGCCATATTATCAAAAAGTTACGTTTTTAACTAAACAACAAAAAAAAATTCCAAAATTTTCTATTTTTTTTTTCTTTTCAGACTTTAACTCTAAATCAAGAACGATTTTTTTGTGTCAAGAAATTCGTCGATTTCAAACATTGAAACCCCCTTTTATATTCTAAAAATTTCACTCCATTGACATATTTTCCTCAAATTAATCTTGCTCACCGTTCAAAAAAGTAATTGTGGCAACCGTGGAAGATTTATAATGCAGCCGCTTCCTTCCCTTGGTCAATTAATTGGCCCGTTTTTCCATCTTTTACCTGTCACGGTGTCCCAAAAATATATTATCCACCTCTGCGGTCTCCTGAATTTAATTCGTTCGGTGTTAACTTTGCTTTCCAGGTGAAAAAAGTTGAGTCTTATTAAAATTGATCGAGCTCGGAGTTGCTCATAACGGAAAATTAAAGACTAGATAAATAAATATCTACCGCATCGCAGAATTTTGAGGTTAATAAAGAACTTTGAAGTAATACAAGGTAATACTGGAAGGAAAAAAACATTGTAAAAAATGTTAAATATATATTTCTCACTACTAATAGTCTGTATTGTCTCCTCGAGCCTCAATGCAAGCTGTGAGACGATGTGGCATGCTCTCAATTAAGTTGTCCAGAAGATGTTGAGGAATGGCTTCCCATGTTTCGCGCGCAGCGATTTTCAATTCCTTTAAAGTACGGGGGGATCATTCCTTTTAATATTCACGAAACATCGTTTTGGTTAACTCCTACAATTTCAGCTATTGCAACTTGCCGGTACTTCCCCTAGGAGATGCAAGACTTCCCCTAGGAGATGCAAGACTTCCCCTAGGAGATGCAAGACCTTGTCGTTGGTGGGGAAGCTCCTGTTCAGGTGCTGGGGGGAATCCCCTCTAGCACTTGGCTTGGTCTAAGAAGCATCTCACTCATCGTCTTGTCCCTGACTGTAGTGTCGTGGCCAGGGAATTGCACCAAGATATATAACGATACCGGGCGGGGCTACGGACAGCCTCAACCTTGGGGCACCGGGGGGCACCCCATTGTATTTTACCCCTTACTTCTACATGCGGGGCTCTGTAGAAGTGGACCGACTATCCCTAGCGACTCACAGGAACACTATGAGATCTGGTAATAATAGTAATAAAAACATCACCGGTGAAGCTGTGGGGAAACCCCAGCGACACTGGGAACAGTAACAGTGAAAGTTCCAAGGGGCCAAACCCAAAGAGAACTACAGGAGAGGTGGCTGACACTTGCGTGAGACCATCCTCCGCAAGTAGCATACAAGCTACCACCTCCTCCAAGGGTCGGGAGCCTACCTCCTACCTCTAAACCCAACAGGCGACACAAGCTACCGTTTCGTCTACCCGGCCTGGGTCGTAGCTCCTCGACTGTGAAGGACACGGGTCTCCGTAGGAAGTCCTGGGACTGTATGATGAGTTATAACTCAAGAAAGAGGGACACAATAGATCTCTAAGGTCGCAGAGATTAACCCCCCTCCCACTTATTCTAATTCTAATTCTAAAACTTGCCGGTAGCCCTGTTGAGACAGTGTTACTATTCTGACTCTATTAAACAGTGAAATAATGTTTCTAGGCGTTTCAAGGCCAAAACAATAGTCAAATTTCTTCTGAAACCCCAGAGACCACAAATCGAAATGTGTAAGAATTTGTAATAATATTGGATCAAAGCTGTGCATAATAAAAGATTCTTTAATGGCAATGTGTGTAGATATTTTCATCCGAGAAATCCAAAAATACATTATTTGATTAGACCTGAATTGATTTATTAAAACTTTCAAGTCTTGACGTGTTCTTTGGTAAATAGTTCGGCGCCGATCTCGCCGCGAAACTTTATTAAACTTTTTCAAAAGCCTTTCTTGCTTTATCGGAGCGTCATAAACATAGCAAACTCCATAAAGCTTAGGTAATGGGATTTCTTACACAAATCGAGACGGATTTAAAGTTTCTTCTCATTTTGTCACATTAAATTTGTTTGGATTTTCTGAAATTGCTTCAGTGCAACAGCAATAAATCTAGTTTTTTTGTTTAAAAGATATTAAAGTTTCATTGGCTCTTACTTTCAGTACTTAAGTCCCTGACATGACTCCTCTATTTAAAAATAAACATATTTATTTAAATATAAAATATCCAATTTTAGATTTAAATAAATATGTTTATTTTTTTAGCTAACAGGAAGACTTTGTCATCGGCTTCTTTCATAAAGCGTTCTATTTCCAGTTTTGTAAATACTTTTGATTTCTTTGCCTGATATTCGGAAGTTTTTCTTTTTAAAAATGCAATAAGGTTTGTGAATTTGCTAATATCTACGTTTCTGTTCAGGCAAATCATGGTGCGGAGCATTGAATATTTACTCCACAGAATTGACGGCTTTAAGGTAGTGGATAACTTCAGGAAATAGGCTAGCAATACCTTTTTTCTGTGAAATTCTCAACATGTTTTTCTTTGACCCAGGATCCAAAGTTGTTGTAGGTGGTCTCGTATAAGTTTTTCGACTTCTCGGGCACTAACGTGGATAGTGCAGTTTCAGCAGCTTGTTGAATATCCAAGACTCATTGTCACTCATTTTTTCAGAAAACTTTGTAGGAAATACGGCGACGTTTGAACCTGACAGAACTTTGTCATTAAACAATGCTTTAGAAACCGATTACCAGAAATTTAAAAAAATGTTTAAATAGTTATTAATGATACAAGTTCGATACGAACATCATAATGAAACGCGTGTAACGTTACACAAGTTACACACATAGTTACACAAGTTTCATTAAAATGTTCGTATCGGACGTGTATCATTCAAAATGTAATCTACGACGCGACACGAGGGACGATCCAAAGAGATTTGATTTAATTTAAATTATCAGATATATCCTCGTAAAAATTAAAATTCAAAATTATCAGGTGCCCATATTAGTCGACGCCGTGGTAAACATGCTTGTTGATTGTTTCTATTTTGACTTTGACAACTCAATTATTGATGTTCAATTTTGTGTTAAACGTTCAGTTTTAGCAAAAAGCAAAAATAATATTAATATGGGTGATTCGGATTCTGAAAGTGTCCCTCCGGATATTGAAGGCATTGCGCAAAACGTTGTCGATTCCCTACTTCCCGAAAAATCAAGACAAACGTACGAGCAAGCCTATGTAAAACTTGAAGATTGGTGTAAAAGGAAAGGAATCAAGAATAGTAGCAACGAAAAGGTTCTCCTGGCATATTTTGAACATCTTTCAAAACATAGGAAGGCTTCATCACTTTGGGTATATTATTCCATGCTACGTTCAGTTATATCAGTGCAGAAAAATACAGATATTAGTACGTCCATTTAATTGCATTTCTAAAAAGAAAATCGGAAGGATTTCGGTCAAAAAAAATCGAGAATTTTAAGAAAAGAAGATATAGCTCGTTTTTTGTTGGAAGGCGATGATAAAACTTATTTCCTGACAAAAGTTTCATTGATAGTGGGACTTGCGGGAGCCTGCCGGCGCGGCGTATCGGGTTGACAAATCTGCAGCTGCAAAATGTTAAAGATGAAGAACAATGCATCCATGTCATTATTCCATTTACGAAAACAAAGATATCACGAGATTTTTTTTATAACGAAAGGGAATGTTGAAGGAATGAATATGGATGGAAATAATGGAATAAATATGGAATACACTGGACATTGATTTATTAACTGTTAAAAGATATGATGGTTGGCGCTCTAACACAGTGGCAGAGAGCTATATAGAAAATTCCAAATAAAATAAGAAAAAAGTGTCATGAAATATTTTGGGTAACATTTCTGGCAATGATGGGTCTGCAACAAGTTCAAGCACTCAAGGAAATATATTTACTTTCTAAAAATTCAACTCACCTGGCATCGTCTGGAATTAATTTAACCAATTGTACTGATATTATAATTAATGTTTACAATAAATAAACGTATTTAGGTACCTTTTTTTGGTTGTGTCTTATTTTAAAATTTGCGTGTTATTATGAATTATTTATTACATTCATTTCGCAACTTCGTCGCTTATATAACCTTAAATTCCAAGTAATTAAAGACCCATTATTAATATAAATTGCATCTTTTGTTCCAGATTTCTGGCAATGGGCTTCGGATTAACTTGGAGAATTGCCGCTTCGTTATACTTTATCTTGCTTCATTTTACAGGTGAGTTTCCTTTGCATTCCCAAATGAAAATGTGTGTTTTCGAAGCTGCATAATAGAACCAATTTAGTTGGAGTGCTGTACTTTCTTGTTCGGTAAGAGATATAAAGTTTCTTAGGAACTTAAACTGTTCTGGATATATTTTGAGAATATTATATACGTCTTAAGAAAAAAAAACTTACATTGTAGAGTTGCAAAGTTTGGAAACTTTTTTATTTGAAGTTCTAATATTTCGTTTATATGTTATTTTTGCCGCAAAATTTGCCGACTATATCAAAAAGGGCTAGTTTACAAGACGTATTGGAAATAAAAATGCGAAATTTACCGAATTTTTCAAATTTACCTTGATTTTTATTGAACTCAAAAAAATACACACATTTTATTTATTCTAAACTGTGAATTAAAATAAACAGATAAAACCATTTTTACTTAATAAAGGGTATAGCCTCCTCTACTGTCCATTACAGCCCTACATCGTTTCTCCATGCTCCTGATTAGGTTCTCGATCTCTCCTTCAGGTACAGCCTGCCACGCTGCATTCACGGCCCGAACCAGATCCCTACGAGTTTCACGAGGCATACCCATTCTCAAAATTCTTCTTTGGACCGCGTCCCATACGTGCTCGATGGGGTTGAGGTCAGGAGATTGTGCCGGCCAGGGTAAGATGTTTAATTGATGAGCATTGATAAACTCACTTACCACTCTGGCTGTATGAGGCCGTGCATTGTCATGCATGACAATGAAGTTTCTCCCAAAATCATTGGCATATGGTAACACGACAGGCTCAAGAATTAAGTCACGATATGTGATTCCTGTTAGAAACCTTTCAAGAAAAACGAGATCGGTTTTTCGGCCTAACTGGACTCCTCCCCAGACCATATCTGTTCCACCTTGATAAGGGCGCACTTCCTGAACATGATCAACCGAATAAGATTTCCCGGTTCTCTCTCCATACCCTAAGCCTTCTCGAATCCGGATGAATTCCAAAGCGTGACTCATCCGCGAAGAGAACATTGGCCCATTGTTCATTCGACCACTGAACATGATCTTGAGCCCACAAATATCGTACCTCTCCATTTCTTCTCTTTAAGGGTTGAGCTCTCCAGGGTGTCTGCTTCTTAAGTTGACCTCTCTTAATCTATTGCGAACAGTGTCAGGACTAACGGTTACATTATGTGTTTCCTGGAGAATTAAACTAAGCTCTGGTGCTGTAAGAGTCGGTCGGCGTCGAGCATTTAATTGTAAAAAATGATCTTGCTGAGGGGTAGTAATGCGATGTCGCTCTGTGTGCCTTTCAGCAACATCACCACTTTCACGGTAGCGTGCACTTAATCGCGATATTACACTTTGCGTTGTATTTAATGCTCTAGCTACGTCGATTTGGCGTATTTGGCGCTTCGAGCATTCGACTCGATTTTCTGTCCTCTTTCAATACTGGGACGTAAATCCTCTCATTGCTCTTATGGGGAGGCCGTCGTATATTTTATTTAAACGTATTTGGTTGCATGTAATGCTCCAGAGCTCTAGTTACGTCGATTTTGCGCATTCCAGCTTCGAGCATACCCATAGCCCTTAGCATTTCGTTTCTGTTAAGATGTCTAGGCTCCATAATGTCGTTTAATACTAAACAGAGTTATTTGGATGAATTCTGGCCAGTTATCATAAAAACATAGCCAGTACAGGTTAAATTCGAATAATTGATGCTAGGTGCTTTTATACATTTGAAAAAAATGCACAAACACTGCTGCAAATATCCCAAATTTAGAAATAACTAGTGTGACTACTTCGTTTCAATCGAAGTAGAAAGAATCGGCCTACAAATATGTGGTTGTTTATTCAAAACATTTATTTTTAACTTTAATAAAATGATATCCCTAGATTTTTCCGGTGTGTGTATTAGTCCAAAAATTATTTGGGAAAAAATCGAAATAAAAATGAAACTTCTACACCCTGTATCTCCGAAACGGAGCATTTTAGGACATACATTTATACGTACTTTTTTACTGTATATATCCGCTATACCGGAAAATTAAAGACAAAAGGTTTTGTGGTTTAAAATGGGGCTTTTTCTTTATATGCCTGTTTTTTGGACTTACGAAAGTCGTATATAATACACAGCGCTTATGTATGCGCAACTAAACGCAAACCTCTTGACCGAGTTTAAATATTTAAGACTCAGGGCAACTCGGAACTTAGAGCCAAAGTTAGAGCAATGGACCAGCTTATTCAGAATTTTGGTGGTTGTATTATTTAAAAAAAAAGCCTGACAAGTGTGAGTCGGACTCGCCCTCCGAGGGTTCCATAAAAAGACTATATTTTTTATTATTAATTACAAATGTATAGTTTTCAGATTTTTCCCTATACTTGGAGGTATAATACGGTATTAGGAAATGTTATAGTTTTAAGCCAACAGAAAATACCCTACAAATTTTGATTCCCTTGGGAGTCTCGAAATATAGTTTTTTTGCGGCGTAAACGACCGTATTTTTTTACCTTAACTTACAACTTTCTCTTCATTAAAATGTTGTTTCCTATGTTATAGGGCTTGTTTCTCTCTACAATTTCCAGTCTCACAATGTACCGTTTGTGTTCGGGAAAGGTTCATAGTTTCATAGTTGTCGATTTTCGAAAGAAATCAGTGCATGTATATTATTTCGTATATTTTTCATTTTATTGATTTTATGGAAAGCACTGTTCATTAAAATGTTGTATCCTATGGTATAGGGCTTGTTTCTCTCTACAATTTCCTGTCTCACAATGTACCGTTTGTGTCCGAGAAGGGATCATAGTTTCATAGTTGTCGATTTTCGAAAGAAATCAGTACATGTATATTATTTCGTATATTTTTCATTATATTGATTTTATGGAAAGCACTGTTCATTAAAATGTTTTATCCTATGTTATAGGGCTTGTTTCTCTCTACAAGTTCCTGTTTCACAATGTACCGTTTGTGTCCGGGTAGGGATCATAGTTTCATAGTTGTCGATTTTCGAAAGAAATCAGTACATGTATATTATTTCGTATATATTTCATTTTATTGATTTTATGGAAGGCACTGTTTTCATTAAAATGTTTTATCCTATGTTATAGGGCTTGTTTCTCTCTACAATTTCCTGTCTCACAATGTACCGTTTGTGTCCGGAAGGGTTCATAGTTTCATAGTTTTGTCGAATTTGGAAAGAAATCAGTAAATGTATATTATTTCGTATATTTTTTATTTTATAGATTTTATGGAAAGCACTGTTCATTAAAATGTTGTATCCTATGGTATAGGGCTTGTTTCTCTCTACAATTTCTTATCTTACAATGTACCGTGTGTGTCGGGGAAGGGATCACAGTTTCATAGTTGTCGATTTTCGAAAGAAATCAGTACATGTATATTATTTCGTATATATTTCATTTTATTGATTTTATGGAAGGCACTGTTTTCATTAAAATGTTTTATCCTATGTTATAGGGCTTGTTTCTCTCTACAATTTCCTGTCTCACAATGTACCGTTTGTGTCCGGGAAGGGTTCATAGTTTCATAGTTTTGTCGATTTTCGAAAGAAATCAGTAAATGTATATTATTTCGTATATTTTTTTTTATTTTATAGATTTTATGGAAAGCACTGTTCATTAAAATGTTGTATCCTATGGTATAGGGCTTGTTTCTCTCTACAATTTCTTATCTCACAATGTACCGTTTGTGTCGGGGAAGGGATCATAGTTTTATAGTTGTCGATTTTCGAAAGAAATCAGTACATGTATATTATTTCGTATATTTTTCATTTTATTGATTTTGTGGAAAGCACTGTTCATTAAAATGTTGTATCCTATGTTATAGGGCTTGTTTCTTTCTACAAGTTCCTGTTTCACAATGTACCGTTTGTGTCCGGGTAGGGATCATAGTTTCATAGTTGTCGATTTTCGAAAGAAATCAGTACATGTATATTATTTCGTATATATTTCATTTTATTGATTTTATAAGAAGGCACTGTTTTCATTAAAATGTTGTGTCCTATGTTATAGGGCTTGTTTCTCTCTACAATTTCCTGTCTCACAATGTACCGTTTGTGTCCGGGAAGGGTTCATAGTTTCATAGTTTTGTCGAATTTGGAAAGAAATCAGTAAATGTATATTATTTCGTATATTTTTTATTTTATAGATTTTATGGAAAGCACTGTTCATTAAAATGTTGTATCCTATGGTATAGGGCTTGTTTCTCTCTACAATTTCTTATCTTACAATGTACCGTTTGTGTCGGGGAAGGGATCATAGTTTTATAGTTGTCGATTTTCGAAAGAAATCAGTACATGTATATTATTTCGTATATATTTCATTTTATTGATTTTATGGAAGGCACTGTTTTCATTAAAATGTTTTATCCTATGTTATAGGGCTTGTTTCTCTCTACAATTTCCTGTCTCACAATGTACCGTTTGTGTCCGGGAAGGGTTCATAGTTTCATAGTTTTGTCGATTTTCGAAAGAAATCAGTAAATGTATATTATTTCGTATATTTTTTATTTTATAGATTTTATGGAAAGCACTGTTCATTAAAATGTTGTATCCTATGGTATAGGGCTTGTTTCTCTCTACAATTTCCTGTCTCACAATGTACCGTTTGTGTCCGGGAAGGGATCATAGTTTCATAGTTGTCGATTTTCGAAAGAAATCAGTACATGTATATTATTTCGTATATTTTTCATTTTATTGATTTTGTGGAAAGCACTGTTCATTAAAATGTTGTATCCTATGTTATAGGGCTTGTTTCTTTCTACAAGTTCCTGTTTCACAATGTACCGTTTGTGTCCGGGAAGGGTTCATAGTTTCATAGTTGTCGATTTTCGAAAGAAATCAGTACATGTATATTATTTCGTATATTTTTCATTTTATTGATTTTATAGAAGGCACTGTTTTCATTAAAATGTTGTGTCCTATGTTATAGGGCTTGTTTCTCTCTACAATTTCCTGTCTCACAATGTACCGTTTGTGTCCGGGAAGGGTTCATAGTTTCATAGTTTTGTCGAATTTGGAAAGAAATCAGTAAATGTATATTATTTCGTATATTTTTTATTTTATAGATTTTATGGAAAGCACTGTTCATTAAAATGTTGTATCCTATGGTATAGGGCTTGTTTCTCTCTACAATTTCTTATCTTACAATGTACCGTTTGTGTCGGGGAAGGGATCATAGTTTTATAGTTGTCGATTTTCGAAAGAAATCAGTACATGTATATTATTTCGTATATTTTTCATTTTATTGATTTTATAGAAGGCACTGTTTTTCATTAAAATGTTTTATCCTATGTTATAGGGCTTGTTTCTCTCTACAATTTCCTGTCTCACAATGTACCGTTTGTGTCCGGGAAGGGTTCATAGTTTCATAGTTTTGTCGATTTTCGAAAGAAATCAGTAAATGTATATTATTTCGTATATTTTTTATTTTATAGATTTTATGGAAAGCACTGTTCATTAAAATGTTGTATCCTATGGTATAGGGCTTGTTTCTCTCTACAATTTCTTATCTCACAATGTACCGTTTGTGTCGGGGAAGGGATCATAGTTTTATAGTTGTCGATTTTCGAAAGAAATCAGTACATGTATATTATTTCGTATATTTTTCATTTTATTGATTTTGTGGAAAGCACTGTTCATTAAAATGTGTTGTCCTATGTTATAGGGCTTGTTTCTCTCTACAAGTTCCTGTTTCACAATGTACCGTTTGTGTCCGGGTAGGGATCATAGTTTCATAGTTGTCGATTTTCGAAAGAAATCAGTACATGTATATTATTTCGTATATATTTCATTTTATTGATTTTATGGAAGGCACTGTTTTCATTAAAATGTTTTATCCTATGTTATAGGGCTTGTTTCTCTCTACAATTTCCTGTCTCACAATGTACCGTTTGTGTCCGGGAAGGGTTCATAGTTTCATAGTTTTGTCGATTTTCGAAAGAAATCAGTAAATGTATATTATTTCGTATATTTTTATTTTATAGATTTTATGGAAAGCACTGTTCATTAAAATGTTGTATCCTATGGTATAGGGCTTGTTTCTCTCTACAATTTCTTATCTTACAATGTACCGTTTGTGTCGGGGAAGGGATCATAGTTTCATAGTTGTCGATTTTCGAAAGAAATCAGTACATGTATATTATTTCGTATATATTTCATTTTATTGATTTTATGGAAGGCACTGTTTTCATTAAAATGTTGTATCTTATGGTATAGGGCTTGTTTCTCTCTACAATTTCCTGTCTCACAATGTACCGTTTGTGTCCGGGAAGGGTTCATAGTTTCATAGTTTTGTCGATTTTCGAAAGAAATCAGTAAATGTATATTATTTCGTATATTTTTTATTTTATAGATTTTATGGAAAGCACTGTTCATTAAAATGTTGTATCCTATGGTATAGGGCTTGTTTCTCTCTACAATTTCTTGTCTCACAATGTAACGTTTGTGTCGGGGAAGGGATCATAGTTTTATAGTTGTCGATTTTCGAAAGAAATCAGTACATGGATATTATTTCGTATATTTTTCATTTTATTGATTTTGTGGAAAGCACTGTTTTCATTAAAATGTTGTATGTTACAGGGCTTTTTTCTCTCTGTATGTTATAGGGCTTTTTTCTCTCTACAATTTCCTGTTTCACAATGTACCGTTTGTGTCCGGGAAGGGGTCATAGTTTCATAGTTGTCGATTTTCGAAAGAAATCAGTACATGTATATTATTTCGTATATTTTTCACTTTATTGATTTTATGGAAAGCACTGTTCATTAAAATGTTGTATCCTATGTTATAGGGCCTGTTTCTCTCTACAATTTCCTGTCTCACCTGCAAGACATGCCTTTTAATTGGCATTAAATGGCCTACACAATTTTTCTATCAAAAGAAAAAAGGCAGTGGCGCACACAGGACCTATGTTGATATGAAAAATACATATTATTTTTACGTGAGGAAACTCGCCGCGAGAGATGGCACATGTTTTTTAAAACACCCTGTATAAAGAAAATTATAAGGGTGTTATAGAGAGAAGAAATAAATATTTTCTGGTACATTTCTGCATGTTCTCTAGTAGAGATAATTCGATTAACTAAAAGTTCGGCTAAATTCTCTCCGAAACCAATTCCCCAACTGATTTTCCCGATAAATCCGCCAATTTTATTATTAACACGGGCGGAATTCGATAAACTAAGGCCGAATTCACAAACAGGCGGGTTTTTGCCCGGCCGCTGCTTATGGAAACCCCAATCCCGCCGCCAGTCGAGGTATATTTTATGTAAAGACCGGTAAGCCGGGCCTCTTCATAAAATACGACGTCTTCGGCATCCAGGTTCCTGGATCGGTCTTTCCAATTCAATTTGCGTCAGACGTGACGAGACCTCCCGCTCTTCGGCAACGTGTCTCCATTTACAGAGTGCGTCAATAAAAAATTAGTTTATATAGGGTGTGTCTTAAATAAGTGTAAATATTTTTAAGGGTAGTATATTTCGACCACAGAAACACACACACACAAAATTTGGATTTTTTTTTAGTTTTTAGTTAAACATAGTAACTTTAGTAAAAACATAATTTCTTGATAATAAGGCAACATAGGTAGTAGATTAAATTTACATTCTACATTCTACATTCTACATTCTACATTCTACATTCTACATTCTACATTCTACATTCTACATTCTACATTCTACATTCTACATTCTACATTCTACATTCTACATTCTACATTCTACATTCTACACTCCCTACTCTACACTCAACACTCTACACTCTACACTCTACACTCTACACTCTACATTATACATTATACATTATATATTCTACACTCTACACTCTACACTCTACACTCTACACTCTACACTCTACACTCTACACTCTACACTCTACACTCTACACTCCACACTCCACACTCTACACTCTACACTCTACACTCCACACTCCACACTCCACACTCTACACGCTACACTCTACACGCTACACTCTACACTCCACACTCCACACTCCACACTCCACACTCCACACTCCACACTCCACATTCTACATTCTACATTCTACACTCTACACTCTACACTCTACACTCTACACTCTACACTCTACACTCTACACTCTACACTCTACACTCTACGTTCTACATTCTACACTCTACACTCTATACCCTACATTTTTCATTCTACACTCTACACTCTACACTTTACACTCTACACTCTTTGTGCAGCAAGAGCAACGAATGAGTCATCAGCTGGTCATCAGCGACAATTTTAGCGATTTTTAATAGTTTGTGTGTAGCATACTTTGTATAAACTTTATTACAATGGTAATTAGTTGTTCAGATTTCAAGTGTAAAAGCAGCAGCGATAAGAAAGAGCCAGGAGTTACGTTTCATAAGTAAATAAACAGTCCATTCCACCTTTTTAGCGTTTTCTTATTGAATTCCATAATTATTTTTCTGATATTATATGTAGTTGATATGTGCTATACGTCATCGATACTATAGTTTTGTACCTTTTATTAACATTTTAATACGTTTTTTTCGTAATTAGTTAGTATCATACCACTGTATACACTATAGGCGTAGTCAAAACATTTATCAAAAAATATTAAAATCTCTTCGAACAGTTAGGTTAAAAAAATATGTGCCACGGCACTGTTTGGTGACACGGTATCAATTTTCTTTCGGGTGTTATTAGTCCTTGGATTCTTTAGTCATTGGTTTATGGTTACTTTTCATTTTTTTAGATTTATGCGTCATTAGCGCCACTGTAGTTATTTGGTGAACCCTAGTTCTTCCCATTTTTGTGACCACTTTTTCAAATAAAGCCCCATAAGAGATATTTCTCCTCATCTCTACACTCCGTATTCTACATTCTACATACTATTTATTATATATCTTTGACATTACTGTATTTCTTTTATTATTCACTGTTACCAACCATAATGCTAAACGTCGAAACGTGAAATTCCTAGATGGTTTATTCAACTATACAAACTCATTTCCTGTAGGAGTCGCAGCAACAACGGCTACGAGCTAAGGCAAACTTTGCGTCTTAAAGGGGACCAAATTGCCCTAGGGACGTTCCAGGGAAACTCGGGGCTATTGTGTACCGATTTCCAATTAAGTGGCTGGTTCGGCTGCCCGAGAGAAATTCCACCACCTGCACACGTTGAGGCGTTCCTTGGGCCACACGCGAATGTTTAAAAAAGCATTAAGGGTGGCAAAATGAGGCCCGCACTGCGGTAACGATATTTTAGATTCGAATGACTGAGTTTTCTGAAATTATATATGTCTATATAAAAAACCATGAACAAAAGATGTTATCGTGGGGACTATAATAAAGAAGAAGAATGAAATTATTGGGCAAACCTACAGTAAGATTAGCCATGAAACACATGGAAACTATGAATTTCAACTTGTGAAAGAGCCATATGAAATAATATCGCGAGTATCTGCGAAACAGTTAACATTTTCGAAATACCCTAAATAAAATGGATCAGCTAGTTTTGTAAATAAAAAATATTATTTCTCCAGATAAGACTTTAAAACCCTTGGCGACAAAACCTGCCTAAAAATTCTAAAGAAAAATTTTCGCATGGGGAAAACAACATTTTCATGTAAGCCTGAATCGATATATTTTTAAAACACGGGCTTGCGAGGCAGTAAAAATCCTCGAGAGATTCAAATTTACATTCTATAAAAATAAAACTACAGGACATCGGTAGGTATACTTGGCAGGGAATACAGCGATCCAATCTTTTCTTGAAAAAGAAAAAGGCCATAAACACTTTGTTTGCTTCTTGTTGTTTTTCTTTTTAAAGATAAGTCTGCGTTTTAAAATAGTCGAAAACTGGTTTATATTTTATCTATAAGCAACCTTTTTTCTCCGCCGATGCTGCCATCATCGGAGAATATCGTAAACAACTAGTATACACAAATTACACGGGTTTAAATAGATAGTATACGAAAAATTTATTATAAAATTATTCTAAAAATGTTAGGAAGTATAATTTGTGAAAATTCTAAAAATAAAAATAAAAAAGTAGATGTCTTGATATCTTTAGAAGGTATAACTTGTATTATAATTTATTATTCAACTTAAATAAAAAACTTACATTTAATGAAAAATATTGACTGTAAATTTGTGTTTTTAATAAAATAATAAAATACTAATAAAATGAAGTTATTTTTAATCTTCTCATTCAACTAATGAAGCACGTTCTGTATCTAGTTCCAAAAAAGAAAGTCGATCAATCATCGAATTACTGCTGTTCTTTAGAAATATCATCTTGCTCTTCTTCTTTTTGCATTTCTTCTTCTTCTCCTTGCTCTTCGTCCCCGTATTCCTCTTCTTTTCCATGCTTTTCTTCAAATTGTTCTTCATTTAACTTCTTTTCGACAAAGTCAGGTACACAAGTAAGTACATTGACAGGATAACTAAATTTACAAAGCAGCCTGCACAAGTAAAGCCCACTCCTGCCTATGTTCTTCGAAAACTTTTGAGGCCGTTCTTCTCTGGGTTCTGGAAAATTGCTCCGAAAAAGATGTGGATGAAAGGGGTTCATTTAACTCAAGGATAAAATCCTCCTTTAACCTGTCTTCATTTTGTTATAAAAATAAATCTTTAAGTCGCGAAGCCGCCTGCCATTTTCTTTCAAAATTTATACAAAGGCGATTTATCTTTTTTTCATTGTACCTGATAGTCCTTGTTTATTATTCTGAAATTTCTGTCTTACAAAATTTGAAACATACCCGTTTTTCTCAACTTTATCGGCCCCTGGTAATGCTGATAAGGAATAAAAATGAAAACTAAACAAAAATATATGCATGTGGTCTTCTTCATTTGTATATCTGCTTGCATTCCACTTACAAAAAAAAGTCCATATACAGTGGGTCTAAAATATGTATTTTGGCCAAAAAATTAGCTTCCATAATAGAAACCATAGTGCGGTGTGAGAAACTATGAAGCTATAAAATGTTGTTTCGGGAGAGTTGAATATCCGGGAAAAGTTATTGAATGTTATTGCACCCATCAACGCCCCAATTACGTCCTCTCTAACATTTTTTTGGCAATTTTATTAACATTTGAAAATGTCACAGCACGACGAATTCTTATTTATTTATTTTTTACTACCCGAAACAGCGTTAGATCACTCAAACCTTGTACCTGAGTGTTTTATAGTCTCAGTAACTGCACTAAAATACTTAAAATATTATGAAAAAAACACGATTTCAATATTATTTTAACGCGATCAATAGGAGGGCGACATGAAATAGTTACTGATAATTTCTGATTTTTGCCGTTGAAGCGCTGCTATCGGAATTTGTTGAAATAACTGAAAAACACCAAGCCTATAGGATACTTAATTTTATACAGAATGCCTTAATTTTATACTTTGCCTGTAACGTATCTACTAGTTCTTTAACAGTCACTGATTTAGACAGAAAGGAGTATTGAATGCCAAAATATTATCCGAATTATACAGGGTTGTTCACCACATACGACACGGAGTATTGTAGCTAAACGATTAGATTTTTATAAATTTTAAGTTTTGGGTTCGTTGAAGGACTATTAGAGCTACAATTTAGAAATAATTTTAGAAGATACAGAGTGTCCCAAATAAGTAAAAAATGCTATAGTTGTATTTTTTTAAATGGAACACCCTGTATATTATTCTATTTTTAGATTCTACGATTGAAATAAAGGTAGATTTTATTAAGGTTTATCACACTTAAACCTTACCGTTTTTGAAATATTTTCAATTTTGTGAAATTGCAGTAAAAATTTTAAGGCTTCATTTCTCCAAGCGTATCAAAGTTTTTAATATTAAATATTTACTGAAGTTTATTTATTGATCAGTTATTGTGTTGCAATAATAAAAATGATACTACCTTATACAGAGTGTCTAAAATTTTATTTTAAATAATTACTAGCTTTAAACGGCAATAACTTGTTTAATTTAAATGGAACGCCCTGTATATTTTCGGAAAATCAGATGCATAATTTAATTGTCTATCAAACTGTATTATACCACTTTTTACCTATCCCTTCAAGTTTTCGTAGAAAATGCATTTTCTTATAATTTAGACCTCATTTATCAATATACCCATGGAATATTGACATTTTAGATTGTTTTTAAAGCAACAAATGTACAGGCTAGTAATATTATCGTTTTTAACAAAATGATAATATTACTAGCCCATTTGTATGCAAAAAGAAAACTATTTAAATCTTCATAAAAGTGTATACCATAATTAAATATACCACCATTATTTCCGCCCAAATACTAATTAATTACATACTTAATTATGTTTGTGAATAAATTATTCTAAATAAATGTGGATTTGAATCAGAAATCAATATAATAATAAGTTATAAAAATGAATGTCTCTGTTGTTACAACTAAGCATTTGTCAAAAAATGAAATATCATTTTTAAGGTGTTACTTTTACCACACTGTCCAATATACATAAAAATTCAGTTTTTAGTTTTAGAGCAATTATTATTAATCAACGCAAGCTGTAAATTCATGTAGTTTGAATACTGGAATCATATTAATTGGTCCTCTTTAACAAATATTTAAACAGTTTTTTTTATTTGTTAATGAAATAAACAAACTATATCGACAATATTAGTATCTGTACTCTTTAAAAATTTGGTACATCTTTGAGAATAATCTAAAATGTCAGTATTCCATGGGTATATTGATAAATGAATTTAAAATTACAAGAAAATGCATTTTCTACGGAAACTTGAAGCTATAGGTAAAAAATGGTATAATACAATTTAAGAGACAATTACATTGTGCATCTGATTCTCATAAAATATACAGGGTGTACCATTTAAACTAAACAAGTTATTGCCGTTTAAATCTAGTAATTATTTAAAATAAAATTTTAGACACTCTGTATTAGGTAGTATAATTTTTTATTATTGGAACACAATAACTGATCAATAAATAAACTTCAGTAAATATTTAGTATTAAAAACTTTGATACCCTTTGGAGAAATGAAGCTTTAAAATTTTGACTGCAATTTCACAAAATTGAAAATATTTCAAGAACGGTAAGGTTTAAGTGTAATAAACCTTTATCAAATTTACCTTTATTTTAATTTGTTAATTAATTATATATGGTGTTCCATTTAAAAAAATATAACTTTGATATTTTTTATTTATTTGGGACACTCTGTATCTTGTAAAAATATTTTTAAATTGTAGCTCTAATAGTCCTTCAACGAACCCAAAACTTACAATTTGTAAAAATCTCATCGTTTAGCTACAATACTCCGTGTCGTATTTGGTGAACAACCCTGTATAGAGCATGTAAGGACCTCTATAGATATTACACAGTTACTGCTGTTGTTTTTGGCAGGTCTAGATATTTCTGGCAATGCTCGAACTTTTCTTTATACGGTCTGGAAAAATAAATCTTGTTCTGACTCTATTGAATCGTTCCACTGATATTTTTCGAAGAGAAAATACGGATCTAAAGGAAAATATGATTTTTCCTTAAGAACAGTCGAAGGAGAAGTATATTATTTTTCTATCAAATATTCTGTAAAATTCGATATGTTTATGTGTCTACTCGATTTCAGCAAAAAAATATAATTTAAAATTATAATAACGTTTCTTGATGCTATTGGTTATACGATATACAGAAATTTTGACAAAAATGTTTAAATTTGTTGTGTAATTTAAGATACCGAGCTCTTCATTTTACTTCATAAAGCAAATGATTGTAATAGATATTTTATTTAGATTCAATATGCAAAAATTACTTTAAAGAACTTTTGAATAAGAAGACTAAGGAAGGAGCATAATGCTATCCATGTATTCATGCATGGTGGGCGGAAAAAGGACTCTAGGGTGGGGATCCTTGACAGTTCTGTATGACGATTCATTTGACACATTTGAATTTGATTTGAAAGTTTGTGGATTTGACAGTCTTTACGGAGCTTATTTTATGTTATTTATTATTTATTCTACTACTGATAGTTGTATAAAGGTAGTAAATCTAGATGGAAATTGTGGCAGAACTTAAATTAGCAGTGACACTATCGCGATTTATCGGAAAAGACTCTAAAATAGTTGGTTGTGTAGCGTCTCGGTAGATCTCGGCAAAAATCGAGTGAAATAATGGAACAACTTTTCGCTAGTAAGTGACTATATAATATACATATACGTGTAGTAAACCGATCATTTATGAAATTCACTTAAATTAACTAAATTATATATTTTTCTTGCATTTTAGCTTTTATTTACTACTTGTCAAAGATCAGATGTCAAAGAATTTTGATACGTTAATTTGACTTACCTGCTTCAGTAGCGTATCGGATGTTTGTGTTAATAAATACTTATTATAACTTATCTATTTTTATTAGAATTATATATTTTTATAACAATTTTAATAACTACCAACATTTATTCACAACGTAAAATAAAACAACAAATTATTGAGTCTACCCCACGTCTACCCTATATCATAGTTTTACATTTTTTAAATAAAATTAGAACGGCACTGATAAACCGGAATTTAAGTCGGCCATATTTGAGACTCATCGCGGTGTACCTAAGATTTTTGATATGCTCCTTCCTCTTATTCAAAGGTTTAAAGTGATTTTTATTATCGCTATGTTGGTCACATTACGCCGGGATCAGCAACGTGACAACTGTTTGACAATTATCATAATGTCAGTCATTATTTTGTATAATGTCGTGTTGTTGTTGGAGTAATTATCGTTTTTTGTCGATTTTCATAGTCTTTTTTTTAAATTGTACTTTTAAGCACAAACAGTTCTTTAAAGAACTAAATTTTTGGAGTTTTTGTATTGCATTTCTTGAAATTGTGAGTCGAAAATATGCCGAAGCATTTAAACAGTCAAAGCAAAGGGCTTGTAGCTTTTTTCATAAAATATTTTGAACTAGAACGTGAGAATAAATGTCCTTTATTACTCTTGACTGCAGTCAAAAAAGTAATTTTGATTGGTAAGCACATTATACCAGTTTCAAAGTTATTTCTACTTATTTCGATTTGTGAGTCGAGTAGCTACTGCCTTAAATCTAAATATTGCTACTGTGAGTATTAGCGACTAATAAATAAATTAATTACTAAAATACTAACTATTAAATTAAAAATAAAATGAAAAAATCTTTAAAAATCATATAATAAATATATTGTTTCCCAATTTTACATTAAGAATCTCATAAATCCATCACAATCTGACAGCGCTGTCGCTATCGCTTGTCACTCAAAGTTGATGACGTGTTTCGAAAATTGTTTTGCGATTACTTTAGTCATCTTAAAAACTTTAAATTGACTGTTCTACAATAAAATAGAGCTATATTTGAATCACTTTATATTATCCCTTACCTATTTTATTTATTTTAAAGTCGGTATTGTTTATGGGACCGAAAAGGGGGACGTGTCGTCGCCCCGCAACAATTTACAGCCCTTTAAATCCCTTAAAAGGGATCATGGCTGTCTCGGGGGGTTAATTTATTTGAAAGAAAAGCGAACGGGACCTCTAGAAATTAAGCGATTTTCCCTGTCCCGCAATGTTTTTCCGAAAAATCTACCCCTATTTTATTCCCCGACTAGGAAAAAGCAAATAAATTTCAGTCGTTCTCTTGTTCTATTGCTGATTTAAGTTCAGCTCTTTGACGGGGTTAGAATAAAAGGGTTGAATTCTGTAATTAAGGTTTGGAGAGGTGTAATAATAAAAAGTGCCCTTAGTAGGGAACCGTAATAGTTATTTTTGGTTTGAAAAAATTGTGTTTAAAGAATAAAAAGTTGGTTTTAACACAGTTTTTTTTTAAATTTTTATTTAGTAATCGTGATTTTTAGACATGAAGCTAGACTGATATAGTTGTCTAAGGTGTCTCTGTCTCTGTTGCAATTTGTTTAAAAAAAATAGATCTTTTGGAAAAATGGCTACAAGGAGCCGATAAAGTTGAGAAAAACGGGTATGTTTCAAATTTTGTAAGACAGAAATTTCCGAATAATGAACAAGAACTATCAGGCACATTGGAAAAAAAGATAAATCGCCTTTGTATAAATTTTGAAAGAAGATGGCAGGCGGCTTCGCGGCTTAATTATTTATTTTTAAAACAAAATGAAGACTGGTTGAAGGAGGATTTTATCCTTGAGTTAAATGAACCCCTTCCATCCAAATCATCTGCGGGTCGCCCACGATTACCTTTTTCGGAGCAATCTTCCAGAACCCAGAGAAGAACGGCCTCAAAAGTTTCCGAGGAGCATAAGCAGGATTGGGGTTTACTTGTGCAGGCTACAAAATACTTTACTTGTGGAGGCTGCTTTGTAAATTTAGTGATCCTGCCCATGTACAGCTGGTTCCAATAAAAGTGAATACGACTCTTTACACATTTTTTTCGAATATTTGGGCAGTGTATATTTATGTGTCAAGTATTTTCACATGTTAAGGTTATTGTGACATTGTATAAAACAACTTTGCTTTTGAGAAAATGGCAAATAAATTTTTCAGAACGTCAGCATGATATGAATAGAGAAATGGGGGACTGGTATCATAGAATATACACGTGTGGCAAAATTTCATTAGCAATAGGAGCTTTTCAATGCGATAAAAAAAGATGGTAAGGCTGCAAAATACACTGCAGTACAACAGAGACGAATAAAGTGTCTTTTCCCTACCATTGTATAGGGGAAGTGATCATAGAAGTGATACGACGAGAGAGCTTCTGCGTGAGGGGCGGGTCTTTAAGACGCTTGTGTGGGGGCTACCGGCTACTAATAGAATAGAATGGAAAAAATAGAAAGACGAAGGACAGAGTTGCCATTCTGTTAAATCAAAATTATGTTGGCTTATCCTAAATCCCGAATCTTCTAATCCCATTATCTTGCCTACTTAATAAAATATTAAATAAAGTACAAAACAATTTTAAGAATGTTTTCTCTATGCACATAACAACTTATTTTTAAAACAAAAAGTAACATGCAGAAGTTTGAAATCATTTCTAAAATAGCAAGTGCAATTCTATGAAATGGCAATACTGTACGATCTTCCTTGCAGTCGCCCCGACACCGACCGGTCGGTCGGCGGCGGCGACAAAGGAAGAAGGCCGAAAAAACTTTATAAAGGAGTAGCCGAACAGGGTTGCCAGGTTTATTAGATTATAATTCCATACGAGAACAAAATTCTCCGTAGATCTTCAACAAAAATCAAAAGTACAGAAACAAAATAAATTATAATATTTAAGTCCAAAATTAGCATTCCTATGTGTCGTAATACTAGATCACTCAAATAAAATACAAATATAGTAAATATAACAAGAATTAGAAATAGGTAGGTATATTATATTCAGTGCGAGATTCTGAATCATACGTTTTACTCGCCTGGGGTAGTTTTGTTTTAAGGTTCGACATTTCGTGGTTTAGAGGTTTGGTAATTTCAAGGCCACGCTTTTGATTAGAAAATTTTGAGGTTTGGCTAGAGAATGGGATGGGACAGTGATTTCCCCAGTATGGTCTTGGGAGATAAGCTATAAGGCTCGCGTGGGCAGGGGCACGTCCCTGCGTGACATTAAGGAAGTGGCAGGTAAACGGTGGTTAAATATAGCACAAAACAGGGAGTCATGGAAAAGGATAGGAGAGACCTATATCCAGGAGTGGATGAATCCGGGTTGAGGTAGAGGTATATTATTTAATATTAAAAAAAATATATTGAATTAAACAATATTAATATATTAATAAAAACTAAACAAGTAGGGATAGCAGTCACTTTTTACCTTTGTACAAATTTTGATCAGTGATATCTAAAATTAATTTCATTTCAATGGGAAAGCTGTAGCAACTCACAACTCTTTTTTCATATTAATATATTTTTTTGACAGGAAAAGCACTAAAATATTTATTCGTATTCAGTTTGTTTCTTAACTTAGATTTTGTTTTTTGTTTATATTTTTTGGGGGGAAAATATGGGTTTAACTTTAGTAAATGAATGAAACAAAATCTTTTCAAAAGATATCAACATCTTCGGGCATATCGCCAATACCGCGCCTAATAAAGAGTAATACGAATTTGTAGGAATATATTTGTCACTCTGCAACTAGACAGAACTGACCTATGATTACTAAATAAAATTTAATAAACAATAATAAAGTCAGATTAGACTAAAGACGCAGTTGAACATATCGTTAGATTTTTGTTTAAATCGGTAGATCGGTAGCTTACAGACGAAACCGGTAGCCCTGGCAACTCTGTGTGGACTGAGGTGATGGCGTTTTGCGGAGGCGCGGGAAGGGAAATAAAATAATGGGGATAAAGGGCAGGTGGATATCATGGGTGGATGGGAGGCGGCGGAATTTCCAAAATTTGTTATCTTATTGGAGTTTGTCTAACTCGACAGTCATAGTGGAAGTGGAAACGGGGAAGTTGTTGTCCATCTCTGTTTAAGCTTAGACTTTTTATAGGCGTTTCATTCCAATGCATGTAATTCCTATGCCTAGATATTCTATTACCGGACCTGTATACTGCCCGAAATAATAAAAATATGTTTTATATCGTACTCAATTTTATTGGAACCAGCTGTACTTAACCTACTTCGTGTAAATAACTTTATCTAAAAGAAGTTATGAAAGGAACAATTTGAACAGAAGCATGGAAAAGAAGAGGAATACGAGGAGGAAGAGCAACAAGAAGAAGAAACGCCAAAAGAAGAAGAGCAAGGAGATATTTCTAAAAAATATGGTTTCCTGGACAGTAGTAATTTGATGATTGATCAACGTTCTTTTTTGGAACTAGATAGTCTTTTTATGTTGAACAGACCGCCGTCATACCTGTATCTAACACCCACTCCTCTTTCCTGCAGTTTGCTGTCATAAGTATATGTTGAATAGGAGAGGCGCTAAGACACATCCCTAACTCCTGTTTTTGTTCCCCAACTCTCCCTAATTCCTGTATTTGTTAGAAAAGAATTGCTCAAATATATGTCTAATCAACCTTTAACATACTGGCACGTATTTAAGACATACCCTGTATACGCCACGTACTTCAGATAAATTCTTTTTTATATTTTTTATTGAAAAAATCTGGTGATATTTTAGAATTCTTGATAAAAATAACATGGAAACACAGTGATATCTTGTTAAAATAAATGTCACTTTTTGTCTCAAATTTCAAGGAACATCGCAGTAAACCCTTGTTTCTCTGCCGAACAAGCTTGATATAAATAGATCTTTTGTGGTAAATATTTAAAATGATACGCGGGTAACCTTTGACCTTTTGTTCTTTAGCTCTATGGATCATACCGTGTAACCTAAGAGATTATTATTATGTAAAATTTATAGAATATTAAATGACTCTTAATATTCACAATGATATAACTGAAGAACATCTGGACCGGTTTTATTTATCTCTTATTTGTTGGATTCGTCTCTAACCCAAATAACAGAAAACTTTTAATATACCGGAAAAATTGACGAAAGAAAATTATAAAGAGTATTAATTTATAATAAAATTAGGTTTGGAATGTCGCCATCTTTCGCAATTGACAGCTTATGTCACGCACGCTTCTAGATCATATACTTACGTGGATAAATCAACGCCATAAGTTTAGTATTAAAAAATATGTCTCCAACATCACGACATGCCATTTTCAAACTTTCTTTATTGCACTTATAAACCGTTCAATAGGTTTATTTTTTCCGAGGGCCTTACTTAAATAATCACAATTTTATACGGTTTAGAAAGTACAAATTAATCATTGTTATGGAAACCAACTTTTCATTATCATGTTGTCAAAATCTTGTCATAATCGTATGTCATAATCTTATTTCCATTGTGTAACGACGCTTGTTTTTTGCGTTTTTTATTTTAAAGATTGTATTAATTACTCTTTTATCGACTGCTTTTATATAGCCAAGAATGCAAGTGCGTTCAGTGTTCAGTGAGAAGTTAATTTTAAATTTGTGCAACTATATTTCTATTTTTTTTCGTTGGACTTTCTTAATACTCGTAAAAATGACTAGAAAGTGTTTATATAACATAGGATACAACATTTTAATGAACAGTGCTTTCCATAAAATCAATAAAATGAAAAATATACGAAATAATATACATGTACTGATTTCTTTCGAAAATCGACAACTATGAAACTATGAACTCTTCCCGGACACAAACGGTACATTGTGAGACAGGAAATTGTAGAGAGAAAGAAGCCCTGTAATATAGGATACAACATTTTAATGAACAGTGCTTTCCATAAAATCAATAAAATGAAAAATATACGAAATAATATACATGTACTGATTTCTTTCGAAAATCGACAAGTATGAAACTATGAACTCTTCCCGGACACAAACGGTACATTGTGAGACAGGAAATTGTAGAGAGAAAGAAGCCCTGTAACATAGGATACAACATTTTAATGAACAGTGCTTTCCATAAAATCAATAAAATGAAAAATATACGAAATAATATACATGTACTGATTTCTTTCGAAAATCGACAACTATGAAACTATGAACTCTTCCCGGACACAAACGGTACATTGTGAGACAGGAAATTGTAGAGAGAAACCAGCCCTATAACATGGGATACAATATTTTAATGAACAGTGCTTTTCATAAAATCAGTAAAATGAAAAATATACGAAATAATATACATGTACTGATTTCTTTCGAAAATCGACAACTATGAAACTATGATCCCTTCCCCGACACAAACGGTACATGGTGAGACAGGAAATTGTAGACAGAAACAAGCTCTATAACATAGGATACAACATTTTAATGAATAGTGCTTTCCATAAAATCAATAAAATGAAAAATATACGAAATAAAATACATGTACTGATTTCTTTCGAAAATCGACAACTATGAAACTATGAACTCTTCCCGGATACAAACGGTACATTGTGAGACAGGAAATTGTAGAGAGAAACAAGCCCTTTACCATAGGATACAACATTTTAATGAACAGTGCTTATTTATGAGACCCCTAGGGTCTTAATTATTTTAACTTATTTGGTCAATCAGTAAACCTTAAAACAAGATTGTCAAAAAACTCTCACTTCACTATTAGGTAGTACCTTTGATACGAAGTTAACCAGATCAGTGAGTACCTGATAAAAGAAAACACTCGTTATAAACACTGGAAAGACCAATATTCTTCTTAAATTTCTACAAGCAGCTAGGTACTTCAGAGAGATATTGAAAAAATGAAAAGTCTAGAAAATATTAAGAATAATAATTTGTCTAAATAAAAACATTTTTTTTTATATTTTCAGTTACAAATTGCACAAATAATCTTATTTATCCAAAAAACGCTTGAGCTAAGCTAAAATAATTTGCGTGAATCCTGACCAAGCTTGAGCAACGGCTTAAAAATGAAATATACAAAACAATATGGGCCATAAAGTAGAGCAAATAAGGGCCCAATAAAGGGAAAGCCCTGAGGTCACGCACCGATGTCCGCTTCTTCTAAACCTCCACAAAAGAAATATGGTAATCGTGGTCTTTTATACTTGTGCTCGTCAAAGACATTTATTTAATCCGAATATCAAAATGGGGGGATTTTCTTTTATGTTTTGTTTGACGTCTTTCTAAATTAGTGTCATTTTATTTCAGAAATATATCTACCGGGTGATTTATAATCCGTAAGGATATATTTATTTATTTTAAAAATTGAACGTTGTTTAAAAAAGTCATAATTATTTTATAATGAATATTTCAGGTGAATTTTTTTAGCTGGATTTTTTAAAATTTGATTGAAAAAAAAGGGCGTCAGCGATGGCAATGAAATGAAGATCGCTGTCATTTTATATGTAAAATTATATGGGGAATGTCATTGATCGTCAATTCGAAGCCAACTGGATGCCGTTTTTTTTTTCGATCATACGGTAGTATATAGTTTAACAAACAACAAACAAACAAACAAACAACTCTTTATTGTACAAAAAGCCAAAACAGCTTCATCGACAAAGCACTCGCAAACAACAAAATCACAAAAAAATACAAACAACAAAAAATACACAATACAAATAATACAATTCAAAAAAATTTAAGTCATTAAAATTACAAAAAGAATATACATGGACAATTTTAGAACAGTACGCAGTAAATAGATATAATTTTAGAGTTATAAAATATTAAATACTTGACCTTTGACCAGTGTGTGAGATGATCAAAATTTTAAAATTCAAAATTGTTCATAATTAAACATCTCTCCAGTAGGTATGATTTTAGAGCTTTGCGAAATGCGGGAAAGAATGAAAGCGACTTGATATTCAAAGGCAGATGATTGTACATTTTTTTGGCATTGTACAGTATTGAACCTTGAACTAAAGGGTTTCCCAATAAGAACGCTCGATCTTTGGCAACAGCACATTGCAGGGTCGACAGTCACACACGCGTTATCTCTGCCAGGAATATTCAGTAAGCCCTGACATTTAATATAGAGCGGTATACAACCGAAAAAGGTGTCGACAATGTGAAATTTTATTACTAAATTACTGTCAACGGTGAGCGATATAGAGCTACGCTAAGAACATTTTTGTGGCCTACAGTGGGTGGTATGAATCTTACAAACATGTGGTTTCAACAAGACGGAGCAACGTGCCATATTGCACATGAAACAGTGACATTATTGTGTGATTATTGCATGAGCAGTTCGAGGGGTCTGTTATATCGCGCAATGGCGACGTAATTTGGCTGCCAAGATCATGCGATTTAACTCCGTTGGATTTTTTTCTGTGGGGTTTCTTTAAATCTCGTGTTTATGCCAACTGACCACGAATTGTTGACGCCCTTAAAGCCAACATCAGACGAGAAATTGCTGCGATTGACCCCCCTTGTGCAATCAGGTCATCGAAAACTGGACTCGCAGAATTCGACTCACCAGGCAAAGCCGCGGCGGAGATTTAAGTGACATAATTTTTAAAACATAATGTCACGATATATGTTTTAAAATAAGTGATAAATTATATCCGTCTTATTTAAACTTTTTATTTTATTACCTTTTAAAGATCGAGCGTTCTTATTGGGAAACCCTTTAGTTCTGAGCTCGGGGTTGGCAGATAAAGATCGTGCTCTGCATTCCTAAGTGGATAGTTATGAGATGGCCTTTCGGGAATAGCAGATATGTGCTTGCGGATTAAGCAAACGGATTCAAAAATGAATAAAGAAGGAAGAGTCAGTATTTTCAAATTTTTAAAGAAATTCTGGCAGTGAGTTCTACTGTTCAGTCCCAATAAATATCGAACTGCTCTCTTTTGAAGTCTGAAAACACGATCAAATTTTGTTACGCAGCAAGTACCCCAGAATGGAAGGGCATAACGAAGATGTGACTCCAAAAAGGGCATAATAGGCTATTCTAGAGGTTGAGAAGTTAAGTTCCTGAGAAACTGATCTTAGCGCAAAACAGGCAGCGCTTAGTTTCTTTGATAGAGCTTCGATGTGAAAGTCCCATTTTAACGAGTTGTCTACAACAAGTCTGTGTTATTAAGTACAAAACGTTGTATAGTACTTTTATATGACAAAACTTTAGTTTTTGATAGGTTGAGGCCTAGGAGATTAGAATCGCACCAGGACTTAATGGTGCGTAAGTCACTGGATATAGTATCATATAGTGCCGCAACATCTGGGCCGCTCCAAGTGAAACTAGTATCGTCCGCAAAGAGGCAGATTTTACCGCTAATGTCTAAATTTGCAATGTCGTTGATAAACACCAGAAACAAAATAGGGCCAAGTACTGAACCCTGAGGGACACCACATTCTATAGGCTTACAAAAAGACATAGACGTATCAATCCTCACAAGCTGCCTTATGTTGCTAAGATATGACTTAAGCCATTCGAGCGGCACTTCCCTGAAACCATAGTATTGCAATTTGTTAATTAAGATATTATGATTTACACAATTGAAAGCCTTAGAGAAATCACAGAAAATTGTAGCTGTAGAGTGATGGTTATTCAATTTTTTCCATACATATAGTCATGAAAATTGACAATTTTTACTAATGAAAAGGCGTAGAATAAGAAAATATAGGACATTGTGGTCTTACAAGTACAATATTAGTTACTGAGGAAGTTATAACCATCACCAAAAAATAGCTCAATAACAAAGGTTCATAAAAACGTTTTTCCTCTTTTAAAGAAAATCGGGGAACATACTGTGGAACATTTTTCTATTGCCTTATTAGGGGAATATGAAACAGATTTACCAATTACTTAGCCATAATCCTCTTTAACGAGTTATAGTTCTTGGTCAAATGGATACGACCGAAGTAAACATCCCATCTAACGACGTTACGGTCTCTTGCAAAACCCTTCGTAACGTCATTTGCATATCCTTAGACTGCCGGCATTAAATTGTCCGCTTTTCTATTTATCTAATGAATACGAACGACCTCATTCTGTGGTCTTGTTTCGTCTTGTTTGTGCCCGCCTTTAAGCCGGGGCCAACAGGAATGCTAATCATATTTTCTTAGCTCGCGTATCTTTGAGTTAATATCGTCTGTTTCGATTGTTATGCTTTAATTCAATCTTCTAGAAACTATACCGGATGTCTTAGTAGATTTGTTTTAAAAATATTTCCTTTGTGAAGATATATACACTATTGAAAGTTTAGCTAGCTTGGTTTTGTGAGATTATTACTTGGAAAAATAGATTTGATTATCTAATGTTTTTCGTGTCTTGTCTTGGCCGGTTGAAAGATGCCCAAAATCGTATTTTTAATCATATCTCATTTTTTTCAAAAGGAACAAGGGTATCAAAAATGCCCATTTTTGGCTATTTTTACACATTTTCAAAGATCTTGGTAAAGCCGTAAATATAGTACTAAAATTATTAAAATATCAGTGTTTGTAGGAAGTTTTATGTAGATTGGGAATATATACACATTTAGAAGCTTAGATATCTGGGTTTTGTGAGAAAATGAACTTTCATAACATGGAATTTGGAAACCGATAGACAGTTATTGACAAAATTTTTAGTGCTACTATGTCGGATTTCTGTCTCTATTAGTATATTTTTTTAATCTATGGGACAGAGCCATGGGAAATGTTATGGCAAAAACATTTTTTTCGGTATTATAAATTTCCCGTGATCCTAAAAATAAGAGTATAATATCTAAAATAACTCCTAACCTTATTAGCAATCATAATTTTTATTAGTTTTTACTCTAAATACATTTTCAAATAATAATCAATTAATTAAATATACCATTCGCGTTCAAAACAATAAACAGTATTTTCCTAATTCCTAACTAAACAATTAATACGGAATTGTTTAAACGAGTATGATCGAATGTCTCTTTGGACGGGTTGCGGTTAAATCCCCAGGGACCAGCGGGAATATTATTTATTGTTTGAACGTGGAATCGTCGATTCGAACATTTGTTGCCTTTTATCAATGGATTAATAGTTAAATAACAATTCCAGCGAAATGTGGATAACGCGTGGATTTGATGGCATATGATGGATATGCGCGTGCTTTTTGTAACAAATTTAATATGCAGTTATAACGAAATTATTAATATTGTCTTTATTTTTCAAAAATATCACTTTGTTGTCTGCCTGTCTTTGTGTCTGTCTATCCCTCTATGTCCGTAGCTATGAAAAAAAACAGAATTGGACCTACACACATGGTCAAAATTATTACATATATCGTTTAAAAATATACGGAAAGGAATTTAAAGAATATTTTTTTTACATAGCTTTGATAATCTTTAATAAACATTTTTTTGTTAAAATGGATATGGTAAAGAGTACGGGTCTCTCTGATCATGAAGCAGTTTTAACTGAATTTTCGATGAAGTCCAAAATCAAAAATGCCCCTCGTAAATTATGCCGTATTTTTTCAGAAAAGAATGCTCAAAAGTTCAGCCATATATGTAAAACAACCCTGGGATACTAGCTCTTATGATGTCGACACCGAATTTTCTATTTTCGTAAAAAACATTAACCAGTCTAGCGTTCAAATCGTTTCCTCTTAGGCCTATAAAAAATAAGCATAATAAACCTTGGACCACTAAAGGTCTACACATATCTTCTAAAAACATGCGTTCATTATCTCACTTAAAAAAAATTCTCAGACAGTCTCTTCTTCCACAATTACGTAAAACTATACAGAAAAATTTATCATAAGACTGGAAGAGCCGCTAAGGGCCTTTATTATACTAGGAGAATAGTCAATTCTGGTAATGTTGCTAAGGAAACATGGTCTATTGTGAATGAGTTGAGAAACAAAGCTTCTTCGTCTATATGTCTACCTCACCTGAGAACCTTAACGATTACTTTGTAAATGTAGCGAAAAACTTAACTAATACCATATGTCCTCCTCATGATCCACTTTCTTATCTCTCTAATGATATTGTAAACTTACACAGTTTCTTTTTTTCGCCCATAGTTTTAGAAGAACTTCGCAGTACAATTAATACCATCAAAAATAAATCCTCTTCTGGGACCGACCGGCTAACTTTAAAAATGTTTTCGAATCTGCCAAAAAGCACTCTGAATTACCTAACAACTTTAATAAACATGTCGTTCCAAAATGGTATTTTTCCAAAATGTCTTAAGACGGCAATAATCATTCTTCTGCATAAAGGAGGAGACAAAGATGAAGCTTCTAACTATCGCCCAATTGCACTCCTTCCAACGCTATCTAAGATCATAGAAAGGCTGGTTAAAAGAAGGCTGGTATTTTTTCTGTTTAAGTACAAAATACTTACTGAATATCAATTTGGATTTCTAAGCAACAAGTCCACAAATGACGCTATGTTTTCCTCCTTAATAAAGTTTACTCCAGCCTAAACAACCATCACTCTACAGCAACAATTTTCTGTGATTTTTCTAAGGCGTTCGATTGTGTAAATCATAAGATCTTAATTAATAAACTGCAGCACTATGGGTTCAGGGGATCATCTCTCGAATGGTTTAAGTCGTATCTGAGCAACAGAAGTCAACTTGTGAGGGTGGATACCACGTTGTCTTCTAGCAAGCCAATAGAATGTGGAGTACCACAAGGCTAAGTACTAGGCCCTACTTTGTTTCTTCTTTTATTAACGACATTGCTAACATAAACATCAGTGGCAAAATATATCTTTTTGCGGACGACACTAGCTTCACTTGGAGCAACAAGGACATCACGGCACTTCATAGGATTATATCAAATGACTTAATCATTATTAAATCTTGGTGCGATTCGAACCTCCTGAGTCTCAACATTTCTAAAACTAAAGCTTTGTCGTATAAAAACTCGTTGCAGCCTTTTGTACTTAACAACACCACCATTGACGTCGTCAAGTCTGTAAAATTCTTAGGGCTTGTTGTGGACAATTCTCTGAAATGGGGCATACATATCGAAGCTTTGTCGAAAGAATTGAGCTCTGCCTGTTTTGCATTAAGGTCTGTTTCTAAGGAGCTTAACTTGTCAGTGGCTAGAACTGTTTATTATGCACTTTTGAGTCGCACCTCAGGTATGCCCTTCCATTCTGGGGTACGTGTTGTGCGACTCAATTTGACCGCATTTTCAGGCTCCAGAAGAGAGCTGTTCGATATTCACTGGGACTAAACAGTAGAACTCATTGCCGGGACTTTTAAAAAAATTAAAAATATTGACCGTTCCTTCCTTATTTATATTTGAATCCGTTTGCCTAATACGTAAACATGTATCAATTTCTCAAGAAAGGCCATCTCACACTTATCCACTCAGGAACGCGGAGCAAGATCTTTATCTACCTACCCCACGCTCAGAGTTAGTTAAAAGTTCAATATTATACAGCTCGAAAAAAATGCACAATCACCTGCCATTTGAAATCAAATCCATAACATCATTTTTTTCATTTCGCAAAGCATTGAACTCTTATTTACTAGACAAGGCTTTCTACGCCGTAAATGAATTATATTTTGAAAATCAAATTCTTGTAAACACTGGTCTAATGTTTGCTATTGCTATATTTACTAATGACATCGAAATGAATTTATTTAGAGGTCATTGATATTTTACTATAAACTAGCTAAATATTTTTGAATATTATTTTTATTTTTTGTTCTTTGACATTATAAACATTTATAATGTTTATTTGAGGAATCAAGAGATAGTACATGTTTTTTTGAAACACCCTGTATAATTGTGAATACACTGAATAAATAGTGAAAATTAACTTTTATTTTAACATTTTCAGTTAAAACTTTTCGCTGCGCAGTATGACAAGTAAAATTCGGTCGGCAAAAAGCATTTTCACATCGGCATGTCAACGGGTTTTCCACAGATAATCTATCACCCGCAGAAATCCGATTTTAATGAATTACTTTATTTAATTTTCTGTGAGCCTTCAACCTACTTTTATTTAAATCACTTTTAATTAATATGACACACAGTGCTGTTAGTTTAACCATGAATGTAATAGATATTTATAAAAATTAAACTTACATACCGTTTGATCATACTAACTTTTAACTGATTTGTTAAATACGACCTTAATGAAAACTCTTATAGTTGGAGAAGTTACTTATAAAATTCAATACTAGAAATAATATTATTTTATGGATAATGACAGTATTGTAATAAATTTCTAATATAAAATACACACCGATCAATATTTATTGCTTTTTGATTTAAAAAATATTGATTAGAATTACTTACCTTTAGAAAAACCATGAACATAATTATGTTTTTATTTATTTTATTCAATACTTTGCAGTAAAATATTTAAAACAGCATAAAGTATACTTAGAGATGGAAAAAAGAATCTGTACTGTGTAAAAAGTATGTTAAAGACAGTGTTTACAAAACTCGACCAACTATTGTCGACAACATGATATTACAACAATTATTGTAGCTGCTTTTCGAGGTTCGAGGATCCTTTTGAAAAGACAATCATTTTATTAGCAGGATCCTTTCCTGTTAACTTATTAAGTTAACAGGAAAGGAAGCATTATGAGCATTCGATTTCATCGAGCTAATTTTTGTCACATATTATCGGTTTATATCTAGTTTTAATTCTGTAATAATTAAAATATGTTTTAAATGTGTATCTTTTTATTTTCGTTGAGTATTTACTCTACAATCTTTGTTTTTTGTTAAATTAACAAAATGTATATCATAGCCATCTAGATGTTTTCAAATAATAAAGATATACTGGGTGTTCCATTTAAAATAAATTAGTAATTTGCTTTTAAAAGTGACTAATGTTCCATATTAATTTTGTCCCACCCTGTATAACTTTTCGGGTAAAATTTCAATTTGGTTTAACATACAATGGTTACTGTAATTAAATATCAGGCTATACAAGGTCAACTAAAATTTAGGTAGCTCTTATCGAAATTTAAAATTTACTCTTCATTTTCACTAAATGTAAAATATGTAAAAAAATGATTTTAGGTATATGCTTCTTTAATAAAACTCACCTTTATTCTTTTCCTAGAGTCCGAAAATCAATTAATATATAGGGTGTTCCATTAGAAAAAACACAACTTTGGCGTGTATCTTTTTTGGGGGTGGCCCTGTACAATTCTATATATTTTTATAAAATGCTTTCAGTTACCCTACATATGCTGCCAAAATTTCATTTTGATATAAACTACCGTTCTTCTTGAGTCTTCCGCGGCGTATGAGAGGCGCCACCCTGTATTTCTTTTTAATCGACAAGAAAAATTAACTCATTTGCATATTTACAGCTTTTTCTTAATCATAGCTTATTCTAATAATTCAAACAAACATTAAAAGCAAGTAACTACGACAATGAAACAATTAAATTGCTTTGAATTCAGTTGAACTGAGTTTACCTTGGAATAAAAAACTGACAAAGGGGACTTGTAACAAAGTTATCCTTTGTAAAATTAAACAGATGCTCTAATGGAATATAGTTTCTATTTTGAAAGCAACAGAAACTCGCTATAAAGCTTACATTACGTCGAAAATGAAGTTACTTCTTACTGCCTTTCATGGATAAATTAAAGTCGCTAGCTTGTCTAATATAACAATACGGAAAGTTGTGTGGAGTAAATTAACTAGAAAATAACACTTAAATGCTTTTGTAAATATAAGTCTGCGAGCATGAAAGATATTGTTAAGAAATTGTTAATCATATACAGATAAATTGTGAACTGAAGTCCCCAGTTTGTAATCTTGTAAATTGTTTTTATATTCGTAGAATGTAGAATGTTTAGGAGGGGAGTTAATCACCGCGACCTTATAGATCTATTGTGTGTTCCCCTTTCTTGAGTTATAACGAGTTATAACTTATCATACAGTCTCAGGGCTTTAACAAAAGCCAGTATCTGAGACGGCTCCACAGAGGCCAGCTCTCCATCCCCGACATCAGACGTACCAAGGTTCATGGCACGAATGGTCGTCGTCTCGGCGCACTCAGTGATAAGGTGTTCTGGTGTTTCCCCATTTTTCCCCACAAAATCTGCATTCGCCGTTGTTTTTCAGTTTCAGCCTACTGAGGTGTTCGTGAGCAGACAGTGTCCTGTTGGAAACCCTGTTACAATCCGAAGATTGTTTTTATTTAAATCAAGGAAAACCTTTGATTTTTCTCGGTCGTAAGTTCTGAGGAACTTTTTCGAGTGTCTTAGACCGTTGGAGGAAACCCATTCCAAGTTACGGATGGAGTCTTCCAGATTCTTCAGTTCCGCTTTCAGTTGGTTCCTGTTTGGAAAACAGAACGGTTCTGGTCGAGTTAGTGGAGTATTCGCTCCTTTTCTAGCTAGATCATTTGCTTTATCATTGCCTTCTATCCCTTGGTGAGCAGGCACCCAGAGTAGGATGACTTTATTTTCTTTGCCTAATTTGTTGATCTTCTCTAGGTATTCTTTGACCAACTTCGAATTGATGGTTACTGAGTTGATCGCGTTAAGTGCTGCATGACTATCGGATAGGATGGCAATTTGCTGTTTTCGATAGTTCCTATCTAACATAAATTGTACGCATCTTTCGATAACGTAAGGACATATATATAGATAGCTGCCTGAAGGATATTGAGGTAAGTGCCCATTGGTTCGGAGTATTTAGTTTTCGACCCAAATACTCCTATCCCTGTCCCTGCTTTGGTTTTGGAACCATCATTATACCACGTGATGGTATGGTCTTTTATATGCTGAGTAAGCGTTTCTTTCTTCCAATCTTTTTCATTACCCAATACTACAGTGAGGTGTTTCTCAAAGTTGTAAATTCTTGGTATGTCATCCACTGGGAGTTGGAGAAGTGGAATTTTCTTTTTGAGGGTGTTCCAAGCCCCTGACCTAAAAATTCTCCCAGTACTGTTTCCGTCAGTAACGATTCTAATCATTGTCGCATTGTCATAACTACCGACGACAATATGCAGTGGTGTTAGGTCTAGAATGACCTCCATTGCTGCTGTTGGACATGTTCTCATGGCACCTGTGATGCAGATACATGCTAGTCTCTGTACTTTGCACAGGTTTTGCCTTGCTGTACGTTGCTCTAGTTTTGTATCCCAAGGAACTGCTTCATAAGTAATCATGAGTCTTACTATTATGGTATACATCCAGCGCAAAATGTTAGGGGCACAGCCCCACCTATTTCCCGCCAGTCTTCTGCATATCATGAGAGCCTTTGTGACTTTGCTGGTAATTTTCTTAATATGCCTGTTCCAGAGAAGTTTACTATCCAGGGTTATTCCCAGATATTTCACTTCCTGTGATGGCAGTATTTCCTTTCCATCTAGATGGATTCTTTTCAAGTTTTTCAAACTTCGCTTTCTGGTGAATGGCACTACTGCGGTTTTATCTGAGTTAATACTCAGCCCGACAGTCCTGCACCATCTCTCAGCGATGCGGAGTCCTCTTTGGATAATATCACACAGGGTGCCTTCATGTTTCCCCCGTGCAATGATGACTATGTCATCTGCGTACCCTATGCAGTGTATTCCCACTAGAGTTAATTCTTCCAGTAGTTCATCCACTACCAAGCTCCACAGTAGGGGGGAGGTCACTCCACCTTGTGGAGTTCCTTGCGTTGTTTTAACAACTACAGTTTTGGTACCTATCTCAGCCTCTGGGTACCTATCTCAGCCTCTGTTGTACTTAGATATTTCAAATAGTTTTTTTTTTCTTTTTTCTTTGTGTTTTTTTGGTTGTTTAGCTGATTTTAATTTTTTTTTGTGTAACAAAAAACCCAGATTTGGTGTGGTTTGATTATATTTTATTCATGAAAAATGATGGTTTTAATGTTGCTTTTAATAAAATATACCCTCCGCTACTGGTTCTCTTTAATGAAAAACATTACTGGGCCTTTCGCGGACGCTTGTCTACAAATTTAAAAATTACGACCGCCATTATTTCCCGGGGTTTCAACGGTTCTCCGCGCGCCCTTTATCATTTCTACGGCGTTAAATTTCGAACCGTTTAGGGCAATACCAAACTTTATTTAATTCCTTCTTTTTTGGGCCACGATGCGCTATCCCGTTTTTTAATCTTTTTGTTTGCCCGTTGAGTCTCAATTTCTCCGTTTTCCTAACTTTATTTTAATCTCTTAAATCTGCCCTAAGAACTTTATTTTTTTATTGCAAACAAACAATATTTTTTAATCTTATTGCAAATTGTTCTTTTTATGGGTCTGTGTCCATAACATTTTCAAGAATTTTTTTCTACAATCGTGTATTAAAAATAAATGATAGACCCTAAACGAAAAATAAAAGAGTCTTGTTATTAATTCTTAGCCCTATATTTTTATGAATGTTTTAGTAAGCTGTATATAATTATTATATAAACTTTAATTCATAAACTAAGTTTCTTATAAACTGTAATATTTCACATATTATACAGGGTTAATCGAGGTTAATCGATTGTTTTTTACCTTAACTTTGAAACAACCTGTGCAATAATTTCGTTTGTAAATTTTTCTAAAATACAATTTTACGATTAGAACCATGCCTCTTAAGCATTTTGTTTTTTGATTCTTGTAAGAACGAAATCAACTGATCACGATCAATTTGCAATTTTTTCAATTATTTTTGCTTTTTGATGAAATTTTTTAATATGACGAGATGGTTTTGGTGACTATTGTAGTAACATCATATTACGCTGAATTGGATACTCTATATTAAATTTAAAAGATTGGTTGGAATAAAAATATCAATCGGCCAAAAGTTGTAAATCGAGGAAAATTATATTATACACTAGCGTGTACCAGCGACTTCGTTCGCGTCGATTTAATCATTTGTAATGGTGATGATAAAGCAAAGCAAGAATTTCCATTAACACACAAACTGGATAAAAATTTCTCACATTTATATCAGCATGAGAAAAAACAATATGGCGATATTATTATATAACTTGGTAATATTTGAGGGATATTTTCAAAATGTTGGAATTTGACTTTCAAAAAATCCGTTTATCAAAAATAAGCTTTTTACGTCAGGTTTAAGCAGAATCGTGGTTATGAATTTACCCAACTTTTTGGAACACCCTGTATACATTTTTAAAAAATCTTAAAATATGTAAAAAAACAAAATAAAATATACGTGTTTAAGCGTTTTTTCGGAAACTTGACCGTTTTTTAAATAAAAAATATTGTAATATTTGAGGGGTGGTTTTACCCTCTTGGAACTGGAATTTCGAAAAATCCCTTTTTATCGAACCTCTACACCATAGAATCAACTTGTATTCCAAAATTGAGCTTCTTAAGGTGCGTATTCATTATCCGAACGAACGAACGAACGAATGAAAGTGCGGTATATTTAGACGGGGACCGAACGCATGCGGCCGTTCGTTCGTTCGTTCGCTCGACCATCCGTTTCGAGTCGGTACATCAAAGGCGTTCGCGTCCGGTCTTCTCGTGCGGTTCTATCGTACGGTCCACGTCCATACAACTAGCAACATTCGTTCGTTCGTTCGTTCGGATAATGAATACGCACCTTTACGTTGAGTGGTTTGAGCAGGATCGTGATTAATCAGTATGTCAGTCACTTAATTAAGGATTTTAATTAGTATAGATTCTAAAAATATCATAAGAATAATGAGTCACTAGCAAGAAATTTCATATTACGAGCTTACAGAATCCCACCGCAGCGCAGGATTAAGGCCTGGTTTTTCTGACCAGATCGGCCCGAAATATTTCGGTGATATAGCACGAAAAGTTCGTTAGCGTTTCCGGCCAAACCCAGTATATGTGTAGGACGCAGTAGTGGTTTGTCTAGATCGGAACGAAATTTCGGAACGAAATTTCGGGAACGTATGCGGACAGCAGTTCGTCTGTATCAAACTAGTTTTGACTTGAACGATCTCAAATCGGCGTAGTTCGCCGAACTTGTTAGGTTAGGTTAAGGTCCCATAAGGTAAAACATATTTAGACCCGTCGATTTCCTTTTCTTGTCACGCATTTGAATAATAAAATTATTCACGGTGTTTCTAAAAAAGTTGGGCTGTTTATTTTTTCTTTATGTAATTTATTTCATTCTTTATGTAATTTAGTACAGTATGGAATGTTGTGGAGTTAAACGGAAAAATTCTTTGAACTTTGTATCATTATCCGAAAGATGCTTTAACACTAACAGTTTGTAAGCACTTTCTTTGTCAAACATTTTCAGAACTCTATTATGTTCAGAACATACTTCTAATAACGCATAGTACTCATCATCATCATCCTGTTCTTCTTCTAAAATCATAGCGATAAAAAATCCATTTAGAAGCGTAAAAAGAACCTAGGTACGTACAACGCAAAATTTTAATGATTGAATAGACCGAACTGAAATACCTAATCATAACTTTAATCTCCGACAAACCACACGCAGACGAAACTTCGGAACGAACTAAGTTCGGTAAATTAGAGCATTCTGTACGGAAATATTCACCGAAATATTTCGGGCCGATCTGGTCAGAAAAACCAGGCCTTTACTCTTACTCAAGAGATCGGATATCCCGTGAGTAAGAGTCAATTTAGACACTCGCCAAATCGGTAGGGCATTGACATTGAAAAGGGCCAGGACCGAGGTTCGGATTCCGCATAAACAAAATAGTCTCCGTCCAGATAAGCTTTAGCAACAACGAGGAGACGCTAACTTAAGATACTTTATTTTTTATCATAGCAGAATAGCCCAAATGAGAATTTAGAGAACGCCACTGACTCTAATAATTCTAGAAAATAGATAAAAACTACCAGCTCCGCTAATGAAAACGAATAAGACGTTTTTTGCTTTGTCCCCGGTTGAACGCTTCGCGAGGAAAATATCACTGGTTCGCAATAAATGGGGCATAAATTCAGGGCGTTATTAAGAGATAAAAATTTATAATGGGGCGCGTATATAGGCAACGCTCTTGACACTTGCAAAACGCCTGGGTCTAAATTGTTTGCCATTTAGAAGAAGGCGGAGGCCTGGGGATTACGGTCGAACAATATTTATTGTGCGCCCCGCACATTAGGATACGTTGTAATGGCCTGTAATTCTATACCCTTTAAAGCGGTCTCTTTTTGTGACAAATGGAACTTTAGGGCGCGTACACACCGAACGACCAAAAATGTATAAACTTTTATAGGCTTGGTATTTTAGTTGATTTTAAAAATCCCGACCGCAGCGCTCGATACGGCAGAAATCAGAAGCTTTCGGCTCTGTTTTTCACGCAGTTCCGATGGTGATCGCTTTGAAATAATATTAACATCATGGCTTTGTCATAATATTTAAGTAGGTACTTCAGTTTTTAATATTGCAGTTATTGAAACTATAAATCACTCAGGTACAAGTTTCATATAACGCTATTTCGGGTAGTAAAAATTAAGTGAAACGGAATCCAAACATGGAATGTTAATATTGTCGAAAAAATGTTGACGAGTAAAGGAGGGCGTAATTACGTGTTTGTTGGGTGCAATAGCATTCAATAACTCAACTTTCGCGGATATTCAACACTCTCGAAACCACATTTTATAGTTTCACAACTTCTCACACCGATTTGATCAAAAGCAAAAATGAATTCAAGCAGCTCGACTAAACAAGTGAGTAAACAATGTAAACCATTACATAATCAAAATATTAAATATGCATATACTATGGGAGGATAAATTATAATTTGCAATATTTGTGGTAGGTATACTTGTTTTAATCAACTAGTAATTCAATTTTTATGAACATCTAAAATTATAATTATGTAAAAATTGTTATAACCGAAATAGACGTCTTATGTCTCCGCTGGCAAAACCGTAGTTGAACTCATCTAAAAAAAATTATTAGCTTGAATAATAAATTACAATACAAGTTACAGCGCTTTCAGATGGAGCGGAGCGTCCGCGAGTTACATGAGTTTAAATGAAAAAAAAAATCAAAATAAATAAATCAATAAATCGATCAATCGATAAATCGATAAATCGATAAATCGATAAATCGATAAATCGATAAATCGATAAATCGATAAATCGATAAATCGATAAATCGATAAATCGATAAATCGATAAATCGATAAATCAATAAATCAATAAATCAATAAATCAATAAATCAATAAATCAATAAATCAATAAATCAATAAATCAATAAATCAATAAATCAATAAATCAATAAATCAATAAATCAATAAATCAATAAATCAATAAATCAATAAATCAATAAATCAATAAATCAATAAATCAATAAATCAATAAATCAATAAATCAATAAATCAATAAATCAATAAATCAATAAATCAATAAATCAATAAATCAATAAATCAATAAATCAATAAATCAATAAATCAATAAATCAATAAATCAATAAATCAATAAATCGACAAATCGCCAAATCGGCAAATCGGCAAATCGACAAATCGACAAATCGACAAATCGATAAATAAATAAATCAATAAATCAATAAATCAATAAATCAATAAATCAATGAATCAAAGAATCAATGAATCAATGAATCAATAAATCAATGAATCGATGAATCGATTCATCGATGAATCAATAAATCAATAAATCAATAAATCAATAAATCAATAAATCAATAAATCAATAAATCGATAAATCAATAAATCAATAAATCAATAAATCAATAAATCAATAAATCAATAAATCAATAAATCAATAAATCAATAAATCAATAAATCAATAAATCAATAAATCAATAAATCAATAAATCAATAAATCAATAAATCAATAAATCAATAAATCAATAAATCAATAAATCAATAAATCAATAAATCGACAAATCGCCAAATCGGCAAATCGGCAAATCGACAAATCGACAAATCGACAAATCGATAAATAAATAAATCAATAAATCAATAAATCAATAAATCAATAAATCAATGAATCAAAGAATCGATTCATCGATGAATCAATAAATCAATAAATCAATAAATCAATAAATCAATAAATCAATAAATCGATAAATCGATAAATCGATAAATCGATAAATCGATAAATCGATAAATCGATAAATCGATAAATCGATAAATCGATAAATCGATAAATCGATAAATCGATAAATCGATAAATCGATAAATCGATAAATCGATAAATCGATAAATCGATAAATCGATAAATCGATAAATCGATAAATCGATAAATCGATAAATCAATAAATCAATAAATCAATAAATCAATAAATCAATAAATCAATAAATCGACAAATCGCCAAATCGGCAAATCGGCAAATCGACAAATCGACAAATCGACAAATCGATAAATAAATAAATCAATAAATCAATAAATCAATAAATCAATGAATCAAAGAAATCAATGAATCAATGAATCAATAAATCAATGAATCGATGAATCGATTCATCGATGAATCAATAAATCAATAAATCAATAAATCAATAAATCAATAAATCAATAAATCGATAAATCGATAAATCGATAAATCGATAAATCGATAAATCGATAAATCGATAAATCGATAAATCGATAAATCGATAAATCGATAAATCGATAAATCGATAAATCGATAAATCGATAAATCGATAAATCGATAAATCGATAAATCGATAAATCGATAAATCGATAAATCGATAAATCGATAAATCGATAAATCGATAAATCGATAAATCGATAAATCGATAAATCGATAAATCGATAAATCAATAAATCAATAAATCAATAAATCAATAAATCAATAAATCAATAAATCAATAAATCAATAAATCAATAAATCAATAAATCAATAAATCAATAAATCACTAAATCACTAAATCAATAAATCAATAAATCAATAAATCAATAAATCAATAAATCAATAAATCAATAAATCAATAAATCAATAAATCAATAAATCAATAAATCAATAAATCAATAAATCAATAAATCAATAAATCAATAAATCAATAAATCAATAAATCAATAAATCAATAAATCAATAAATCAATAAATCAATAAATCAATAAATCGCCAAATCGCCAAATCGGCAAATCGACAAATCGACAAATCGACAAATCGATAAATAAATAAATAAATAAATAAATAAATCAATAAATCAATAAATCAATGAATCAAAGAATCAATGAATCAATGAATCAATAAATCAATGAATCGATGAATCAATAAATCAATAAATCAATAAATCAATAAATCAATAAATCAATAAATCAATAAATCAATAAATCAATAAATTATTAAATCAATAAATCAATAAATCAATAAATCGATAAATCGATAAATCGATAAACAATTAATCAATAAATCAATAAATCAATAAATCAATAAATCAATAAATCAATAAATCAATAAATCAATAAATCAATAAATCAATAAATCAATAAATCAATAAATCAATAAATCAATAAATCAATAAATAAATAAATCAATAAATCAATAAATCAATAAATCGATAAATCGATAAATCAATTAATCAATTAATCAATAAATCAATAAATCAATAAATCAATGAATCAATAAATCAATAAATCAATAAATCAATGAATCGATGAATCAATAAATCAATAAATCAATAAATCAATAAATCAATAAATCAATAAATCAATAAATCAATAAATCAATAAATCAATAAATCAATAAATCAATAAATCAATAAATCAATAAATCAATAAATCAATAAATCGATAAATCGATAAATCGATAAATCGATAAATCGATAAATCGATAAATCAATAAATCGATAAATCGATAAATCAATAAATCGATAAATCAATAAATCAATAAATCAATAAATCAATAAATCAATAAATCAATAAATCAATAAATCAATAAATCAATAAATCAATAAATCAATAAATCAATAAATCAATAAATCAATAAATCAATAAATCAATAAATCAATAAATCAATAAATCAATAAATCAATAAATCAATAAATCAATAAATCAATAAATCAATAAATCAATAGATCCATAAATCGATAAATCCATAAATCAATAAATCGATTAATCAATAAATCAATAAATCAATAAATCAATAAATCAATAAATCAATAAATCAATAAATCAATAAATCAATAAATCAATAAATCAATAAATCAATAAATCAATAAATCAATAAATCAATAAATCACATGAGTCTCGTATGCTCCGTCCGGATGATTTCGTCTGACGGCTATGTTGAAAAAACGAGTAGCACAAAAACGGACGATCCGCGCGGACGCTCCGCTTCATCTGAAAATGAAACTTCTACACCCTGTATTTTCCGAAACTAAGCATTTTAGGACTAAATTTAAACGATCTTTTTTACTTATTTTAATCTGCAGAATATGCTGCCGAAGTTTCCGGAATACAATTCGAACGACCCTGTATATGTATAATTAACCAAAAAAAATAGTTTCTTCTTAAACTTTGTATTAATTAATTTTAACAAACTTTCCATGCGAAACCGAACTATTATAACCGTATTTTTTTCTGTCTCGCTATCGTGTCAAACAGTTTTCCGTTCCTTTGTGTAATTTTTCCGACACAGTTTTTTCCTCGGCACGATCACCCTTGAAAACCCACACCGGAAAAATCAAGGCCGCTCACGAATCAAGCACACCATGAAACGGATTTAAACTTTTGGTTTTGCCGCTGGTCACGACATCCGCCACCGCAGCGCTGACCTGTTGGTCCTTATCGGAACTGCTTGATGTGGGTAATTTTTCGAATAATTTTTCATTTTTAATGGGAGGAAAATTACCGACTGTATGGAGTTTCCGAGAAAAATTAAGTATTTAAGATTTTCTATATTAAGATCATTTTGATTGAGAGACATTTTCTGATTAAAATATGACACGAAATTTTTTGGCAGACCCAGTCTAGTTTTACTGCAACTTTACTATTATTGATTTTTCTTTAAAGAGAAAATTGCAAGTATCCAATCCCTCGTTACCAAAATTGTATGCGTCCAAACCAAAAATGCATAAACCGGACAAGTCTATGCGCCCAATTGTTTCGGCTGTAGGTTCTCCGACTTATTTGGCAAAATGGTTATCAAGGGAGTTCGAAAATTTACCTAATCATAAACCTTCTTTCTCAGATAAAAATAATATTGAATTTATTAACAAAATTAAAAATATAACATTGCATGAAAGTGAAATTTTGGTCTCCTTTGATGTATCTTCGTTGTTCCCAAGTGTTCCAATTCCACATACTTTAGGCTACTTGAAGGAATTACTGAACGCAAATGGTCTCGACAACAAAACTGTGAGTGAATATATTGAGCTTACATCGTTATGTATGAAACAAAATTGTTTTCAATTTAATAACAACTTTTTTGAATAGCGGGAAGGTACAGCAATGGGTAATCCATTGTCTCCATTTTTGGCTAATTTATTCATGAGCAGGTTTGAAGTGGAGGCTAAGAATCAGTTTGAGTTCCAAGAGTATGGTTTAGGTTTGTGGATGATATTTTTGCTGTTTTTGATACACATTCAGACACCATAGATAATTTTATTTCTAAGTTAAATAATCGTTTTCCTTCCATTAAACTTACGCATGAAATTGAGAACGACAGATTACCATTTCTAGATGTATTAGTTATTAGAAATACTAATAATTGGCTGTAATTTGATATCTATAGAAAAAATACGACCACACGCAGATATATTCCTAATGAATCACATCATAGTGTTGAACATAAAATGGCTAGTTTAAATTTCTTAGTTCATAGATTACTTAGTTTCCCACTTTCCAACGAAAGATATGAAATAGAAAGAGATTACATTAGGAATGTAGCTGAGTGTAATGGATATTCTCCTTCACTAGTTGATAAATTAATTAGAAAACGTAGGTATAGGTTAATGATTTCTGAAAATTCGACTTTTCAAGTGGAGAAAGATACGTCTAAATATTTTTCGATACCGTTTGATAGAGAGTTATCCCGTGGTCTAAAAGGAATTTTTAAGAATGTCAATTATAAACTTGTGAATAGTGCTAATAATAAATTACAACAATTATTAGGTAATCCAAAAGATAAAACACCTCCACTGGAAAGGTCGGGTATTTATGAAATTTCTTGTAAAGATTGTAATCAGAAATATGTTGGGCAAACTAGAAGATCAGTATTAACTAGATTTAAAGAACATTCAGCTCAGATAAGATATGGTAGACCGGATAAATCTTGCGTTGCCGAACATATTGTTGATAAAGAACATTGTATAGATCTTAATAATTTAAAATTAATTAAACAAGTCTCAAATTACAGGCAATTAGATGCATATGAAAGCATCAGAATTAATAAATGTAAAGATAATATGAACAGAGTCAACGGTCCAATTCCTTCAAGTTCTTTGTTCCTACTACTCTAGTGGCGGAAATCTAACTGTTACGCTCAGTGGGCTCTGACTCGGTTGGCTAGATTTTGCCACGCCCACTCGGTGCCCACTGGGCGAGTATATAAACGCTCAACTTGTAGATTGTTTAATTTATAATCATCTGCTGAAGATGCTAACATGGTTAGCGAAACGCGCGTCCAGTGTAAAAGTAAAAGTGTTTTGGTGTATTGTGGTGATTTAGTGTTTTTATTTTGCTGAGGTATATTTGCAAAAAAAAACGGCGTCCAGTTGGCTTGGAATTGAACATCGATCACATTCTCCACACAATTTTACATACATAAAATGACAGCGATCCTGATTTCATAGCCATCTCGGACGCTGTTTTTTTTTATTATACAGTATAAGAACATGTGTATCGTAACTTCAACTGTTATGGTGAACAAAGTAAATAAGTAGACAAATGCATTTTGGATATGATAAAATACAGTTTAATAAAAAAAAACGGCGTCGAATACGCCTGGGGAATGGCAATAGTTTTGGCAAATCTACTACCCGTGATTTACTAAAAATTGACATATACAGACCACAAACAATAACAGACCACAAACTACACAAAACAAATTGTTGGTTAGTAGTAGTCCAGATATAGATGTAGTAGTATTTTGGTTTAATGGCCACAGCTATTCGGCCGGGTGATAGAATTATCGTTTTTTAATAAAAATTAAAAAAGATTATAAAATTAAAAAGCTAGAATGGTATACGGTTTTATATTAACTCTAATTTTTTTGAACTTTATACAAAGCATTCATAAAAAATATATATTCTTATGAAGTAAAAATTTTCTTCAAATAGTGCACACACAATTTTTTTTAGTAGCAAAATACCCAGCGTTTTCCCCAAAAATCTTTATATTCTTTCAAACAAATTTTAAGACCTTTTTCAACTTCGCCGTCTCATAACGAGCACTTATTCCCTAATGAAATAATGACAAAGACCCTCCGTCATCTCGTTTACGGCTCAAGTTTCGCTATCGAACGAATTTTAGCGCCGAACGAGGCCTGCAGATGTCACTTTAAAAAACGCATTTTAAGTGCTTCGCCACTTAAGGGCACGTAAAAGGGAATATCGCGGTGGGCGATCTGCCGCGGCAGCCCTAACAGCTATTTTTATAGGGTTACGTTAGCGCCCAATCGATTCTCGTACTCTTTTTTCGGATTTTCTACGGCTGGAGAGTGAGTTTTGTGCTTCCAATTCTTGATTCATTTAAGGTTTTTACTGTTCTATTTTATTATAAACTAGCGTGGACTCGCGACTTCGTTTGTATCGAATTAATCATTTGTAATTGTGATGATAAAGCAAAGCAAGAATATGCATTAACATACAAACTGGATAAATTTTTCTCACATTTATGTCAGCATGAGAAAAAACAATATGGCGATATTATTATATAACTTGGTAATATTTGAGGGGTAGTTCATCTCGTTGGAATTTGACTTTCGCAAAATCCGTTTGCCAAAAATAAGCTTTTTACGCCAAGCAGTTTAAGCAAAATTGTGGTTTATCAATTACCCAACTTTTTGGAACACCCTGTATAATTTTTTAAAATATTTTAAACTATTTAAAAAACAATATAAATTATGCGTGTCCAAGCGTTTTTCCGAAAGATTAACCGTTTTTTAAATAACAAATATTATAATATTTGAGTGGCGTTTTCACCCTTTTGGAATTTGAGATTCGAGAAACCCCTCCTTATCGAACCTCTACACCCCACGATCAATCCGTTTGCCAAAAATCAGCTTTAAACGTCGAGCAGTTTAAGCAGAATCGTGAATACTCAATGGTCATACTTTATGAAACACCCTGTATAATTTTTAAAAAATCTTAAAATATGTAAAACAACAAAATAAAATATACGTGTTTAAGTGTTTTTTCGGAAACTTGACCGTTTTTTAAATAAAAAATATTGTAATATTTGAGGGGTGGTTTCACCCCCTTGGAACTTCACCCACTGCGACCTTAGAGATCTATTGTGTCCCCCTTTCTTGAGTTATAACTCATCATACAGTCCCAGGACTTCCTACGGAGACCCGTGTCCCTCACAGTCGAGGAGCTACGACCCAGGCCGGGTAGACGAAACGGTAGCTTGTGTCGCCTGTTGGTAAGAGGTAGGCTCCCGACCCTTGGAGGAGGTGGTAACTTGTATGCCACTTGCGGAGGATGGTCTCACGCAAGTGTCAGCCACCTCTCCTGTAGTTCTCTTTGGGTTTGGCCCCTTGGAACTTTCATTGTTATTGTTCCCAGTGATGCTAGGGGGTTTCCCCACAGCTTCACCGGTGATGTTTTTATTACTATTATTACCAGATCTCATAGTGTTCCCATGAGTCGCTAGGGACAGTCGGTCCACTTCTACAGAGCCCTGCATGTAGAAGTAAGGGGTAAAATACAATGGGGTGCCCCCCGATGCCCCAAGGTTGAGGCTGTCCGTAGCCCCGCCCGGTATCGTTATATGTCCTGGTGCAATTCCCTGGCCACGACACTACAGTCAGGGACAAGACGATGAGTGAGATGCTTCTTAGACCAAGCCAAGTGCTAGGGGGGATTCCCCTCAGCACCTGACCAGGAGCTTCCCCACCAACGACAAGGTCTTGCATCTCCTAGGGGAAGACCCTAGAGCTTTAAACCTGTATGCCAAAATTGAGCTTCTTACGTTGAGTGGTTTGAGCAGGATCGTGATTAATCAGTGAGTCAGTCACTTAAGGATTTTATATATTAGTATAGATAAGTCGCTGTTTTAAAAATATAAAAACGCAAATTATTGGTCCAACGAGTAGTAAAAGGAAATAAAGGAATTCTTTGGGCGTAAGCAGAGACAGTAAAATCGATCCCTGGGCGGAAACAATAAGACTGGCTCTCGACGTCCTTTAATCATTAGAAACAATAACTGCCATCGTCACGGCCGCCAATTTCCTTTAGTCGTCCGTTCCTGGAAACGGGACAGCGTCCGGAGTGGACGGCATCGATGACAAACAGGCGTCCACGGTATCTGTACGATGGTTTTTGGTGAGTGGGCCAGAGAACAAATCGTATTTTGAGACAAACCACAAATAAAGATGTTTTGAAAAGAAACGTGTCTCGTGTACAGAGGTATTGTGAAAAATAGTAATTTCTTAGCTTATCTCATCCTTTTTTGTCACATTTTTTAAATACATTTTAAAAGAGTATTTACTATTATCATATTTCTGTTTACATCTGTTTTATATATCTTAGGTTCCTTTACTTTGTATCGCAGGTGATTTGAAAAGGATTTGAAAAATACTATGGTATTAATAATAATTGTTAAAAAATGTAACAAAATAAAAAATTGCATATAAAAACAAAATTAATCTGTTATTAGTATCGATATTCATAACATTAAAAAAAAATACAAAAATAAGTAAGTGTGACAAACATTCCACGCAGGTATGATGCTTATCACACGCATATGTGTTTTGTTTCTACATCGTAAACCTTACTAGATGAAATGTAATAAAATAAAATACAGTAAAAGAAGAAAAATGGCGTGGTCACGAAAAATAAACAAAAGAAGAAAAGGTAGACGTTAGCGAAAAATTAGTCCTCCAGTGTGAAATACGGGCAGGTCACATAGGAGCACTTTTTTTCTTGACACCTAATCAAAAACGTGACCAATTTTTATAGTTTATATACTTCAGGACATAACCATCCCAAGCAGCATTTGGACGTCGGGACAACGTTGTGTCACGCGACCAAACGTTGGGGCGCAACGTCGGCACAACCTCGTGCCAACCCTAGTCTGCACTAGTTTGGAGAATAATTTTTGGGTCGAAACGACGTTGGATACCGACGTTGGCTAGAAGCCTAATTTAGTACAAACTGCAACGTTGTTTAAAATCCTAATTCACAGAAATACACAACTAATATGGCATCTAAGTCGCGTTTTATCCTAAATTGGGATAATTATAGTAAAAATATTATTTTTATGATTTAGTTAGAGACATATGTCAGATGGCAGTGAAGGAAAACAAAACAAACATATTTAAGTGTGGAGGATGTTTGAAGATCATAATTATTGAAACACTTTAACCAAGGCAAAAAGGTTAAACGCAAACAACTTTATTGATAAATGTATTGTTTCTACTTTGAAAAATACTAATGGGCCTTAAAATTAAAGAAGTTTTACAAATTTTCTTGAATTTTTTTTAGTAAAATGAGAATAATTTATTCGCAGTCGAAAAAATTGTTTCCGCGTGTTTTTTAGGGTCAAATATTTCAAGTTAATGTATTCAAAAAGCAGGAATTGCTATTTTAGGAACGAAACATTTTCTTATTTAACAACATGGCGGCTTTCACTTTGTCGTTTTGGAGATTAAGATGGAGTAGTTCGAGTAGTCGCATACTGAACTAATAAAGTCGCAGTTCGGCCTTAACAGGTAGTATACTAGTCGCAAGATTGCCTAATTTAGTCATCCTAGAGTCTAGCTTGTGCCGCCCTCTATAATATAAATAAACGAGGGAGTGGATAAACTATCGGTAATATATGTCGATGTATATTTAAATTTAGTTTTATATGTACCTTTCTTATGTCCCATTTTAATTAAGCTTTTTTTATAAAAAAAAAACAGCACTGAACCGTCTGACTGAACAGAACAATGAAGTGAAAATTTAAAATTTAAGGTTATGGTTCAATACAGTTGCAAAAAGGTAGTGACTCGACGTCCTACCAACGTAAGAATAAAGAAATCTAAACAACGTTGGAATTAGTAAAACAGACGACGTTTGCATAACGTTGGAATAGGTCGTGAAACTGACGTCGGAAAACTCTATATTGTCCAACGTTGTAACTACGTTGTCCGAATCACCTAAAGATCACTTAAGCAAAAAAGGTTACAAGACAACGTTTATTCGACGTCGCAGAAGCTTCCTACTTTGCTGTAGTACTAGTCCAACGTCGGCACAACGTTATAAAAACGTTTAAATTTATTTTAATACCCAAGGTAGGGAGCTAACTAGTTTTTGTAACTAATCCAACGTTGTGATTAGTAAACATGTGGTCGCAAGTCGTGAAAATGCTACTTGGGATTACTATACCTTAGTGCAAAAAAAAACAATAAATATACAGATACAGGGTATAAAGATAGAAAAAAAAGTTTACAGAGTGTTTTATTGTAAAGTTTTATTCAAAGGCTCGAAATTATTGGAATAAATTAGTGGTTTCAATAAGGTTAGAAGTTTTTCCTCTAATTTCAATGTATCAATGTAAGCATTTAGAACGAAGTTATAACTCAGTCTAAGGGCTTTGACAAAAGTCAGTATCTGAGACGGTTTTATAGAGGTTAGTTCTCCAAAAATGGTTGTCGTCTCGGCGTAAGGCCTAAGAAATTTCTTCAAAAAAAAGTGGTACAATTTGAAATCCTTTTTAGGCCATTCTGAACACCTGCACCGATTGACCTGCAAGTTCGAGCGGTTTAGAATGCCTAAATTTGGAAAAAAGTTGAAAATAATAAAAAAAAATATTTTTTTGTTTTTTAAAAAATTTTAATTTTTTTGACATATCTCAAAAACTAAACAAGATACGTAAAAAATGCAACAGAGGAAAATTGAAGGTCTTCTTTTTTGCAATATTTTTGCGCCCTTTTAATTTTTCTGTAGATCTCTTTATTTCGTAGATTACGTTTTTTTAGTTTGACTTGCATGTAAGGACCACCTTCTTTGAACCCTTAAAACCCAAAAATCTCGTGAAAATGAAGAGTTCAGGACTGTTCAACTATAGAGGTTAATTTAGAGCTCGTGTAGTTTCCTACAAATTGATGGTTTTTATTTTTATGATTTTAGTCATAGATTTTGTTGTTAATTTTTTTCCGAAAAAATGAGGTAACCATTTTATTTTTATAACTCCGCGAGTTTTTGAACTACGAACTTGAAAAGAGGAGAAAATATTCTAGAACATCATTTTTTATTTATGCCTTTTTGTGAGTTGGACTAGTCAAGATATATAGTTCTCTATCTATATCCTGGAGGGAGATTTCCGGTTGAAATCTGATTTTGTGAAGGAAATCGAATCCTTGCATCACTTCTTGTATACCCAACGTCTGAATGTCGTCGTGAAGAACTGGCTGCCGTTTCGTGAAGCATTCCCTGTTGGTGAATAGCAGGTCTTCGTAAAGAAGGATTAAGGCTTCCGAAACATCTTTGGTCAGAGACGTGGTTGGATTTTGTTGATTTGTATGGACCGCCGATGGGATTAAAATAGCCAAATTTTTCCGACCGATATTCCAATTCCACGTGCCCAAGAAGTCCCCGAATAGTTCCAAGGTATGCTATAATTCTTCTGCCTATTCTAAGTCAATGCTCAACTGATTTTTTTTCATATTGTTGTCTGGTTTTTGACTTTTCCACGCCCACATGGTGTAGAAAGATTAGTTGAGTGTTATCTTTCTTAAATCTTATTTGGTTGTTCGTAATTGTAGAGCAAGAAGACCGATCCAGACCGTAGCACAGAACAGTCCAGAATTCCATCCGTTTCTGTTGTCCGTGTAGAGGTACTCATTGGACATCATAAACCCTCGTTGAGGTAAAGTTCAGATTTGATTAGTCTTTCTTTATTACCTTTATTAACTCCTACACGTTGTGCTAGTCCTTGTTCTATAATTGAGGCTCTTTTCTAAGACAACCAATATTATTTAGGGTTTTTATGTCACCATTTGAAACATCAACAACTTGCCTTTCATCTGTATGTCTGCTGACATCCGTGGGCTCCAGTGACAGTGCACCGAGCTGCTGTACCCTGCTGTAGCCACCCCATAGCTATACACCGTAGCTCCGCCGGAGGACTTTCCGAGTTGTTTCAAGATTGTACATCGATTAGAGTAAGACTGTTTAGATTTAGATTTGCTATATGTAAACCACCCTGGTTGTATCTAGTGTTAAGTTAGATAAGGGTGTTTGACGTCTTAGTTTTAGTATAGTTAAGAACATTTTCATTTTGCATTTATATCTAGTAATTCTTATCGATTTAAATTTCTTAACACATTTCATTCATTTCTTTATAAACTTTTAATATTTTAATAAATTGCTTAAATATTTTTACTAGTATTATTTACAGTCTAGTCTCATAGTTAAGTTAGAGTCACTTAAGTACAAATAGTTATAGAATATTTGAAGTTCATGATAGTTGCACTCAACAGTTCGAGGTTAGTGTTGAAGTCTACTTAATAGTTACATCTTTATTGCCGAGTTCGTAGAGTATAATCTCGTGGCGCCCTTTTATTAATATCTTTGAACCCCGACCACCCGGCTGTTAAAATTAAAAAGCTAGTGGCCTCTATGCAACTCATCCTAATTAAGTAAACTTGTGTTTTATTGAACTTTAAATTAGAAAGGGCGTGGCAATGGGAGGGGGTTAAAAATTTTAAAAAATCGTAACTCCAAAATTACAGTATTACAGTAGCGAAACGCGGTTTTCAATTTAAGATTAGGAATAATATTTGCAACAAAATTTGTAATAACATCAAAATCAGCCAAAGTCGCAGTTTTTGAGATAAAAAAAAATTGGAAAAATTCCTTTACTTTGAAACTAAAAGAACTGTCTACCAACTTTGCCAACTTTTTTTTTTATTTATAAATAGGTTTATTTATTTTATTTAGACTACCTGTTACAATTGAAGTATTGAATCGCTCGCCGAGATTTGTTGCGTGACCCGGTATTTGTGCTTAGCCTGGCTACATGCAATTACCATATTTGATTCGGTATATTGGCGCGTTTAAACCGACACTACCGCTACCGGTTTCGGCATGTTCGTTTAACGTAATGTACACATTGTATAAATTTCACATTACGGCTAGCGCGCTCACTGGATTTAACAAATTATCTACTCCAAATCCTTTCATAAAACGCTGCGATGTAAATACCGATAACGCGGCCATTGTAATAACTGTATGAAATTAATACAAATGTTAGTTTTGACGGGTATAATTACATTCTAGATGGCCCAGTTTAGAGTTTAAAACAATGTTTTTTAATTTAAATTAAATTGTATTTCTATTTATTTTATTTATTCTAACTAGTTAACTTATATACAGGGTGTTTCAAAACAAATGCGAAAAACTTTAGGGGGTGATTCCTTGTTCAAAATAAAGGGTAGTTTGCTTTATAAACGTTGGGTCAAAAGTCAACCATTAGGGAGATATCGCGGTACAAAGATGGCGGAAAAATAATGTTTTTATTTTTTATCTTGAAAACGAAAAGAGATAGACTAATGAAATTTTATGGAAGCATTACTGTTATGAAAACACACTTTCAGGTAATTTTTTTACTTTTTTAAAATGAGTGGAAGGGGTTGAAATAAACTACCCCTATCATTCTTGTTAACGAAATTTAAAGAAAAATCTTATCAAACACATGCAAATGCTTTAATTTGGATAGTTTAGTTTGTTTAGAAACTTTTTTACCTCTTTTGTTTTTTTGATAAAACTCACCGATTGGAAATTAAAAAATAAAATGTAAAGCATTACATGTCAGGACAAAAAACATTTTTAGATTAAGAATCTAGTGATAATAACGATAATAATAATCATCTAGATAATAACGTATTGCAGTAGAGTAATGTCAAATAAAATAATATTAGGAACATCCTAAAAAGTAACAGCGGCCGACTAGATTTTTTCCTAAAAAAATTACAGCAGCCCACTAGATTCTTTATCAGAAAATGTTTTTTGTCATGACATGTAATGCTTTACATTTTATTTTTTAATTTCCAATCGGTGAGTTTCATCAAAAAAATACAAGAGATAAAAAAGTTTCTAAACAAACTAAACTATCCAAATTAATTTTTTTGCATGTATTTGATAAGATTTTTCTTTAAATTTCGTTAACAAGAATGATAGGGGTGGTTTATTTCAACCCCTTCCACTCATTTTAAAAAAGTGAAAAAATTACCAGAAAGTGTGTTTTCCTAACAGTAATGCTTCCATAAAATTTTATTAGTCTATCTCTTTTCGTTTTCAAGATAAAAATAAAAACTTTTTAAAAATTATTTTTCCGCCATCTTTGTACCGCAATATCTCCCTAATGGTTGACTTTTGATCCAACGTTTATGAAGCAAACTACCCTTTATTTTGAACAAGGAATCACCCCCTGAAATTTTTCGCATTTGTTTTGAAACACCCTGTATATTGTTGATTTTATTTAATTTAACTTTTGTAACTAAATATTTAGAAATATTTATTTATTTATGTGTGTGTCTATTGTGTATGGTCAGGAACACTAGAAGAAACAAATTAGGCAACAGAGATACCTTAGACAATTCTTAAAAATCAAATAGTTCCACCATGTTGTGACAAAAACTATATCTTACACTGCATACCAAAGGGCGCCACTTATTTCAAAAAGATGCTAATACTTACAAAGGATAGTACAAACTGAAATAAGAAAATTTGTACAAGTGTATCTATTAATTGAATGGAAACTAAAATTAGTATAGTTTTAATTATTTTGAGAAACTGGATCAACCAATGAAACAATTCAAATATCCAAAAAAAAAAGATTTACTACCTGTTAGAAATATTCGGTACCTATTCGGCACAGCAGTTATATACATTAATATACAATAATTATATTTAAGAAACTCTATCATAAAACTTGTTAAAAATCAAATTATATCTCTTCAAATATTATTCAAACAATTATAATATAAGAGGAATACTTTTAGAGACGGTCTTGGTTATATTCGAATAATAAATATTTAAATTTGACTTGACTTATTACGAAGATTCATGAACCTTTTTGTTTATATATAGTTAAGAGGAAAAAGATTAAAATCTGTACCCAAGATTGCTCTTACAGGTCAAAGATCGTAATTATATAAAAGGTTAACATAAGTAGATGTTAAATCTGAATAATCAATCAATATAACATGGTTATTTTAATAATCAAATACAAGTAAAATTTAAGCAATGCTGAAGGCAAATACTTAAAGTGTTAAAAAATGTAACAGAACGTTAAATTTTATAATAAAAGGTTAAAGTAATGCTGAAGGCAAGTGCTTAACCAGTTAAATGTAAAATGTTAAGAATAGTTATTAATTGAACGTCCGGAGTTCGGAAGAGAGATAACATCACGTGTCGGGCTTTTCAGTCACAGAAAATCTCATGAAAGAAAACACTTTGCCTAACCATCATCTGATGCGTGTCAAATACTCTTTATTCTAAAATTCTACTATTATTCTACTACTACTTCTCTAAAATTGTATAGAAAAATATAAAATATACATACTGAAATATGAAAGCTATAAGGTAAATTATGCAAAACCAATACAAAAAACAAAGTGCGTGAAGGAATTGGGAATAAAAAAAGACAGACAGACGTAAAAAAGGCATTTTTAAGATAGACGAGAAAAAGAATACAGTATCCTTCCATATGTCATGCGGAAACATCCCTAGTTTTTTTAGAAGGCTTTAGAGGGAAAAATCTTTTAATATTTTTTTGTTGCATGTCGAACAGAGAAACACACTTTCTTTACCCACAATTTTTGTGCTGTCAGTCTCGCAAAAGTGTGGAAATGTTACGTCTGATTGACAGACGTCTGTTAGGACTGAGACAACTCCCAGTTCTTTTGGATATAAAAAGTAAAGGTTAAATGAAAAATATAATGAAAAAATTCTTGTGGAAATCACTCTATTTTTAAATCTTGAGTACTTTATTTTGTACAGGAAACCTTGTCTATTTTTATTATTTGTCTGAAAAATTATAATTGCTATACCTGGAACTATTTTATAAGCTTGCGAAACTCTATACTACGTCATTACAACACTCATACGAGTGTCATTAATTCATTTTTTAACCATGTGTCGATCTTTTGCTTGCACAACTGACTAAAACCGGGGATTTAGCTCCAAGCAGCAACCGTACCCGGATAATCTTTCATAAGCGGCTTATGCAGACGACGCGGCTGAAAGAAGCCAGTTTGACGTTTCGTATTGGCATCACGAACCCGTCCTCACATTCTCAGAGGCAGCGGGATAATATTAATCATTATTTCGAGAATTTTTTGTTAACTGTGTCACATTATCTAGGTTGCTGGTTTACATTTCTTACCAATTTTTGTATATCGTCGGTGAAACGTGATAAACTGCTAACAGTGATATCTAAAATTAATTTCATTTCAATGGGAAAGCTGTAGCAACTCTCAACTCTTTTTTCATATTAATATATTTTTTACGGGAAAATCACTAAAATATTTGTCCGAATTTAGGTTGTTTCTTAACTTAAATTTTGTTTTTTGTTTACATTTTTTGGGGGAAAATATGGGTTCAACTTTAGTAGATGAATGAAATAAAATCTTTTCAAAAGATATCAACTTCTTCGGGCATGTCGCCAATACCGCGCCTAATAAGGAGTAATAAGGATTTTTAGGAATATCTCTGTAACTCTGCAACTAGACAGAACGATGACCTGTATGTGTGTTATTACTAAATAAAATTTAATGAAACAATAAAAAAAAGTCAGATTATACAGATTCCAACTTGCGTGAAGTCGCTTAATTTTTTAATCAAATAAGTCAGCTTTTTAAAAGTGCTTCTATTGTAAAAACTAAAGACGCAATTGAATATATCGTTAGATTTTCTTTTAAATCGGTAGAATCGAGCTTACAAGACGAAACCGGTGGTAGACCTGGCAACTTCTGTGATGAACTGACGGAAGTCGGATTAGTGAGGTGCGGAGGCGATGGAAGGGAAATAAAATAATGGCGATAAATAAGGGCAGGGGAGATGGGTATCATTAGTGGATGGGAGGTGGCGGAATTTCCAAAATTTGTTAACTTATTGGAGTTTGTCTAAGTAGACAGTCGTAGTGGAAGTGGAAACGGGGAAGTTGTTGTCCATCTCTGTTTAAGCATAGACTTTTTATAGGCGTTTCATTCCAATGCATGTAATTCCTATGCCTAGAGATCCATTGCCGGGCCTGTATACTAAAATTATCCAAAAAATATTCAACTTTATTTCCGAACGAAATCCTACCCTAACGTTTTACCACATTTATCAATTTTAAATAAAATAAATTTAATTTTTCGTTTTCGATGAATATTCACAAGGCACGTTAAAATTTACAAAATAAATATATATAACTTTTTGCAGCTCTGGTTTCGCAGTTAAATCGCCCCATTTTTTGTAATAAATTGATGGAAGCACTCGTCAAATTTGTTGAAGGCAAACGTTTAAAATTTAAAACCTAAATTTAGCAAAAAAAACTGTTTTTGCTACATTTGACGTCTCTGATTTGTGTTTGATGTCTTTTAAAAAACACATCAAAGGGATTTTGTAATGAATTAAAAGTGGCTTAATGTGTAAAAGTCGCTCTAGATTTCAAAGCGACTGAATTTCATATTTACACCAGTTTATTTGAGTGGGTGAGATCGTTCATTTATGTCGCTCGTCAAAGAGAGGGTTTTTGAAATTATGCAATAAAAAAAGAGTTTAAACTAGCAGATAAAAAATTATAACAGGTATATTTGTTAGCGCTTTGGAGGAAATCGTCGTTGGTGTTGAAACTGCTATTCAGCACTTGCCCGAGGCTTCTAAAGTATTTACAGGAGAGGCTTTTAGAAATCAGTTATCAAAAAATATCGTTTCAAGTAATTCATTAAAATCTAACAAAGAGCACAATATTGTCAAGAGTTTGCGTAACAAAGATTGTTTCTATCTAAAAGCTGATAAGGGAAATAAGGTTGTTATATTAGATAAAAGACTATTACGATAAAGGTTAACAACTTAATCGATAATGGCCCCTACATAAATTTGAAATAAGAATCCTTTGTCTAAGATGGTAGCAGACGTTAAAAATGCCTCTAAAAGAATGTAACACCCTTATTGGTCTTTCTTTAAAGAGGAAATTGCAAGTATCCAATCCCTCATTACCAAAATTGTATGCTTTGCCAAAAAATTCATAAACCAGACAAGTCTATGCGCCCAATTGTTGTTTCGGGCTGTAGGTTCTCCGGACTTATAATTTGGCAAAATGGTTATCAAGGAGCTCGAAAATCTACCTGATCATGAACCTTCTTTCTCAGTTAAAAATAATATTGAATTCATTAACAAAATTAAAGATATAACATTGCATGAAGGTGAAATTTTGGTCTCCTTTGATGTATCTTGTTGTTCCCAAAGTGTTCCAATTCCACATACTCTTAGGCTACTTAAAGAAAGGGAATTACTGAACGCAAATGGTCTCGACAACAAAACTGTGAGTGAATATATTGAGCTTACATCGTTATGTATGAAACAAAATTGTTTTCAATTTAATAACAACTTTTTGGAACAGCGGGAAGGTACAGCAATGGGTAATCCATTGTCACCATTTTTGGCTAATTTATTCATGAGCCGGTTTGAAGTGGAGGCTAAGAATCAGTTTGAGTATTTTCCAAGAGTATGGTTTAGGTATGTGGATGATATTTTTGCTGTTTTTGACACACATTCAGACACCATAGATAATTTTATTTCTAAGTTAAATAATCGTTTTCCTTCCATTAAATTTACGCATGAAATTGAGAACAACAACAGATTACCATTTCTAGATTTATTAGTTATTAGAAATACTAATAATTGCCTGGAATTTGATATCTATAGGAAAAATACGACCACACGCAGATATATTCCTAATGAATCACATCATAGTTTTGAACATAAAATGGCTAGTTTAAATTTCTTAGTTCATAGATTACTTAGTTTCCTACTTTCCAACGAAAGATATGAAATAGAAAGAGATTACATTAGGAATGTAGCTGAGTGTAATGGATATTCTCCTTCACTAGTTGATAAATTAATTAGAAAACGTAGGTATAGGTTAATGATTTCTGAAAATTCGACTTTTCAAATGGAGAAAGATACGTCTAAATATTTTTCGATACCGTTTGATAGAGAGTTATCCTGTGGTCTAAAAAAGGAATTTTTAAGAATGTCAATTATAAACTTGTGTATAGTGCTAATAATAAATTACAACAATTAGGTAATCCAAAAAGATAAACACCTCCACTGGAAAGGTCGGGTATTTATGAAATTTCTGTAAAGATTGTAATCAGAAATATGTTGGGCAAACTAGAAGATCAATATTAACTAGATTTAAAGAACATTTAGCTCAGATAAGATATGGTAGACCGGATAAATTCTGCGTTGCCGAACATATTGTTGATAATGAACATTGTATAGATCTTAATAATTTAAAATTAATTAAACAAGTCTCAAATTACAGGCAATTAGATGCATATGAAAGCATCAGAATTAATAAATGTAAAGATATTATGAACAGAGTCAACGGTCCAATTCCTTCAAGTTCTTTGTTCCTACTACTCTAGTGGCGGAAATCTAACTGTTACGCTCAGTTGGCTCTGTCTCGGTTGGCTAGATTTTGCCACGCCCACTCGGTGCCCACTGAGCGAGTATATAAACGCTCAACTTGTAGATTGTACTTTAGTTTATAATCATCTGCTGATGATGCTAACATGGTTAGCGAAACGCGCGTCCAGTGTAAAAGTAAAAGTGTTTTGGTGTATTGTGGTGATTTAGTGTTTTTATTTTGCTGAGGTATATTTGCAAAAAAAACGGCGTCCAGTTGGCTTGGAATTGAACATCGATCACATTCCCTATACAATTTTACATACATAAAATGACAGCGATCCTCATTTCATAGCCATCTCGGACGCTGTTTTTTTTATTATGCAGTATAAGAACATGTGTATCGTAACTTCAACTGTTATGGTGAACAAAGTAAATAAGTAGACAAATGCATTTTGGATATGATAAAATACAGTTTAATAAAAAAAAAACGGCGTCGAATACGCCTGGGGAATGGCAATAGTTTTGGCAAATCTACTACACGTGATTTACTAAAAATTGACATCAAACTTGTCAATTTTTTGACATATTTGACATCAAAAAATATCTTTTGTCGAATTTTAAACTACACCATTTAAAAATAATTTTTTCATTTATCTATAGCTCAATATTATCAAGTTATAAATCAAGAAAGAATAACTACCCTCATTCATTCGATACGACGAAGACCTTCAGCTGTTATTGCGGGTCAAGTTTCGTTCAGCCGAAATCAGTTAAAAAAGAAAAAAAAAATTTTTTGTCATTTAGGTACCTCAGGCAGTATATTACTGAAAAAATTTTGCCGCGGAAACGCGTCACCATTTTTTGAATGCGGTTTAAAAGTAACGAAATGACATACATGAAAAATTAATGTTATTTCATATTTTGGGTACGTCTTTGTAAATACTAATACGAAAACGAAATTCCGCGGAAATGCGCTGTTGCCATTTTTTTTTGAATATGGTTCAGAAGTAACGAAATGAGATATATGCAAACTAATATTATTTTATATTGTAGACTTATTTTAAGCACCGATACAAAAATTTAAATCCGCGGAAATACCTTGTCTCACCACTATGCAGTGATCTTCTTCCCGACCTTTGACACAGATCAAATGAATAATATTATCTATTCTTATCAACTTAATATCGCTATGGTCAACGCGTCAAAAGTAGAGAAAATTTAAAAACAATTGTCAATAAAGCATAAAAACGACAACTAAACCAAACCAACTAAAACCAAACCGAAAGTATGCAAAATAGTTGAGAATACTATGGAAAACTTAATATTGAAGATTTTAATAACACCGACCTTATGATAGATTTCCGCGGAAATAGTTATATAGAAAAGTTATAGCAAATTATTAATCAAACAAAAATATGTAGTTTTTATCTTCCTATCACATTTCAGCACTTCTAAAACCCGGAAAAAATCATTTGAAAATTATTGTGATAAAAAATATTTTCGAATAAAAATTAGATCACATTGTTACATAAAAGGTTAAATAAATTCTATAATGAAAAAAACTATTAAAAACACCGTAAATAGTTTTAAATTTTAGTTAATAATAGAAAAATTAAAAATTCGAGTTTACTCAAAAACAAAGAATTTCCGCGGCAAAAATCAAATTATGTAGTGCTAGTTTTCTTGTATAGAATCATCCTATAAACCGATATTCTATATAACTGATTTCGGCTAAACGAAACTTGAGCCGTTATTGCTGCGAAAGGACATAAAAGCTATTAAAATTATTATAAAATTATTATTTTTTCCAATAAAAGAATCTCTGAAATCAATGTTTTACTTAAAAATGTGTAGCTCATAAATAGAGACAGTGGGAAAATTCAAAAAATTAAATGTTACAGGTATCTAAGATTACAGGAAAGTGTTTTTTATCCAAAATGCTTGTCTCATTTTTTCCACAAGGTGTTTTGAATTTATTGCAAAAACAACGCTTTGATTTACCCTGGTATAAACCTACCTAACCGAAGAATATACACTAGCGGACAAAAGTAGAGCAACACTTCAAGAAATATTTGCAAATCGCGATTTTTTAATTATACATGCATGATAATGTATACAAATACAATAAGTTTAAAAACTACGAAGTAGGCTATGCGTATCCATGACAACAAGAATTTTTACTAACAAAACAAATGAATTTATTTTGACATATAGTTTTAAATGCTTAATAGTAACGCGTCAAAAGTAGAGCAACATTCAAATAATTCATTCCAAAGAAGGGTTTTAGCAAAAGTAAAGCCCAAAATATTTCTGCGAGGTTTATTTTATGTTTCTTTTTAACATTTCTATGCTGGATTGGTCATGGCAAGAGGAATTCCAATTTCAAACGACTTGAAGCAAAGAGTTGTGAATGCATTCATGGAAGGTATAGTCTGTAAAACGAATAACTTTGAATTTGACAGTTCCCGCGGGCTTTTATAGTGTTAATTTTATTAGGTTAGCAACTTGCGGCCATGCTGACGTAATGCCGTCTCTAATAGAACAGCCTCGGGCGATTTGGAAGACGTCACGCTAGTTGGAGTACTACAGTATTAATAAATATGTTGTAGAATACATCGAAAACATAATTATTCCTCGTATTTTTAGTTTGTATTTTAAAAAAATGATATGTCTTACATGAAATATACATAATATACAGTTAATAAATACAATATACATACCTATTTATAATCCCAGCAATACTTTTAGCAGATAAAACTTCATGAACCATACAAATGCAGCTTAAATGTTTTACAATATGGCTGAAATCGTACTCTATAGTCAATGTACATAGTTTTTGTGTTAAGAATAATAATTTAAAAAATTTTGTGGGTACTCTCTTTGATGAAGTTTATATTAGTTTATTAATTGCAGTAAACATTATAATATATAAATAAATTGTACATCACTATTAGTAGATATTGAATGTCTTTTTTGTTAAATTAGATCGATTTTCGAACCCCAAAATTTAAAATATATTTGCATTTTACCAAAGTATCTTATGTACCACCTATTCATTTATTTGTATATTATGGAAACATTTGCTGCATTTGTGTGGTTCATAGTTTTATTTCTTAAAGTATGTATTACTATAAATATGTATATATTGTATTTATTAACTGTATATTATGTATATTTTAAGTAAACTATATATCATTTTAAAAATACAAAATAAAATACGAGAAATAATTATGTTTCCATGTATTCTCCAACATATTTATTAATCCGTAGTATCTAACTAGCGTGACATCATAAATCTTGCTTCGAGGCTGTTCTATTAGAGACGGCATTGGTCTAATATTTTGAAATGTCAAAAGCTGATGACATTTACTCTGTCAATCAATTAGATATTTCATTGTTGATTTTTGCAAAAAGAGGAAGAACTGTCACTTGTTTTATTATTTTCCTTTTCTATTTCACGAAAGTAAAAAGAGTTACCTATCTGATTCATTCAGGCACTCAATTTAAAGAATATCAGTAACTTTTTTGATAGAGGGATTTTATATTTGCCCTGTTGGTAAAAAATAACGGTCAAAATTCAAAGTTATTCATTTTATAGACTATAACAAACAAGCCGATATTTCAAGACAGTTTGTGTTACCCCGGTACAGTGTATCTAAAATAATTTCATCGTATAATAACAGGGGACACTTAGAAAAGTTGCCAAAATCGGGAAGGCCAAAGAAAACAACACTAATGACCGACAGACGCATCAAAAGAATTGCTCAAAATGATCCTTGGAAGTCCGCACCTAGAATTATTGCCGAAATTCCAGAAATTCCGGTTGGTATACGAACAGTACAAAGAAGATTAGTAGATGCAAACTTATTTAGTAGACGTCCAGCCAAAAAGCCGTTAGTTTCGGAAAGAAATAGAGCAGCAAGGTTGGCATTCGCACGTCGGCATTTAAACTGGACCGTCAATGACTGGAAAAAAGTTTTGTTCAGTGATGAAACGCGCTACAAAATATTCAATTCTGATGGAATGAGACGTGTGAGGCGACCAATCAATACAAGGTTTAATCCTAAATACGTAACACCTACAATTAAATACGGTAAAGGCAGTGTATTTTTATGGGGTTGTTTCTCATGGAATGGGATAGGCCCTATAGACACTTTATTAATGACACGATGCCGATGGTCCGATTTGTTTATAGGGATTTCATGCAGAATATTATGCTTCCTTATGCAGAATGGGAAATACCACTGCGTTTGATTTTCCAACAGGACAACGATCCAAAACACTCTTCACAAGTTGTTCAACAGTGGTTTAGGAAAAATGACGTTCGAGTTTTGCAATGGCCAGCACAATCCCCAGACCGTAACCCCATCGAAAATCTCTGGGAAGAAGTACAACGTCGTATTCGTACCCAAATGTTTCCAAATAAACAACGATGTACTTAAACACCCGTTAAACGGTAGCCTACTAAAATGCCGTTAATAGATATTGTGACGTCGTTCATGTCGGCGGAAAGTAATGCCTGGCCTTAAACATTCTGCAAGAGCACCTGTGGGTCAGTGGCTGAGGCTATCGCTTCGTAAGCGAATGGTCCGTGGTTCAAATCTCACGCCGACCAAGACTTTTTTATATTTTTTTGCTTATAGCGTGATCTTATTGCATTGGTTTCACTCATTTTGGTTGGATTGGTTTAGTTATTTGGCGGGTTGGTTAGCGTGGTTATTTGGAGGGTGTTAATTCATTGGTTAGTTGGTTATTTGGTCGGGTTGGTTGGTTTTTACTAATTTATATTTGTTTTTTATATTTTTTATCAGTGTCGAGGTTAGTTGCGTTGGTTAAGTTGGTTATTTGGTGGGGTGGATAGCGATGGTTAGTCCTTATAAAATTCCTATATTTCATAAAGCCGTCAAGTGCGTCACATCAACGACGTTATACCTATTAACGGCATTTTAGTAAGCTACCGTTTAACGGCAGTTTAAGTACAGCCAATAAACAATCCTTGATAGTTAAAATTAATGAAGTTTGGACAAATCTTCCCGAAAATGTTATTCAGAAGTTCATTGCTTGAATGCCGCGCCGTTGTTGTCAGCAAGTTATTAATAATAATGGATATTCTATCAATTACTAATGTATGACTTTCAATTATTATTGTTCTTAAATTTGTTAAATATTTTTTGTTGAAATAAGACACAATAAAATTTGTTGAATACAATTTGTTGCTCTACTTTTGTCGCCCCCATTCTTATCAATTTTTATAATCAATATTATTTACCATTTTTAAACTGATTAAAACTATTCCAAAATAGTACTAGTACTATAGAATAGAATAGAATAAGTGGGAGGGGGGTTAATCTCTGCGACCTTAGAGATCTATTGTGTCCCCCTTTCTTGAGTTATAACTCATCATACAGTCCCAGGACTTCCTAAGGAGACCCGTGTCCCTCACAGTCGAGGAGCTACGACCCAGGCCGGGTAGACGAAACGGTAGCTTGTGTCGCCTGTTGGGTTTAGAGGTAGGAGGTAGGCTCCCGACCCTTGAAGGAGGAGGTAGCTTGTATGCCACTTGGGGAGGATGGTCTCACGCAAGTGTCAGCCACCTCTCCTGTAGTTCCCTTTGGGTTTGGCCCCTTGGAACTTTCATTGTTACTGTTCCCAGTGTCGCTAGGGGGTTTCCCCACAGCTTCACCGGTGATGTTTTTATTACTATTATTATCAGATCTCATAGTGTTCCTATGAGTCGCTAGGGACAGTCGGTCCACTTCTACAGAGCCCCGCATGTAGAAGTAAGGGGTAAAAATACAATGGGGTGCCCCCCGGTGCCCCAAGGTTGAGGCTGTCCGTAGCCCCGCCCGGTATCGTTATATGTCTTGGTGCAATTCCCTGGCCACGACACTACAGTCAGGGACAAGACGATGAGTGAGATGCTTCTTAGACCAAGCCAAGTGCTAGAGGGGATTCCTCCCAGCACCTGACCAGGAGCTTCCCCACCAACGACAAGGTCTTGTATCTCCTAGGGAAAGTACTAGTACTAAAATAGTACTATAGTAATAGTGTAAGGATAGTGTGTTAGTAAACATAGCCGAAAATCACAACCTAATATATTTTTTTTATTCAAACATGAATAAAAATGAACTTTGTTGCTCTACTTTTGTCCGATAGTGTAATCCATTAAAATAATGCCAATAAATTTATCTTCACACTGATATCATAATAATATAAATCGGGTTTCAAAATAAAGAGTTATGAAACATTAAACTTAATCAAATTTTTAGGATGGCGAAATTTTGTACCCGTGAGTATTTGCATTGTTTAATTGATCAGTCAGTTACCAAAGATTCCTTGACATCGATACTGACTGAACACTGATACTACAGCGGCTTATAAATGTATCTACCGGGTGCATTATTATTCCAGGAACAGGTCGTGGCGTGCCTTGTAAAACCTCAGCCAGGGGCTCGTGTGTAGGCAAACGTTAATTATAAACGGCGAACGGAGCAGGAATTATAATTGCATTTGTTGTGGGATCGCCTCGTTCCGATGCACCGCCTTGCATAGCTAATGCACGTGTGCATTTCCGCCCTTGTTACATGGTTACGCTAACAGGAGCGAAATGAACACGCGAGATATGGAAGGGAAAAAATAAAAGGTCTACTGCTTTCATTTGTCAACCTGTCACATATGTATACGAAGCATTTCCTTTTTGTGATTTGAGGTTTTGAGGTTTACACTGTAATTAACATGTGACATAAATACGTCAGAAAAATTTTAAAACATCGTTTATTCAGGGTCCGGCAAAAGTGCGTCGGGCATCTGCAGCTCTTAGAATAAAAAACTTAACAGACCTAACTTCTACCTTTTAACTTCTACAAGATGGCTGAAAAAAGTGTGAGTGGATTGGGATAATTTTTTTTAATGGAACACCCTGTATATTATTGCATGTTTGGCTTCCTTTTAGGCCACTTTACATGATCCTAAGATATGATAACTATCCAATCCCTCATTACCAAAATTGTATGCGTTACCAAAAATTCATAAGCCGGATAAGTCTATGCGCCCAATTGTTTCGGCTGTAGGTTCTCCGACTTATAATTTGGCAAAATGGTTATCAAATTTAGCTGTTCATGAACCCTCTTTCTCAGTTAAAAATAATATTGAATTCATTGACAAAATTAAAGATATAACATTGCATGAAGGTGAAATTTTGGTCTCCTTTGATGTATCTTCGTTGTTCCCAAGTGTTCCAATTCCACATACTTTAGGCTACTTGAAGGAATTACTGAACGCAAATGGTCTCGACAACTAAACTGTGATTGAATATATTGAGCTTACATCGTTATGTATGAAACAAAATTGTTTTCAATTTAATAACAACTTTTTTGAACAGCGGGAAGGGACAGCAATGGGTAATCCATTGTCTCCATTTTTGGCTAATTTATTCATGAGCAGGTTTGAGTTGGAGACTAAGAATCAGTTTGAGTATTTTCCAAGAGTATGGTTTAGGTATGTGGATGATATTTTTGCTGTTTTTAACACACATTCAGACACCATAGATAATTTTATTTCTAAGTTAAATAATCGTTTTCCTTCCATTCAATTTACGCATGAAATTGAGAACAACGACAGATTACCATTTCTAGATGTATTAGTTATTAGAAATAATAATAATTGCCTGGAATTTGATATCTATAGGAAAAATACCACTACACGCAGATATATTCCTAATGAATCATATCATAGTGTTGAACATAAAATGGCTAGTTTAAATTTCTTAGTTCATAGATTACTTAGTTATCCACTTTCCATCGAAAGATATGAAATAGAAAGAAATTACATTAGGAATGTAGCTGAGTGTAATGGATATTCTCCTTCACTAGTTGATAAAATAATTAGAAAACGTAGGTATAGGGTAATGATTTCTGAAAATTCGACTTCTCAAGTGGAGAAAGATACGTCAAAATATTTTTCAATACCGTTTGATAGAGAGTTATCCCGTGGTCTAAAAAGAATTTTTAAGAATGTCAATTATAAACTTGTGTATAGTGCTAATAATAAATTACAACAATTATTAGGTAATCCAAAGGATAAAACACCTCCACTGGAAAGGTCGGGTATTTATGAAATTTCTTGTAAAGATTGTAATCAGAAATATGTTGGGCAAACTAGAAGATCAATATTAACTAGGTTTAAAGAATATTTAGCTCAGATAAGATATAGAAGACCGGATAAATCTTGCGTTGCCGAACATATTGTTGATAAAGAACATTGTATAAATCTTAATAATTTAAAATTAATTAAACAAGTCTCTAATTACAGGCAATTAGATGCATATGAAAGCATCAGAATTAATAAATGTAAAGATAGTATGAACAGAGACAACGGTCCAATTCCTTCAAGTTCTTTGTTCCTACTACTCTAGTCGCAGAAATTTTTAATTTTGCCACGCCCTCTCGGTGCCCACTGAGCGAGTATATAAACGGTCAACTTGTAGATTGTATTTTAGTTTATAATCATCTGCTGATGATGCTAACACGGTTACCGAAACGCGCGTCCAGTGTAAAAGTAAAAGTGTTTTGGTGTATTGTGGTGATTTAGTGTTTTTATTTTGCTGTGTAACACCAAAGGTTCCAACCCTCAACTGTAACCTAAGATATGAGTAAATATGTTTCTATTGAATATCGCATTAAAGAATAGACACCGTAATGATTCATTCGAATGTTCGAGAACAATCGAGTTCCACTGGAATGGAGTAGTACATACGAGAACATTCGAATCCTTCTCTATGCACCTAATGATCTATGGATTATTCGAGAACTCTTTAGCTGTGGGTAAGTACGAGTACAGCTGCCGCGCTAAATTCAAAATAAATTATTTCTAGATAAATAGTGTGTAAATAGTTTTTTAAGTCTTTTAATCGTTATTGTTTGTTACTTAGTGTAAATAAATTGTGGTTAAATAAATTGTGACTTTCTATCCACACGGAACCGACGAAAAACGTAAATTCGTGCAGCAGGTACCCCAGAATGGAAGGGCATAACGAAGATGCGACCCAAAAAGAGCATAATAGACTATTCTAGATAAAGTCCCAATTTAAAGAGTTGTATACAACAAGTCACTAATACTAATTGTGTATTTTTTGTTTGCCATCAACGTTTTTATTTACAATTTATCAAAAATAATTAGAATACAATTCAATTTGTTCAGTTAAAAAACTCAAACTAACAACAAAAACAAACTATTCGCTTAACACACGGTATATTCTGCATTTAACTCTCAAATTCTTACTTCCACAGTACTTATCTCTATTTTATTGGTGCATCCTGAACTCAGCATCCGCAAATATTAAACGAGACGGAACACCTGTAGGCACATTCGTCTTTTTAAAATTCCATACTTTCCGGAACCGTTGAAAAATTCATCAGCGTGCGAATTTTTGCTGCTTTTCCCAGATATCTATAAAATTTTCTTTTCCCTTTTTTTTTGCTCGAGCCAGAGCTGTATTCGTCGACACCTAAAATCCCAGATTGTAAAATAGGAAAATGTAATTGAAATTTGCTCCTTTTTTATTATGGCTATAAAAGGAAAGTATCTTACTTTCTTTTGGGCGTAAAACGTGTTTAATTTGGTTTTATATGTGTGGAAAAGTGTATTTCTGGGTTTATTCCGAAAATATTGTTGTTGTGTGTTATACAGCGTGTTTAGGATATAAAGTTATACGAACTTTTCCTTACTGTATACAGGGTTGTTCACCACATACTACACGGAGTATTGTAGCTAAACGATTAGTTTTTTACAAATTTCAAGTTTTGGGTTCGATGAAAGACTATTAGAGGTACAATTTAAAAATAATTTACAAGATACAGAGTGTCCCAAATAAGTAAAAAATATCAAAGTTGTATTTTTTTAAATGGAACACCCTGTATATTATTACATTTTTAGTTTCTACGATTAAAATAAAGGTAAATTTGATTAAGGTTTATTACACTTAAACCTTACCGTTTTTGAAATATTTTCAATTTTGTGAAATTGCAGTAAAAATTTTAAGGCTTCATTTCTCCAAGGGTATCAAAGATTTTGATACTAAATATTTACTGAAGTTTATTTATTGATCAGTTATTGTGTTGCAATAATAAGAATAATACTACCTTATACAGAGTGTCTAAAAATTTATTTTAAATAGTTTATAGCTTTAAACGCCAATAACTTGTTTAATTTAAATGGAACGCCCTGTATATTTTAGGAGAATCAGATGCACAAATTAATTGTCTATCAAATTGTATTATACCATTTTTACCTATCCCTTCAAGTTTTTGTAGGAAATGCATGTTCTTATAATTTAGACCTCATTCATCAATATACCCATGGAATATTGACATTTTATTATTGACACCCATGGAATATTGACATCATATATTGACATTCTAGTAATATTATCGTTTTGCTAAAAACAATAATGTTGTATGCAAAAAGAAAACTATTTAAATCTTTATAAAAGAGTATACCATTAATTAAATATAGCACCATTATTTCCGCCCATATACTAATTAATTACATACTTAATTGTATTCGTTAATAAATTATTCTAAATAAATGTGGATTTGAGTCAGAAATCAATATAATAATAAGTTATCAAAATTAAAGTCTCTGTTGTTATAAATAAGCATTTATTAAAAAATGAAATATCATTTTTAAGGTGTTACTTTTTATCACACTGTCTAATACCCATACAAAATTCAGTTTTTTAGTATTTGGAACAATTATTATTAATCAATGCAGTCAGTTAATGTAGTTTGAATACTGGAATCATATTAATTGGTTCTCTTTAACAAATATTTAAACAGTTTTTTTTTATTTTTTAATGAAATAAACGAATTATATCCACAATATTAGTATCTGTACTCTTTAAAAATTTGGTACATCTTTAAAAATAATCTAAAATGTCAATATTCCATGGGTATATTGATAAATAAATTCTAAATTACAAGAAAATGCATTTTCTACGGAAACTTAAAGAGATAGGTAAAGAATGGTATAATATAATTTGATAGACAATTAAATTGGGCATCTGATTCTCGTAAAATATACAGGGTGTTCCATTTAAATTAAACAACTTATTGCCGTTTGAAGCTAATAATTATTTAAAATAAATTTTTAGACACTCTGTATAAGGTAGTATTATTTTTATTATTGCAACACAATAACTGATCAATAAATAAACTTCAGTAAATATTTAGTATTAAAAACTTTGATACCCTTGGAGAAATGAAGCCTTAAAATTTTTATTGCAATTTCACAAAATTGAAAATATTTCAAAAACGGTAAAGTTTAAGTATAATAAACCTTAATCAAATTTACCTTTATTTTAATCGTAGAAACTAAAAATGCAATAATATACAGGGTGTTCCATTTAAAAAAATACAACTTTGATATTTTTTACTTATTTGGGACACTCTGTAACTTGTAAAATTATTTTTAAATTGTACCTCTAATAGTCCTTCATCGAACCCAAGACTTAAAATTTGTAAAAATCTCATCGTTTAGCAATACTCCGTGTCGTATGTGGTGAACAACCCGTATTGATTTTTTTCTGAATTTATACTTTTCTTAGAAACTTTTTGTATTTATTATACAGGGTGGTCCTAACTGTATTCCGGAAACTTCGGCAGCATATTCTGCAGATAAAAATAATTAAAAAAGTTCGTATAAATGTATGTTCTAAAATGCTTAGTTTCGGAGATACAGGGTGTAGAAAATTTCATCTTTATCTCGATTTTTTCGAATATTTTTTGAAGTAACGACAATATTTGGACGAAAATTGCTGTCTAAGAGTTTTTTTGACATGATAAATTTGATTTTGATGTCAATATAACTCCTACTTGTAGAGGGCACCACCTACATATTTTTTAATTGGTTTGAAGAATAATAACTTTTCGTCCGTACCTGTATAAAATTACTGAGTGAAAAATATACAGTTACGACGTTTTTTACGTTTTGTTTTAGACATTTTCATCCAAATTGACGTTACTTCAAAAATTATTTGGTAAAACATTTTTAATAAACATTAAAATGAAACTTCTACACCCTGTATCTCCGAAACTAAGCATTTTAGGACATACATTTATACGAACCTTTTTTACCTATTTTTATCTGCAGAATATGCTGTCGAAGTTTCCGAAATACAGTTCGGACCACCCTGTATATTACAAAATAAAAATTAACCAAATAAATAACAAACACCGCCAAATAATACCTTTACCAACAAACATTATTTAATTTTTTTCGATATGGATAAGATTTTATTTCATTAAAACGACTTGAACCATAAGAAATCTAGTTTTATTCACTACAGAACAGCCCCGAAACAACCCCAAGTAACCCCAAAGTGTGAATATTCCCATAAAACCGTCTGTATTCGATACAAGGGACCAACGAATAGAACATCCAATATAACTTTATCGCACCAAAGCATTGTATCGCTTCATAACCTTTTCCACTTGAAGCAAGCTTCTTTGAATAAGGTTGTGGAATGTTTGAAAGTGAGATAAACAAATAAAAAAGATAAAGAGGGGTTAAAGATAACCCTGAACCTTACGGTTGCCCTGGGGGCAAGTCGTTTAGCCTTTTGTGAGACGGACTTTTTCGTATGTCTGGTAAAAATGGCTGTTTAATGTGTTTTTCACGGGTTTTGGTGTTATTATTAGTTGAAAAAAAAAACAGTTGTATTTTTGTTTCGTTATTTATGTTTTTGAGTTGATTGTAGGGGAGATATATTAAAAAAAGGTGGAAACTATAAGATAAACGTATTTTTTTTTGTAACAAGTCTGGGCAGAAGTATTTTAGGTGTTCTGAGAACAAACCTGGAGTAGATATGCTTTTACTGAAAGGAATATTTAAAAAACAATATTGTTCTGTTCGGCGCGAGTGTAAAAAATATTTACCTTTAATTATTCCATTTATTTTATACAATTGAATTTATTATAGTGACTTAAAGATATTTAGTTTAATAAAAAAAATAACACATATTACTTAAAGAAATAAATATTATTTTCTATTTCACTTCATATATACCGGGTGCGTCTCAAAACTGGCTCACCCCTATAACTTTTTTATTTTTTCAGATAAAACAACGAGATTTCTTATGTTAGTATATGAGATAAATTAGGATAGATTGACGTATTCAATTGTTTTTGGTCACTTCCTGTTTCACCGGAAATGCTTACAACTTTTGATTTTTAAATGGCACCATTGGTATTTGTTTACTTTATTCGATAGAAAATAACATTCCGAATAGAATGACATATCATATGGCAACTTTTGACATTCTTGATTGATAAAAAACCGCATTTTAAATTTCAATCTAGAGTGCCATGGCCAATTCTATGTTAAAAACACTAATTCTTAATCAAAAAGCCTTGGAAAAATAGATTTGGTAGTCTAATGTTTTTAGTGTCTTGTCCTATGCCCAAATCGTATTTTCATTTCATTTTTAGACACTCTGTATAAGGTAGTATTATTTTTATTATTGCAACACAATAACTGATCAATAAATAAACTTCATTAAATATTTAGTATTAAAAACATTGATACCCTAAAAAATGAAGCTTTAAAATTTTTACTGCAATTTCACAAAATTGAAAATATTTCAAAAACGGTAAGGTTTAAGTATAATAAACCTTAATCAAATTTACCTTTATTTTAATCGTAGAAACTTAAAATGTAATAATATACAGGGTGTTCCATTTAAAAAAATACAACTTTGATATTTTTTATTTATTTGGGACACTCTGTATATTGTAAAAATATTTTTAAATTGTAGCTCTAATAGTCCTTCAACGAACCCCAAACTTACAATTTGTAAAAATCTCATCGTTTAGCTACAATACTCCGTGTCGTATGTGGTGAACAACCCTGTAGACACTACTTACTAGAGAATTGTGATTTTTATTAGAAATACTAGATTTGCCAGCTTTTTCCACCATGTTGATAGATGTTAAAAGAGGAAATAATACAAAAATACAATTCTATGGGTAAAACGGAGTCAGAGTGGGTTCGAAAAGCCAGAAGGCTGTCTTTAATATGCAATTGGAAATGTCATCGATCTTCATTTCCAAGCCAACTTGACGCCGATTTTTTTCTCGTTCAAACGGCTTTAATAAGCTACTTATTATCAAAATACTGATGCATGCACTCGTATTTTCGTTACGAACCGCAAGTTATAATTTCAAATAAACCATATGCGAAAATGTCAAAAGTTGACATATGATATGTCATTCTATTCAGAGTGTTGTTTTCTATCGAATAAAGTAAAAAAATACCGAGGGTATCATTTAAAAATCAAAAGTTGTAGTTATTTCCGGTGAAACAGGAAGTGACCAAAAACAAGTGAATACGTCAATCAATCCTAATTTATGTCATATACTAACATACCAAATCTCGTGTTTTTAACTGAAAAAATATAAAAGTTGTAGGGGTGAGCCACTTTTGAGACGCACCCTGTATATTATTTCCCTTCTCAAACTTCTTTATTTCTTCAAAACTATAGGTATTATTTAAATATGTATATTCATAATAATCGATTCTTTGCATGGTACAAAGAATACAAGGTATGATCGATAGCGGCTCCAATTTCGTTCAGTTCGCGCATACCACCTGTGACGTCACTAGGAACATAATGAATAAATAAAAAATAAAGAAAGTTGACAGGAGATCTGCATTTTTTGGGGTTATGGTTAAGAATTTTTTTTTCCTTCAGTTTAACGGCCTTTAGCTGCCTGGACTATACGGCCCGCTGGTTAAGAATTGTTTATTTTTAAGACTTTTTAGTTCGTTTAATTTAATAATTACTAAAACCAGCAGTTCCAAAAATATATTTAAAAATAATAATTATCTATTAACACGGATTTGGCCGATAGGTAAGAATACTAAATTTATTTCTATATTCGGTATAAAATTGTTTATTAGGTTTTTAGTTTGCGATGTTTATGGTAAATCATTTTCATTTTCATTGCCTCTGAATTCACATGAGGACAGAGTTGAGGATATCTATGGAAAAGTAACCACAAGAGGAATTGTTACATCATTTAAAAAATGTTGGGAAGTTTATTGTTTCCCATCGAAAAGTAGAAAATGCCAATGCAGATGAACGTATTGTAATTGTGATAGAAGTAATTCTAAGGGTGAAGTTTATTATAATTAGTGGAAGTAATACCAAGGGTGAAGTTTATTATAATTAGTGACCTGTGCTCCTTTTTATATGTAGATGTTTCTGGTTTTGAGAATAAATCTGTTGAACGACACCCAAAATTTAAATTCCTTTAATGGTAGGCAATTATTCAATGCAAATTAACTTTTTAAGTGACTGAAATATTAAATAGTTTACAATATGGTATATCACTAAAAATATATTACTTTTAGGTACAATTAGGGCCCGATACATTTCAAAAAGTAGAATATTATTTTATATTAAATGAGGTATTGTACTAACAATCAATTTATATTAATAACGGAGATTAAAAAATAACAGAATAAATAGTTCTTTTTTTATACTACAAAAATAAACTATAGAATACAACAGTATTTAAAAAAATAAATAAAAAGTTATGTCCCGGCCGAGATTCGAACTCCGGTCTCTCGCTTCCTAGCCCGACTCCTTACGCACTGCTTCACAGTAGCTTGCTTAGCGATAATTCAATGACGGTATATAAACAAAAAAACAGGTTTATAAGAATATCTTGACGATTTGAACTGGCGCGCGGAGCGTGCTGACCAATAGCGCCTGTTATCACCTGTGACGTAGCGACCAACCTGCGCAATATCATACCTTGTATTCTTTGTACCATGGATTCTTTGTACTGTCTATTATAATAGGCCTTTATGCTTTATAAAAATGAAAAGTATTTATGTCTACCAAGGCATTTACTGATAAAAAGATCGATAAAACAGCATGTAACTGCATATGATTTGTGTTTGTGACATAAGACATATTTGTGACATAAACCACCAACAATTATCCAATTAACAGAACAAGATAGCTAAATTAGAAGTGACAGATGGAATGACATTGAATTAATTAAGCATGTTCATTCAAATTTAGTGTAGTAAACTATAAACCTTTTTGTAATAGTGGAATAAGACACACAAATATATATATTTTCAAAATAAATAATTTCTTTATAGATTGTTTTAATGTTTTGTATACTGTATGTATCCGGATTGTCTTTACAAGAGGACGAACTTTTTTATTATTGACATTTGAGAAAAATTGCTTCATAAAAATGTTTACTAGTTCTAAAATGTTTATATTTTTCCAAATTTCTATACCGTTTTAGAGGAATTAAAAAAAAACAGTTTGTGCACTATATGCGCATATTTGAAGTGAAGAACTTCTTACTAACAGCTATTAAATAGAAGGATTTGAAGGGCATGTTTGAAAAAGTGACCTATAATTCTGTTTTAATATACAGGGTTATTGACCACATACGACACGGAGTATTGTAACTAAACGATTTTAGTTTTGGGTTCGTTGAAGGACTATTAGAGCTACAATTTAAAAACATTTTTACAAGATACAAGGTGTCCCAAATAAATAAAAAATATCAAAGTTGTATTTTTTTAAATAGAACACCTTGTATATTATTTTATTTTTGAATTCTATGATTGAAATAAAGGTAAATTTGATTAAGGTTTATCATTCTTAAATCTTACCGTTTTTGAAATATTTTCAATTTTGTGAAATTGCAGTAAAAATTTTAAGGCTTCATTTCTCCAAGGGTATCAAAGTTTTTAAGACTAAATATTTACTGAAGTTTAATTATTGATCAGTTATTGTGTTGCAATAATAAAAATAATACTGCCTCATACAGAGTGTCTAAAAATTTATTTTAAATAATTTCTAGCTTTAAACGACAATCACTTGTTTAATTTAAATGGAACACCCCGTATATTTTAGGAGAATCAGATGCACAATTTAATTGTCCATCAAATTGTATTATACCATTTTTTTTCTCTTCAAGTTTTCGTAGAAAATGCATTTTCTGATAATTTAGACCTCATTTATCAATATACCCATGGAATATTAACATTTTAGATTGTTTTTAAAGAAACAAATGTACAAAGTGTTCAGGTGCTAAAAACGATAATATTACCAGCCTATTTTTATACAAAATTAAACCTATTTAAATCTTTATAAAAGTTTTTAAAAAATTAAACCATTAATTAAATATACCACCAGTATTTCTTTTTTTATTTTTTAATGACATAAAACGAACTAGGTATATCGACAATATTAGTATCTGTACCCTTTAAAAATTTGATACATCTTTAAAATAATCTAAAATGTCAATATCTCATGGGTATATTGATAATTGAGGTCTAAATTATAAGAAAATGCATTTTCTACGAAAACCTAAACACATAGGTAAAAAATGGTATAATATAATTTGATAGACAATTAAATTGTGCATCTGATTCTCATAAAATATACAGGGTGTTCCATTTAAATTAAAGAAGTTATTGCCGTTTAAAACTAGTTGTTATTTAAAATAAATTTTTAGACACTCTGTATAAGGTAGTATAATTTTTATTATTGCAACACAAAATTTAGTAAAACTTAAATACGCCTAGAGAAATAAAGCATTATAATTATTACTGTATTTTGACAAAAACCAAAATATTTCAAAAATGTAAGTTGCGTAATTCTAATAATTCTAATTTTGAGCTAGATGCTTTACCTATACCGTTATTAAGAAGCTACAAACCCAGGTATACTGTCAAGTTAATTATAATAATTTTCTTAGCTTTAAACTAAATGTTTTCTGATGTTTGCGAGATCCTTACCATTTTTTTTTCTCGCTAACTCGTAAGTAAAGAAGTTCCACTTTAAAAACATGAAAATTTAGTTGAAATTCTTAAAAATCAAAGACCCTTTCTATGGTAATATTAAGAAATATTACAAAGCACACGACATCAAACATGAAACTAATCTATTTTATGCAATATCCGCTAGAAAAAGATCGAATTTATCCCGACAAACCAATCTTAAAATCCACATTCAATATTCAAATCGTGATTTGATAAGAGAGAATAGCTTAAACACAGCCGGAACGCGAAAATCCAAAGCTCCGACCATTTGAAATATTCAATTTTCGATTTGTTGTAAGCCGTCTTGCTCCCCATTTGATATTCCTTATCCCCCCTTTTCTTAAAACCCACCATATTTTTAGGGGGGCATTAAGACCAGCGAAAAAAAAACGTTAGAGGGCAGAGAGATATGCTACAGTACAGGATTGTTACTGTTCAGATAACCCCAAGGGTTATTAAGGGTATAAGGGGGATGTTTTGAGATAAGCTAATTGTGCCGTTATCAGAAAATTGATGGAGTTGTTAGGCCTATCGTTATAAACATATTGTGGTGATAGCATGGACCTAAACATCTTGCTTTAAAGATAAAGTACGCATCATGTGAATCCTTCTTTATTTGTTGATTTAGGTAAAATTTGACTTGAACGATAGTTTGCGCCACGGGGATGTCACTTGTATGGGAAAACAGGCAACAGTCAAATTTAAACGTGCCAGGACCAACGACAAAGAAAGCAACATCTGCCAGGCATTGGCTTTCTTTGTCACTCACATTGCTTAAATCATGATACCGCGGCCATTTTGTCAACAAAGAAGCTGGCCGGGCTGTCCTGGCAAGTGATTTATGGGATTCTTTTCCCAGAGGAAACCATTTAGTAGCAGTTTTTTTTTGGATTTAAAAAATGTCTTCGATACCTTATGGAAATATAACATAACTAAAACTTTGCATGACTGGGGCATTAAAGGTCATACACTAAATTTTATCTCCAATTTCCTTCAAAATAGATCTTTTAGAGTAAAAATAAATAATTCTTTCTCGGATGAACTTACCTTAGAGAACGGAGTTCCTTCGGGTTCTGTGTTGAGTCCACTCCTTTTTAACATAGCCATTAATAATTAACTTAACTCTTTCAAGCTTTCAATCGACTATATGCAGACGACATAGTAATATATTATTCTTCTCATTCCCCTCACGTCTCTGAAAGGAAATTGGAGCTTCTTTCCCAGCCTGGTTCCATCCAGTGTTGGATATAGGCCTCTTCTAGGTTTTTCCATGCTTCGCCATCTCTAGCCAATCTTATCTATTGTCTTCCCGCCACTGCCCTGACGTCATCGACCCATCTCTTTTTTGGTCGGCCCACACCTCTTGTTGTTCCCCTAGGTCTCCATAGGATTGCTTTTTGGGGCCATCGGTCTGGATCCTGTCTTGCCACATGTCCTATCCATTGCCACTTCAGACTATTAATTTTGTTTTTTTGACGTATGTGGGTATTCCGTATTTTTTTCCCTAATGGTGACTCCCAACATGATTCTTTCCATGGCTCTTTGTGCTACTCATAGTTGTTCTACTGTTTTTCGAGTAATTGCCATAGTCTCTAAGCCATACGTAAGCACAGGTAGAATACAGCTGTCGTAAGCCTTTTCTTTAGGTTCATGGGCACCTTTTTATCCTTGAAAATATCGCTCATATTTCCAAATGCTACGCATGCCAAATGGATCCTGCGTTTGATCTCCGTATTTTGGTTTTCCTTGCCCAGCTTGATTTTATGACCTAAATATATATAATGGTCTACGTTTTCAATAATAACGTTGTCAACAGTAATGCTATGGATATTGTTGCTCATTATCTTGGTCTTTTTCAAGTTCAAATTGCAGCTATGCCTCAATAACTTGTCTAAATGATGTCCCACTTCCGCTTTTCCTTCTCCTCTTCCAAATCCTCATCTGTGCACTTTTGTAGAAAACGCAACTGCCCGAGGTCACATCAACTCTCTCTCTCAAACCTGCCCATTGCATCAAAATCTTCTGTCAAATTTTTACGACTTTATTTTGACTACAGACTCTCATGGAACGAAACCAAACACATAATCAATATAAAACCAGATTGCAGTAAAACCATCAACAGCATTAAATGGCTATCCCACTCAAAATTTGGCTGATCTCAGTCCGTACTTTTGCTGGAACCATTTTGAATATTTCACTTACATGGCCCTGCACCAATCACTCTTTCTAAATAACCTCTGATAACGTTTAAAAATTGCTTAAATGGGCATGTGCGGGTATTTGACAACCGGAGCCGGCCGGCGAGATCTTTTATTTTAGGTTATGTTTGAATTGTTTTGAATTATTGCTTTAGTTTTATTAGGTAATTTGATATTTAAGTAGCTGGGATTAGTTTTAATTAAATAAATATGGCCCAAAATATGGATTCCACCTTGTCCAATACTAAAGAACCTATAAAGAGTCTTAGGTTTACAGCAGATGACGACTTAGCCCTTCTAAGAGAATTTGTTATTTGTTGCCCTAAACCCACTGGCAGACGTTGAACAATAAAGCACTGGAAATAAGCACTTTAGCTCTTTAGTTTTAAAATACCTAGTACACAAAACAATTTCAAAGTTTTAAATTCAAAGTTAGGTTAAGTTTAAATAGCGGACGCGACGCGATCAGAATTCTTTCCAGTCCGATAACTATAAATGAAGAGAGTTAATACCACCTCACGTAAAGGAAATAACACCTGGCCTTATGTCCATGCACGCTATTCGGTTTAGCGATATCTCTCTATTACGCTGTTTATTGTTATTTTACACGAGTTTATTTTTGCGCACAGGAAATTTGACTCGTTTGCATATCGTCATAAAAAACAATTTTCGTACCACGAATTAGGGACAAGATTTTTATCTGTATACTTATAGGATACCTAATCTGTGGTAATAGACTCTTAAGGCTATGTCAAAACAAAACACCATTACTTCTAACTTTAATTATTTTACTAGCTATAATAAACTTCACAACATATTTTCTGTGGCCGGAGATAAACTACCTTTATTTTTTACTTTGTTCTACCGTAATTTGGAAGTAGAGAATGCAACAAACGTTTCCTCTGTCTTATCTCGGGTAATTGAAACTAAGTTTTTCCCAGAGAGAGTTATTTTGCGTGAAATTACACAGTTTCTTTTCCCATTCTTTACTCGGGCGACTGTAAGGAAGAAAGAAAACATTTTAGAAAAGTGTCCAGGGTCTTTAAAAGGACGTTCCTCTGAGCTGTACTGTAGCTGAAATTGTAAGAAAGGTTAAAAACTTTATTTCTTCTGGCACGTTTTTTAATTGCTTCCATTTTTGAAAGGATTTTCGGGATTTAAATGGAAGTAGTTGGGATATGGCGTTTGTCGCCTCAACCTGAATATCTGTTGGTAATTTACTTATTTCGTTTTGAGCCATTTCTGGCTTCAATTCAATCAGCAATCGACACGAAAGAGAATTAAAAAATATTGACTCAAAACTGACAACTAAAGAGACAGCTTTATTTATTTGTCAAATTACATAGCAACCAACGCCAACCCAGCACAATATTTTTTCTACTCGTAATATATTCTTTGAAATCAGTGGAGGATACAGGGGGGGCCATGGGGCCCGGGCCCCCCCTAAAATCTGTAAATTTGTGTTAAATATTAGGCTTTTGGGTTAAAAAAAGCATATTCTACATTACTTTTTATTTTGGCTCCCCCCTAAAATAAATTCCTGTATCCGCCCCTGTTTGAAATAATAATTTCTGGATATTATTTAAAACGTAACCCGCTATGGAAAGTAAGTATCTCGCTAAGAAAAATAAGTATCAATATGAATCAAAAACAGAATTAAAATATCTGATTTTGCTTAGTAGGCAATTTCAATCTATAGACATATACCGGGTGTTTTTTAAAAGTGATTCACCATTATAATTTTTTATTTTTTCATTAAAAAAATGACATTTTGTATGTTTATGACATAAATCAGGATTGATTGACGTATTCAGTTATTTTCGATCACTTTCTGTTTTACCGGAATAGATTTTTAAATGGTATCCTCGGTATTTTTTTTACTTTATTTGATAGAAAACAATATTCTGAATAGTATGATGTATCATAAATGTCAACAGAGAGCCTGTTTTAGTGAGACTGAAATATAATAAAAAAATATTTAAAATTTGTTTTCACTAAAACGTAACTTTTGATTATCTATACCTTGAATTCTTGATTAAATGTGTTCACTCAGTATATAAAATAAGATTGCCAGAAATCAAATAACTTAGAAATTATTTATCTCGATAATTTATCTCTTGAGGGAGATTTATTTGAAAAATTTCTATAATTAAGCTCTGAAAATGGATTGTTTGAGAACTTGAACTAATTTCAAGACATAATTCTCATAAAGTTTGCTGCTTTAAGTGAAACTTTTAGTTTTTGTCTACGTCCTAATTCGTAACCGTATAAATTTAAGAATATGTCAGAACTGAGGAGTTAAATTTATACCTCGAGAAAAGCTGGACAGATTTTAATAATTTCTGGTTTGTTGGATTCTTCTACTACTAACAGTAAAATTACTTTGTAGATTATTTCTTGTGTTATAATTCATCATACAGTCTCAAGTCTTAGACAAAAGCCAGTATTTGAGCCTGATTTACAGAGGTTAGTCCTCCATCTCCGATATCAGTCGTTTCAAAGGTTATAACACGAATGGTTGTCGTCTTGGAGCACTCAGCGATGAGGTGTTCTAGTGTTTCACCATTTTCACCACAGAATCTGCGTTCGCCGTAGCGCTCGCACACTTAAATTAAAAAAAAGTTGTAGAAAATCTTTGAAATAGATAATAATACAAAAATATGTCATTGTATATTTTTTCTGCACTTCTTTCCATCAGAAGATTTTCAGATACACATACAGAAGAATTGTTATCCACACGAAATGTGAAAAGTAATTTCAAGTAAATTTTTACTCGATGATCAATTTTTTTTATTTTATTTTATTGTGAACTCATATTTTCCTAAATACATCTCTGTGAAACTATGGCGAGTGCCACGACTATACTTTGCCTAGTTATAGACCACGACTATACAGCTACGTCAGAGGTCACGGGACGCGAGAACAAGGTCATATAAAGTGGCAGAAAAAGAACAAAGGATTTGAAAAAGAGTAAAGCTACTAGTTTCCTTATACTATGAATATTATGATGGGGACAGCCCTAATATTTTTTTTTATATTCGTGTGAATTTGAATGAGGCCATCAGGCGGCGATGTGACCGATCGCCATATTGAAATTGTCGATTGGATCTGACAAGCGCCATTCTATAACGCCGCCATGTTTACATAATTAATGCCGCGACTGGAATTGATGTTTCGCTCTCAGCTCGCCCGAAATGCTTTTCCGATGCTAAATAGCCCCGTGTGTAATATAAAGGAGGAACGGAACGATTCTGTAAACAAATTAATTTATTAATGAATTTACCAAGTAAAGAGATAAATATTTTGTGGTAAAATAGCGTTGAATAATAAATAAAGGCTGATACTTTCAAAATTGGGATTAGAACAGTTTGAACTTTTTTATTTTATTAGAAACTAATAAAAAATAATTCTGACACAGTGCTAAATTTATAGTTACAGGTAAAAAAATAATTTTATTAATTGTGATTAATAAAATTGCCTTTATTTTATCAAGGAGGCCGAATTCGACAAAATATCAAGAGATAACTTTTAATTGACATTAAACGGCCAACACAATTTTGATAATAAAAGAAAAAAAGTCAGTGGTGTACATGCTTTTTTTTTAATATTCCAGTGATAACGCATACAGCACATCAAATTACATTTACGATGTGTTTACATTATTGGATGTAGACACAGGGTGACACAATTCCCCGATGTAAATATGCTACGTTTACACATGGTAGTTCAACACGTATGCACAAAGGTTAAACGTTCACCTCACAATGTAGCCACAGTATAGCATTTACGTATACACAAAGTAAGGGATACACAGTGTGCCGTAGGATACACAGTGCTTGTGTATTACGTTTAAACTATGTTTACACATTGCAGTTGTGACTACCGCGTGTATACGTATGTATTTTGCTTCGTATATACATCTTGTGCTAGATAAAACTACTTCTTATGAACGAATTTAGGAAATAATACAAGTTTTGATGCCTAACTTTTGGTTCTTTTTAAGAAATATTTATTCAATGATACCAATTATATCTTTTAGAACGAAAATTAGGAAGGCAAAACTTTGTATTTTCCAAAAAGTATCTCGATCGTAAGTTCAAGAGAAGTAGCCTTAAAATTGTTCCATTTTTGTTTTGTATTAAATGTACCATTTTTCTTCCATAAATTGGATTAAGTGGTTAAAAAATAAAATTCTTATATTTCTTTATATCATGGAACGCAAATAACACAATAATAATAATTATTTACATTGCAGAAACTAGAAGTAAGAAAACACTGTAAGAGAACAGAATTTGTATCAAAATGTATTAAAAATATAAGTACCTAGTATAACAACATATTAAAATGGTAAACACTGGTATATCGCCACGATTTCGTGGACCTCGTTTAGTCATTTTTTTCTCCTCTTTTCCCTCCAAGCAGTTGTTTTATTAGCATACTCATTCATCGAGCACTCTGTTGGACTTTGTTGAATTTTATTGCCAGATTAACAATCTCACCCTTAAATTTTATATGAAATTGATTATTGAATATTAAACATATCTGTATATTGATCCATCAATAACTTACCGAATATTTGGTAAGAAGTTCTTTGAAGTGTTTAAATAGGTTCTCTGGTCCATTTAAGTTTATTATTTATCTAATAGATACTGTTATCTATAGGTGAATATTTGGAGTTTTCATGCATTGGAGTCAAAATAAAATATATTGGGTAGATTAAGGGAAGAGCTATCCGTATAATATTAACAATAGGGGTTAGGAAGGTGTAACAAGGTAATTAAAAATTTGTACTTACCTTAAAATCTCTTTTAAACTACACACAAACAGAACATTTATATAGAGCTTCCGAATGATAAAACTGATAAAATGATAAATAATGGAAAAAATGATAAATAATGGCTGCTAACACATACCACTCCTAGAAAGGAGAAAGGAGAGAGGACACATAAGATACACTTGGTCGGTGTATCTACGCTGAGGCTATCCGCGCATGCGTACACCTTCATTTCATGCTAGAATGTAGACACAACTGTACACTATTACAAAGTGTCTATATAGATATTTATATTATGTGTATACGTCACATTTTTAAAAGGTGTGTACTATAGGCACAACTATGATACGAAGTATCACACATACATATGACTTATACATTGTACGTCTCATATACCGACGTCAGATTTCATCATTTTAATAATTATTTGTTACGTTACAAAAAACTCTTTAGAATCTTGAGTGCATACGGTATACAACTAGTAAACACTGTATCACACAATTCTATCAATATAAACCTGCGTGTATCTCATATGTATATGTTAGAACTAGATGAACACTAAGGTTCACTTTAACATATGTTGTTTCTCATGTATCTCCCTTGTAGAAACGTAATTTCATTTGGGCGTGCTATATGGGAACCCATATGCACATATCCCTGATAAATTTATCGACACCTTTTTAGAATTAAAATTTGTAGCACTTATAGTAACTTTTACCCTCAAAATTTCATTAGAATCACTAAAAGTATTTGGAAGAAAATCATAATAAATCGAAAGATTATTAAGACTTTTAACACCCTGTAGCTACGAAACAAAGCAGAATCGGACCTATGTTGATTTTTAGACAATCTTCTTAAAAAGAAACTTCAAGAAAATCGCATTATAAAAATAACATTAAGGTAAGGCGAAGCAGTATGCTCTAACAGCGTCTTCTTCTAAAAACTTCATGGCCGTCTCTGTGTTTACGAGAAATTAACATTAAAATTATCTTTTTAGTTAGTTAAATTAAAAAAGCAGCTAGAGTAGAGTGGATGAGCTAGTCCAGAGCAAAATAAATTGCAAAGGCAATCTGCATACTTATCTGAAAAACAAAGAATGACGCCAATCTACTTAAACTGCAGAAACGAAAAACTTGAGAATGGGTGCGAGAAAATTTCAGAGTTCTAGCGTTAATGTTTAATTAAGTTTACAGACTTTGAGATAAAGCAGCAAGAATTAAGAAAATTTAATTTTTGATTTTTATGAAGTAACGGATAAATCTTTTTGTTTATGATTATTTACAAACAGCCAATAACTAGGAACTATTTCCATTACATTCCCAATATGTATACTACAGCCTCTGTATATTTTTAGTTATATTTCTCTACATTTTTATACCGAACATTTGAAAATTCAATTCTCCAGGGAAAACTGGTTTTGGATATAAACATAAAATAAGGAAGGAAATATCCCAGGGCTACGGTTTATAATTCTTTATTCTGTGGCAAACAAGAAAGGTCGCATGATTGTCTGAAAGACCGCAGCTTGTCTTGTATTCAGATTTCTGAAAGAAAAAAACAACGCCCAAAGACTTCCGGTTGATTGTCTGGCTTTATTTGAGAAAGCCTAAACACGGGATCAAGAAAATAAAGAAGAATACGTTTAAAATGTTCCTTTTAATAATAATAAAGTCAATTAAAATACCAGCAAAAATATGATTTTGTCATGTCAAAATTGCGGAGACTGTTTTTTATATTGCCATTTACATCGCAAAAATTAATAGGTACTTTTGTGACGTTTCAAAAAAAAATCGTGTGTGCACTATGTGCACATATTTGATGTAAAACTTCTTATTAACAGCCATTAAATTGAAGGATTTGAACGATAGATACTTTTTTATGAATGCCTAAACTTCAAAAAATAGAGTTAAAATAAAACCGTATACTATATTCTAGCTTTATAATTTATAATGTTTTTTTTTTAATTTTTATTAAAAAACGATAATTCTATCACTCGGCCGGATAGCCTGGCAACTGTGGCCATTAAACCAAAATACTACTACATCTATTTCTCTGACTACAACTAACTGTTACTAACCTATAATTTGTTTTATGTGGTCCGTGGTCTGTTTTTGTTTAAATGTTTTGTTCATTATTCATGTTGGGGATTTATTTTTAAATTAATGTTAATCGTTAGGCAGCCAGTATTTTTTCGCATAATCAAAATTGTCACTCTAAATAACTGTCTTTTTTAGAACAGATGTCACTTGTCTTTTAATCAATCATAATTGTTTATCTTCGTCATTTACCTGATTTAATAATACGGAAATCACAGTCCAATTACAAACAATTCATTATTTATAGTGATTTACAGTTGAGGGTTGGAACCTTTGGTGTTAAACAGAAAAATAAAAACACTAAATCACCACAATACACCAAAACACTTTTACTTTTACACTGGACGTGCGTTTCGCTAACCATGTTAGCATCATCAGCAGATGATTATAAACTAAAGTACAATCTACAAGTTGAGCGTTTATATACTCGCCCAGTGGGCACCGAGTGGGCGTGGCAAAAACTAGCCAACCGAGTCAGAGCCAACTGAGCGTAACAGTTAGATTTCCGCCACTAGAGTAGTAGGAACAAAGAATTGAAGGAATTGGACCGTTGTCTCTGTTCATACTATCTTTACATTTATTAATTCTGATGCTTTCATATGCATCTAATTGCCTGTAATTTGAGACTTGTTTAATTAATTTTAAATTATTAAGATCTATACAATGTTCTTTATGAACAATATGTTCGGCAACGCAAGATTTATCCGGTTTACCATATCTTATCTGAGCTAAATGTTCTTTAAATCTAGTTAATATTGATTTTCTAGTTTGCCCAACATATTTCTGATTACAATCTTTACAAGAAATTTCATAAATACCCGACCTTTCCAGTGGAGGTGTTTTATCCTTTGGATTACCTAATAATTGTTGTAATTTATTATTAGCACTATACACAAGTTTATAATTTACATTCTTCAAAATTCCTTTTAGACCACGGGATAACTCTCTATCAAACGGCATCGAAAAATATTTAGACGTGTCTTTCTCCACTTGAAAAGTCGAATTTTCAGAAATCATTAACCTATACCTACGTTTTCTAATTAATTTATCAACTAGTGAAGGAGAATATCCATTACACTCAGCTACATTCCTAATGTAATCTCTTTCTATTTCATATCTTTCTTTGGAAAGTGGGAAACTAAGTTATCTATGAACTAGGAAATTTAAACTAGCCATTTTATGTTCAACACTATGATGTGATTCATTAGGAATATATCTGCGTGTGGTCGTATTTTTCCTATAGATATTAAATTCCAGGCAATTATTAATATTTCTAATAACTCATACATCTAGAAATGGTAATCTGTCGTTGTTCTCAATTTCATGCGTAAATTTAATGGAAGGAAAACGATTATTTAACTTAGAAATAAAATTATCTATGGTGTCTGAATGTGTGTCAAAAACAGCAAAAATATCATCCACATACCTAAACCAAACTCTTGGAAAATACTCAAACTGATTCTTAGCCTCCACTTCAAACCTGCTCATGAATAAATTAGCCAAAAATGGAGATAATGGATTACCCATTGCTGTCCCTTCCCGCTGTTCAAAAAAGTTGTTATTAAATTGAAAACAATTTTGTTTCATACATAACGATGTAAGCTCAATATATTCAGTCACAGTTTTGTTGTCGAGACCATTTGCGTTCAGTAATTCCTTCAAGTAGCAGTAATTTACAGTAATTTTATTAAATTATACGAATATTCTCGTTGATTTATTCTCGTGTTTTACTGGGGCAATTTAAATACAAACTAAAAGCAAGAAGTATTTTTTCTATATAAATATATAAAAGTGTTACTTTTGGAAGCCACTCAGGTGAAATAACACGTTAAAAAATAAGATATATAAGCCATGCAAACGCTCCTTTATTTCGCGTATTTTGCACGCAAATCTCTGAGGACTGTAACACGGTTTGCTTTCGCCGAATCTATTTTGGTGTTTTCAAACTTGTTTTAGCCACAAAAACATCTAAATTACACGAAGAAAAAAATCACTTAAGGCACTACAACAGAAAGCGATACCAGTATAAAAATAAAGACGTAAATTTTAACGTCACGATTTTTTTATGACGGTGATGTTAAAAGTAGTTTCTCTGTGTCCTTCACCAGCTTGTACAGGTCCTTGATAGGATGGGAGCAATGTTTTATCCTTGCTTTCCAAAAAGAGAGTTTACTCACTAATTTATTGCACTAATTGGGAGGTTCTGAATGAAGCTTTAAACCATTTAACATATATGAATTAAAAATGTTTTAAAATTATAAGGATGTTGGTTGGTATAGTCTGTCCAACGAGAAGATCCTTGACAGTGATATATGTGTCTGTCATTTTAATTTCAAAGTAGTTTATTTTATTTTACAAAGAAATAAGTTGGTACAACTGGAACGCATAGCAGGAAACATAGACAAACAGAAAAATTAAAAGACTGCCGGAAGACATACGACGCGCAGGCAAATGTTCCTGTAGCGCATCGACGCAAGTGCGGAAATACGTCCATCTAGCTATCTGTGTTTCGACACTAGTCCGTTAGTGTTAGCATATTCAGAAAGAACACGCTAACCTCTGGGAATTCCCCAAATTTTGGGGAATCCGGAGCCGATTGGGAATTTTGTTGGGATTAGCAATAGGCGGCGAAAATAAGAGGAGTTTCAACATTTTATTGCTGATTGAAAATGGCGTAAAATTTTTAGCTTTAAAAACGGAGCGGGACGATATCTCTTTCCCAATTTAGAAATTATTATCTGCTTTTTACTTGTGCTTCCCTTTGCAAATGCTTCAGTTGAAAGAAAATTTAATGACCTCAAATTATTTAATGACTATTAGGGAAGGGATTAAAAAACAAGGAGGTAATTTACAGTTTAATCTCTCTAACATATATAATAAATATTGTATTTTTATTAAAATTATTTTTTTTTTGTTAAAATAATCATATTTAATTTAATTTTTGGCGAATCGGGACATTTTTATCCCCAAATTGGCGAATTTAATTTAGATTTTGGGTAGTTTAGAAAATTGACATTAGCAACGCCGCTAACCTCATTCTTTTGTTTGTTGCTTGTTCAAAAACCGGCACACGGCGTAGTACAAGGCTTGATCAATTTTGAAGAAATTTTTGATTGTTAATTTTATTTTTGTGCAAACTAAACAGTTGTTTTTTATTAAAAAATAGCAGACAAAGGTAAGGTAGGTAATGTCCATGCAGAAGTTTTTATTTCACAGGCTATTCTTTCTAGAAATTATACCATCCAGCCCTCCTATTTAATTATTAAATGAAAGTGTGAAAGAGATATCAAGGGCTATTCTAAAAATATCATCCGGCCAGTCTAGGCCCTGTTGTCAACCAGAAGGTGTGCTAAGTTGGATGTTGGATATAGAATGGAAGGAATATCATGGCCGAGAACAAGGCATAATTGTATGACCCTTGATGTAGGAGGGTAGGTTTGTTTCTAATAGGCAGTAAAACCAAAAATTCTACTGCGAATCTTCATATTCTAGGCCTGTAAAGATAAATAATTCCTGGAGCCATCTCGAGGTATAGTACTCAAGTCGGAGCGAATCAATTGGTAGCACGTTGAAATAAAATAATAGCCATCATAAAACTGTAAATATGGATATAACTAGTACAATGTAGCTATTTAACTGTAAGTACAATGTAGCTAGATATTTAGTAGAGTAGGGGTATTATAAATTAACACAAAATACAATAATTGGTCATTGTTTCCATTCCCATTCAATTCTTCCCATTTAATCGTTTTCCTATAAAAAAAGGAAAATTAAAATTAAGAGTGCCCTTAACCAAAAATAGTGAAATAAATGGAGATAGTCAAATTTTATATTAGCGTGTAAGACTTTGAATAAAAAGGTGTAAAAGGATTATAAATGCTGTATTTATATCCTTTAATATCATGATAATATAAAATTTAAGTAGGTATATCTCCATTTATTTCACTGTTTTTGTTTAAGGGCACTCTTAGTTTTAATTGCCTTAAAAATAATAAGTATAATAATAATTTAAATCTCCCGCTCTTTCATAGTTCGTTCCTGTAGCCAAGTAGAGGGCGCCAAAAGCGCAATCTCCCAACATTTTACCACGCGATTCACCAGTCTCTAAACTATTAACTTTCTCTATGGCAGGAAATTATTATATTTAAAATTTGACTGACAAGTGATTACGTCAAAATATTGTGAAAAAAAACTGTATAAAACTGAAAAAATGTAATCGAGTTATTTAATTTAATAAAAAACAGTATGTGTTATTACAAAACAAACAAGAACAAGACACCACATACCAAAAAAATATGAAAAAGAACTATTTCTTACTTTCAAGCTTTATGAAACTTTCCGCATTTATGATTATCTTTATCAATATAACTTACGTATAAATAAAAATTTGTAATATTCCACAGGAATACATAAAACAACATAAATAAAACAAACTATTTTATTATTAATAACACTTACCAAATTTTATAGGTACCTTAAAGGTTGATTAATTAACTTTAATCTTAATTTTTTAAACAAGTACCTTTGACATTACTAAAATAAATTATTTACGTATCGTGTGATGTCGATATATTACAGCTACTCCAGTTTTTAGTATGTGTTTAGTATGGTCCTTCTACCATATTCGAGATGCACTTGTCCACGACGAGATGGTATACGAACTTTAATGATAGTAACATTATTGGTATATAAGACTTTTTGCCTGGGCAGCGTGTATTAACCATAAACTGTGCTCTGGGTCTACAGTTAATTTTCACTCGATTTTTCCTCCACTTGACTTCAAAAGACACAAAACACACGTAATAACACGAATCAAAATGCATTATCTTCCAAAACGCAGGGTATTTGACATTTTGACAAAACTGACAGAAGTTGACACAAAATTATAACCTCTAATTTGGAAGACTTTGACAAGCGTCAAAAATCTAAAGGCGAGTTCATACGCATCGGCGTCCGTTTGTCGTTCATCGTTCCGTCAAACGAATAAAATTGAAATACGATCTGTCATTTTTGAAATAAACCAATAAAACTGGTTAAAAACAACAAGAGACGACGCATGACGGATTAATATTTAAACCCATGCATAGTTAACTTAAAAATTATTAGAAACTTTTTTTAGTAAAATAAATAGATTGGTATGGGACGTCATCTGCTTTTCTTCTGTCATCGTCTGTCGAAATCTTACCTGAGAAAAAAAACAGAGTATATTTGTTCGTGTATGTTTGTTTTATACATTTTTCTGCGTGTAGGGTCAAATTAGGGCCGAAATAGGGATAAACTAGGGAACGGAGGTGGATGTCGAAAGCCAATTACCAACCTGGCACGATTAAAAGCACGGTCGATTAGACTGTGCCCAATTTTTCGGAAAATGAGCCTACATCGGGGTCAACGATTCCGCTCTGTTCATTCCTACTAACAGTATATTTATGCTTTAAAATTAATAAATGTATTCTTAATTGAAAAAGGAAATTATCTTTAAGAAAAATGATTTCGAATTTCTCCACTATCTCAGATTATGAATTATTAATTAAATTAAAAAAAAAATAACCAGTTGCTCTTTGCTATCTGTCAAATTTGGCATTTAACGTATTAAGTGGCTAAAAAATGCGTTTATTCAATTAGGGCCAAATTTTGAAAAACTGTATGTAAAAAAGTTATTGTCGAATTTTACATATAATCTATACTTCTTCTTCTTCTTCTTGTTCATTTTTAAGATCTCGCGATCTGTTAATTTTGATGGGTCCTCTGTAACAGTTCTTGGGAGGTGGACTGCCAGCTGTCCTTCCATCTCTTAGGTGGTCTTCCAGGTTCTCTTTTCCCTGTTGGTTTCCCTTCTAATGCAATTCGTGGCAGTCTTCTCTCATCCATTCTTCTCACGTGGGCGTACCAACCTCTTTTTCTTTGTCTGCCCCACCTTACATATGTCTTGCACCTCACATTGTTCCCTGATGTCGGTGTTCTTAATTCAGTCTCTTCTTGTTTTTCCCATTATTGTCCTGAGCGTTTTTCATCTCGGCTACTCGTAGCATGCTCTTCGTTTGTTGGTTTCTCTCTGGTTTCTATTCCGTATGTCATGATTGGTCTGATACAAATCTTGTATATCTTTACCTTGCTATCCCATCTCATGTATTCGTTCGCCCATATTGTTTGCCTTAAGCAGCCCGACATGGCAGTCGCTTTGTTGATCTGGCTTCTTAAAGTCCTTCGCTGAATCATGGTGGCTCGATCCATACCCAGGTATTTGAATTGTGAGACTTGCTCGATGATTTTGTCCTGAACTACCAACACATCTCGGTCCCCAGCAAGGTTATGCTTTTCGTTTTTCTGTAGATATGGTCATATTCATCGCTTGACTGACCTGGTAGAATCTGTGAAGCTGTTTCTGCAGGTCGTCCTCCGTTTCACGAAAATGGCTGCGTCATCGTAGCATATAATACTGATTCTTTTCTGTCCCATTCGGTATCCTATGTTAGTGATGATACTTCCTCTATAATTCTGTCCATTAAGAGATTGAATAGAAATGGGCTAAGGCTGTCACCTTGTCTGATGCCTCCTGGTGTCCAGTTGGTTGTATAATCCTATACAATATATAAAATCCTTAAGTGACTCACATACTGATTAATCACGATCCTGCTCAAACCACTCAACGTAAGAAGCTCAATTTTGGCATACAGATTGATTCTAGGATGTAGTGGTTCGATAAGAAGGGATTTCTCAAAATTCCAGTTCCAAGAGGGTGGAACCACCCCTCGAATATTACAATATTTTTTATTTAAAAAAGGTCAAGTTTCCTAAAAAACGCTTAAACACGTATATTATATTTTGTTACTTTACATATTTCAAAATTTTTTAGAAATGTATGCAGGGTTTTTCAGAAAATCTGGTCATTGATTAATCACGATCCTGCTTAAAGCGCTTGACGTAAAAAGCTGATTTTTGGAAAACAGATTGACTTTAGGGTGTAGAGGTTCGATAAGAAGGGATTTTTGGAAACTTGAATTCTAAGGGTGTGAAACCACCCCTCAAATATTAGAATATGTTTTATTTAAAAACCGGTGAGTTTTCCGGAAAAATTCTTAAACACGTATATTTTATTTTGTTGTTTTACATATCTTAAGATGTTTTAAAAAATTATACAGAGTGTTTCATAAAATATGACCACTGAGTAATTACGATTCTGCTTAAACTGCTTGACGTTTAAAGCTGATTTTTGGCAAACGGATTAACTGTAGGGTGTGATAAGGAGGGGTTTCTCGAATCTCAAATTCCAATAGGGCGAAAACGTCCCTCAAATATCACAATATTTGTTATTTAAAAAACGGTTAGGTTTGGTTTGGTTTGGTTTGGTTTGGACACACTTGGACACGCATAATTTATTTTGTTTTTTTACATATTTTTAAAAACCATTCAGGGTGTTCTAAAAAGTTGGGTAATTGATTAGCTACTATTCTGCTTAAATTGCTTGACGTAAAAAGCTTATTTTTGGCAAACGGATTTTTCGAAAGTAAAATTCCAACGAGATGAAACTACCTCTCAAATATTTCCAAGTTATATAATAATATCGCCATGTAAAATTTTATCCAGTTTGTATGTTAATGGAAATTCTTGCTTTGCTTTTTCATCACCATTACAAATGATTAATTCGACGCGAACGAAGTCGCGGGTACACGCTAGTAATAATATATGTAAGTATACCAGTTTTAAGCTGTCTAAATGAAAAAAAAATGTTATTATTATTCATCCCTTCTGTGGCGCTGCAAAAACAGTCTTTACAATCATAGCCACAAAACAGTGGTTGGCCAACAAATTTCTAGAATGGTTGAGAAATTTTCCAAAGGAGAGACAGGCGAAAAAGTTCATAGTAGAATAATAATAATAATAGCTCCCGTATATAGCTTTTAAAGCCTTGGGAGTAGCAAGGTACAGCTTGCCATGCTAAAGTCGTTCGGTATACAAGGAAGATAACCCAAGCAGCATTTGGACGTCGGGACAACGTTGTGTCATGCGACCAAACGTCGGGGCGCAACGTCGGCACAACCTCGTGCCAACCCTAGTCTGCACTAGTTTGGAGAATAATTTTTGGGTCGAAACGACGTTGGATACCGACATTGGCTAGAAGCCTAATTTAGTACAAACTGCAACGTTGTTTAAAATCCTAATTCACAGAAATACAAAACTAATATGGCGTCTAAGTCGCGTTTTATCCTAAATTGGGATAATTATGGTAAAAATATTATTTTTATGATTTAGTTGGAGACATATGTCAGATGGCAGTGAAGGTAAACAAAACAAAAGTATTTAAGTGTGGAGGATGTTTGAAGATCATAATTATTGAAACACTTTAACCGACTCTGTAACTCGTTACCTAAGGCAAAAAAGTTAAACGCAAGCAACTTTATTGATAAATATATTGTTTCAACTTTGAAAAATACTAATGGGCCTTAAAATTAAAGAAATTTTAAAAAAAATTTCTTGAATTTTTTTTAGTAAAATGAGAATAATTTATTCGCTGTCGAAAAAATTGTTTCCGCGTGTTTTTAGGGTCAAATATTTCAAGTTAATGTATTGAAAATGCAGGAATTGCTATTTTAGAAACGAAACATTTTCTTATTTACAACATGGCGGCTTTCACTTTGTTGTTTTGGAGATTAAGGTGGACTAGTTCGAGTAGTCGCATACTGGACTCATAAAGTCGCAGTTCGGCCTTAACACGTAGTATGCTAGTCGCAAGATTGCCTAATTTAGTCATCCTAGAGTCTAACTTGTGCCGCCCCCTATAATCTAAATAAACGAGGGAGTGGATAAACTATCGGTAATATATGTCGATGTATATTTAAATTTAGTTTTATATGTATCTTTCTTATGTCCCATTTCAATTAAGTTTTTTTTATAAAAACAAAAACAGCACTGAACTGTCTGACTGAACAGAACAATGAAGTGAAAATTTAAGATTTAAGGTTATGGTTCAATACAGTTGCAAAAAGGTAGTGACTCGACGTTCTACCAACGTAAGAATAAGGATATCTAAACAACGTTGGAATTAGTAAAACAGACGACGTTTGCATAACGTTGGAATAGGTCCTGAAACTGACGTCGGAAAACTCTATATTGTCCTACGTTGTCCGAATCACCTAAAGATCACTTAAGTAAAAAAGGTTACAAGACAACGTTTATTCGACGTCGCAGAAGCTTCCTACTTTGCTGTAGTACTAGTCCAACGTCGGCACCACGTTATAAAAACGTTTAAATTTATTTTAATACCCAAGGTAGGGAGCTAACTATTTTTAATAAACTAATCCAACGTTGTGTTTAGTAAACATGTGGTCGCAAGTCGTGAAAATGCTACTTGGGAATGTGGCTAGCACCACGCTTCAACCGCCTATTATTACCTCAGGATTGTGAAACCCAAGTACTCACTTAAGGCTAAGTCGACCTAGGTACCTAAACTATTTTTATTTTAATAAAAATAGTCGGCTGATGAAATGCCGGGTGTGGGATTCGAACCCACAACCTTTCGATTGGTAGACGAGAGCTGTACCTCTACGCCACCGGGCACCTTCATAGTAGTACATCATAGTAGAATATTCGCCAAAATTCAGAGCAGACTGATAAACAAAGACAGAAAGACAGTCAAAGCTGTAGTGGGTCTACTAACAGGGCATTGTAAAGGCATCAAAAGCTAATGGAATTAGATTGTTCAATCTCCATGTTATTATATTTTGTGAACGGGATACTACTAGAGAATGTAACCTTGAGATTAAATGAGGAATAATAATAGCCATCTCAAAAATCTAAATATACCAACCAAAATTGTATTTTAAACCTGTAAAATACTAAGCCACTCATTAAATATTAATTTTAAACGAATATATACATACATAACGCCACTTAATCTTTCTGGTACAAGGTGTAATTTCGACCTTAACCGCATTATTTAACGCCGCAAGTGGATAATTACAAACATGAAGCACGCGGGCCTCCAGACCAGCAGCGATTTACTCTCAAAAGACAAGTAAAAAGTTTTAGAGGAGACGCCATCATAGAAACGAGAGAACCAGCTCAGCTCCCTTTGATCCGCGTGCCGGAGTCCAATTTAGCAACCGTGCGCTCCGGGACGATGAGATGAAAATGGCGAACGATGGTCCGGGGGCTTTGTTCCGGATCCGGGAGCGCCGGATTCTGTTTATTTTTAATCAAAAAGCGAGGCTATTAACGCGAGGCACCCCGCCCCACCGCGACGGCACTGTCACGTATGGAAATTAAATTAATATTTTAGATTAAACTGGCTTGAGGCTAAAAGATCGTTACGCATCGTAATCCACAAAGTAAAAGAAATATTTAGAACGCTTTAAAAATGTTGTTTAGCTCACGGGATTTGTCTGCGTATACAGAGAAAATCCGAATTTTATATAGGAATTTTTTATACTTTAGATACATACTCAATACTCCGGTATACAGGTTCTATTCATAGAACACTTTACAAGTTCTATTTAGCTATAGTCTGTCCAACGAGAAGATCCTTGACAGTGATAGATGTGTCTGTCATTTTAATTTCAAAGTAGTTTATTTTATTTTACAAAGAAATAAGTTGGTACAACTGGAACGCATAGCAGGAAATATTTAAAATTTGATTGACAAGATGACAAGTGATTACTTCAAAATATTGTGAAAAAAACTGTATAAAACTGAAAAAAGGTAATCGAGTTATTTTATTTAATAAAAACGGTATGTGTTAATACAAAACAAACAAGAACAAGACACTACATACCAAAAAAATATAAAAAAGAACTATTATTTACTTTCAAGCTTTATGAAACTACCCGCATTTATGATTATATTTATCAATATAACTTATGTACAAATACAAATTTGTAATATTCCACAGGTATAAATAAAACAACATAGGTAAATACAACAACTATTTTATTAATAATAACACCTACCAAATTTTATACCTTAAAGGTGGATTAATTACCTTTAATCTTAATTTTTTTAAACCAGTACCTTTTGACATTATTTTTCTGCACCAGTACTAAAATCCATTATTTACCTATCGTGTGATGTCGATATTTTACAGCTACTCCAGTTTTTAGTATGTGTTTAGTTTGATCCTTATATACGAAATGCACTTATCTACGACGAAATGGTATACAAACTTTATCGATGGCAACTTCATTGGTGTATAAGACTTTCTGCCTGGGCAGCGTGTATTAACCATAAACTGTGCTCTGGGCCTACAGTTAATTTTCACTCGATTTTTCCTCCACTTGACTTCAAAAGACACAAAACACACGTAATAATACGAATCAAAATGCATCATCTTTCAAAATGCAGGGTATTTAACAAAAGTTGACACAAAATTATAACCAATAATTTGGCAAGACTTTGACAAGCGTCAAAAATGACAAAAATCTAAAGGCGAGTTCATACGCATCGGCGTCCGTTTGTCGTTCATCGTTCCGTCAAACCAATAAAATTGAAATACGATCTGTCATTTTTTAAATAAACCAATAAAACTGGTTAAAAACAACAAGACACGACGCATGACGGATTTATATTTAAACCCATCCATAGATAACTTAAAAATAATTAGAAACTTTTTTTAGTAAAATAAATAGATTGGTATGGGACGTCATCTGCTTTTCTTCTGTCATCGTCTGTCGAAATCTTACCTGAGAAAAAAACAGAGTATATAGGCTTCGTGCATTCTCCGCCGGTGCTGCCACCATCAGAGAATATCGTAAACATCTGGTATATTTAAATACACGGGATTAAATAGCAAGAATACGAAAAATTTATTATAACGAAATTTTTTAAAGGTACATAATTATAATTTTAGAAATGTGTTCCTAATAGTTATTTATTGGGTGCGTTTATGTTACTCTGCAATACAGATGTACGTTTTTTGTTTTTTTTGTAAATAATAAATAGGACTGACATTAAGACGTCATTTAGATAAATCGCATTTTTTAACGATAAAATAGTGAATTATCAACAGCGGCGTGCGGTGACAATTATAGGCGGGGAAGCGAATCGGTAAAAAACCTTATTTCGAGACATTACTTTTACATTTTCTTAAAAAAACTTACATTTGAAAATTCCGAGGCCAATTCCATTGTTCGATTAAAATTCTATCGAAAATTGTTAAACAAACAAAAACACATAAAGTTATAATAGTTAAAATACGATATTTTAACAAAATAATTTGGATAATTTATTGCAGCCGGTTACCCACTCGTACTTACCCACTCGTAAAACCCAACATGAAAATGTCTAGTGAATTTTTTTATCGACTTCTCCACTCTGGTCTCTAAATTGATAGAAACCGTTGGCCTACCTGACTTAATAATGTCACTTTTTTCTTGGAAGTTCCGACTAAAAAATCCCTTTTTTAATAACACACATACAACACAAACACAATCTAAATTATTGTCCACACTAGCAGAAGCAGAAGATTGTCCTTTTTGACCCTCCATTACAAACGAAACAGTAAACACTAAGTTAAATCCGAAAAAAATACAATATTACCTAGTCTCAATAAATTAAAAGTCGCGGAAGGCGGCCGAAAGATCGCTGCCGTGGCTAGCAAGTGTGCGCGATTTTCCGGCTTAAATTTCTCGTTTGCGTTCGAGGTCAATAACACCTACATGAAGGAGGGACAGGCGACCGGCGGCGATTTCCAGGCGCGCATCCAAAGACATTATAAAGATAGACCGAACATCTCATTCATAAATACTCGTTGGAAGTGTATCAAACATTCCAATGTCAAGCAAAGGACAGAAGAGACAGAAGTCTAAAATTTCAGGCCCCCGGCAGCTAGGCGCATTTGGATTGTTCTAATGGCCAGTGGCGTATCGTTTTTTGGAACGAATTTAATTAGTAAAGTAAAAGTAAATTAATTAGTAAAATTTTTACTCCATATTAATATACTACATTAACACTTTTTCCACCGAAAACCACCGAAAAATACTGAGTTTTGTTATAAGGTCTAATATAATAATATAATTAATATCCCACATATACCTTTGTTGAAACGTTAGTAGGTAGTTTTCGAAAATCGCTCCAACGTCGATTTTCAATTTAAACTTTCAGTTACTTCTATATAAACTTTCAGTTACTCTTGAATATTTACAGGTTTTACAATTTGTGGTTGGTGACTTTTCTTTCAATTTTTTTTCAGAATATGGAGGCAATGGTAAAGCACATTTTAGACATTTTTGTAAACATAGGTGGCCGGAACATATTTTCAAACTTTTTTGAAAACAAATTTTCAAATTTAATCTTTATATAACTTTATAAAGATTTGCCATTAAATTTCCATTCCAGAAATATCTAGGGTTGCCACCTGTCCTTTTTTGAAAAGGACAGTCCTTTTTTAGAATAACTTGCCCTTTTGACTTTTTTTGACTTAAAAAGTTATTTTTATTTTTGTATTTTCCGTGAGAAAATTACCTACAGCAAACAGAAATATTCTTTTCGTCCAAATTTAATTAGAGATGTTATAAAACTTGTAAATAAATTTTTCTTGTTTAGAATAGGCAACATTATTTAGAACTTCCCGTTTAAGCTGAAATGATAGTTTAGGTTTTAGTTTTACCTTTTTTGATCTAAAAAGAACTTCAAAATTAGTAATTAGTAACGATTTAGTTAGTTCGCAATCGATAGCTTCCTGTGAAGTACTGTGTAATAGTTGTTTAATCTTGTATTATTAATAACTTCCTATACCTAAAATCAATATTTAATGAGAAAATTCTTTTTTTGAAAATATGAGACAAGATTTGACTCTTTCGGTCTTCTTCTTGTATTATGATGGCTCTGATACGAGGCAATTACCTTTTAGTAAAGGCTGGCCGGACGTTGGAAAACGCGGGGCCATAGTATTTGAGAAGAAGAAGAAGAAGAATTACCTTTTAGTCTCTCAATAGAAGGCATTTATCATTAAAAGTATCAAATCTGTGTGCTACAGTATGGGATTTCTGTCGCATAATAATGAATATTACGTTTATTTACAAACCCATTACTTTTAAAGGTAGCTTCATCAAACAATCAAATTTTAGTTAAATGTCTCAATCTTCATGAACTGTATTGCGGTTTGAATCACCCTGTATGTTGACAAAAATATTTTGAAAATGTGCGTTACAATGGCAAACACACCGTACAAATAACTCTAGGAAGAGGTATTTGTACGGTGGTAAAAAATTGTCTAAACAAGGCCGAAGGGGCAGATATAATAAAGCAGTAAAATGAAAAAAAGGTCGGGTAAACACCTTTGTTTATTTGTTGATCAAAATTCCTTTAGAATATCGTATATAATGACCAAAATATGACGCAATTTTAAGAAAAAAAATGTCACTTTCTGGCTTATAATAAAGTTTCAAATGCAACGTTTATATTCAAATTTGTTATGATCTACAACAGTTAGGTAGTAATTGAGACGAATTATAATTCAGTTACCAGCTACTACGTTCTTGTTTTAATAGATCAAAATTCAACAAATATAATTAGAAATTATTTTAATTGTAAGGGGCTCCCTTGTAGGACGCCTATGTACAATTACGGCGGAAATTTGTACCTACCTGTTAAAAGACAAATTCGGGTAATTTGAGCTTATTTTCCCACACACTTGACACTGTGGTACCATCTTGATAATTAGCAGATTTCAAAAGTATGTTAAACAAAAACAAAAACTACTGAAAACACTGAAAAGTTCACTTCGGACTTGATTCCGACTTCAAACACACCGTAAGCTAAACGTACTACGCTATAACGGACCAACGGCCGTCGCGAGGGGTGGTGGGACGGACGGCTCATTTTCATTCTGGAAGACTAGCAGCGACGTTGCCAATAGTTCTAGACGTTTCAGCACATTAAACAGTAAACATGTCCTTTAATAGTAACGCATATATCCTCTGGTTAATAACATATTATTACGCATGCTTCTTTAAAAATAAATTATTAATTTAATTAAGAAATTGAGATTTATTGATATCCGGTGAAGGTTTTAAAGTCACTTTTTCTACAAATCAAACTAAGTAGATAGGCGCAAATTTGAGATGTGGCAATGTGGCCTTCTCTATCTAAGTTGGTTTTTACAGTACGTAGTGAACCTCCGATTGTTTGATCGGGTTAAAATGCACAATGTAATATCTGTTCTTCCTAAATCTATGCGCGCATCCATGCAGTAAAAAACTAATTAAATTTACTACGTTTATGTAAGGTTTCAAATAAATAATTTTAACAAATTAAATTAATCTTTTGTTATAAAATAACAGTATTATTAACGTTTAACTATATATTTTTTTATGTTTAAAAAGTTTAGGGAAGCGGTGCTTCCCCCGCTAATAATATACAATATACTATTCTGACGCTATACAATAGCAATCCAATAGCTCATATATTATTATTTCTCGATAACTTTATAAAGACAAATTTGTCCCCTTCTGAGCAAAACCCGCCCGGCCCTTTTAAGCATTTTTAAGTCTGCACGAGAAGGCGGCGGTTATAAATCGAGTCTGGCGTTCGCCTCTAACGCGGTCTTGATTCCCTCTATTTCCCAGTTCCAGATACGTACGTGCCCGCGCTTCAAATGGGCTCGGTTTTAGGGAAATTTAGACTCGCGGGGCGCCAGAAGCAAATTTAAAAAGACGTGCTCGGTCTAGAATTCGACTGGAAGGTCTACGACGCGACACGCGACTGTTGGGAGATTTGTTTCGCTCGTATATCACACCGAAATCATGCTAGAACAAATTTGCTTGTTTTAAAATGCAAGAATATAGAGTATCACTGAAAAAAAAATAATTCGTGAATTTAATAACAATATTGATGGTTATTTCTTGCCACAGATTATTCTAGTAAATTTACCATCCGTTCTTTAGTTTTCCAACTCGTTGTAAGGCTAATTTGTGGCATGTATGTACATCTCGAGATAAATCTATACTAATATATTATAAAATCCTTAAGTGTAAGTGTAAGTACATACTGATTAATCACGATCCTGCTCAAACCACTCAACGTAAGAAGCTCAATTTTGGCATACAGGTTGATTCTAGGGTGTAGAGGTTCGATAAGAAGGGATTTTTCGAAATTCCACTTACACTCGTCTATACCTATACATTCCGATCTACCTACGCCCTGCCCCTCGATCTGCGTAGATCCTGAATTGAGTAGCAGTGTACAGGGTGCATCTCATTCGACGGGCGAGAAGCTTTTAGTTATGATTTTACCATTTGCGGCCAAAAAATAGCAATATAAGAAAATGTGTAGTATATTCTTCAGTCTTTATAAGTAAACCAACTACACACTAGAGTTCGAATTTATTTTACACTAAACTAGCGTGTACCCGCGACTTCGTTTGTGTCGAATTAATAAGTTCTAATGGTGATGATAAAGCAAAACAAGAATTTCCATTAACATACAGACTGGATAAAATTTTCTCACTTGTGCCAAAAATAAGCTTTAAACGTCGAGCAGTTTAAGCAGAATCGTGGTTAATCAATTACTCAACTTTTTGGAACACCCTGTATGATTTTTGAAAAAATTTCAAAATATGTAAAAAAACAAAATAAATTATGCGTGTCCAGGCGTTTTCCCGAAAGATTAACCGTTTTTTAAAAAGCAAATATTGTAATATTTGAGGGTAGTTTCACCCCCTTAGAATTCGAGTTTCCAAAAATCCCTTCTTATCGAAACTCTACACCCTAAAGTCAATCCGTTTTCCAAAAATCAGCTTTTTACGTCAAGGGCTTTAAGCAGGATCGTGATTAATCAATGACCAGATTTTTCAAAACACCCTGTATACATTTCTAAAAAATCTTAAAATATTATTTTGAAAATTTTTCAGAAAAAATAAATACCTAAATATTGAAACTTAATAAGTAAGTACTGAAACATACAGCGCCATAATATCTCGACCTCCGCCCGTTATGCTCGTAACAGTTTGAAAAACAATGTACTATCTAAAATAACTGATGCGTTATTCTCCAAACTGTTTTGAACCTCCATCGACAATCGACCGATGCAGCAGCGTTCCTTTCCCACTCCGATTATCTCGACCAACGCCCTGTTATGCTCGTAACAGGTTGAAAAACAACGTATCTAAAATGACTGCTTCTCCAACCCGTTGCGAGCCTCCTCGACAATCGACCGATGCAGCAGCGTTCCTTTCCCACTCCTGTTATCTCAACCGCCAGGCGTTATGCCCGCAACTGTTTCAAAAACCTGCTTTTTATATCCTATTATTTTTAAGCTGTTGCAAACCCAATACGACCATTGACGGTATCGACCGAAGCAGCTACGTTCGCCGTAGCGCATTCCCCACTCCGTTGTCCGTTGTCTCGTCGCCTGTATCGATGGTTGACGAAATAACATGTTTTCCATCCATACTAGTTGTTTTTTTGGAATTGCTTCGAGCAGCATAGAATTTCGTGACGGTCCAGAGCGCTGACTTCGTCTTTCGTTTCACGAGCGGCCGATCTCTACGTGTCGTTATTTTATATCTGTTATTTTTTAGAAGTAGTAACGGTTGCGTTATGTTATTTATAAAATAACAGATAGTTAAATAACAACCCATCACTAGTAATGAAGTCTTCCCGTATATGCGCCTCTCCTACAAGGTGTCCATTTTTTCTGTCGGCTAGTGTATTTTCTTTAAAAATAGGCAACATTTAGAAAATTTTACACAATTTGCTTATGTCAGCCTATATAAAAGCTTCTTATACATTATTCTAGGCTTAATTAGGCACGTAGGTACCAGAAATATCAATACTAACTGTGAAATCAGAGAAATATCCCTCAGAGACGTTGAAAGTTAAACTAGAGAGGTTTGTGGTCACATTTCAGGGACAGTTTCACCCGATTAACATATCAGCTGGGAATAAACAATTTACCCATGCTTGTAACTGATGGTTAGGATTTATAATTAACCATCCATTAGTCGTGGTGTTGCCTCTGATATACCGCTGTTATTTAAACTATGATAATTTCAAGAAAATTATATCTACGGAGTGCTAAACAATGATTTAAATAATTGGCAGTACTGTGTTACAGGATATTGGTAGTAATGATATACTAAAACAAATTATCTAACATAATTTTTAAACAAATTATATCAATTCATTAATGTCTATTTTTTCAAAATTTGGCTTTGTTATTTTTTGTGAATTTTTTACATTGTTTCAGCTTTCATCGCTACTAAGTAATAAAGTTATTAGTGTGTAGCAACATGTGTCTGTATGAAAGTACACTAACCAGCGCGAAAAACGAGCACCTTAAAATTTTGATGTATTTTAAAATTTTATATATCCTGTTCAAGTTGAACGATTTTGATTATCTTTAAAGTAATTTGTAGCTAATTTATTTGACTTTTTAGTACCCCCTTCTAAATTAAAAACGAAATTTCCCATTTATCGAATATAAGTAGGAACACTATATGTTGTTATTTTAGTGAAAGTTTAGAACATTCTGGGGAATATGTTAAAAAGAGCAAAAAATATGAAAATCTTTTTATCATCTAGGTGCATCTTGTTTCGATAATTTTATTTTTTAATTTATAAAAGCTTTACTTTTTTGGAGATATTTTTAATCCCTTCCCCGACACAAACGGTACATTGTGAGACAGGAAATTGTAGAAAGAAATAAGGCCCTGTAACATAGGATGCAACATTTTAATGAACAGTGCTTTCCATAAAATCAATAAAATGAAAAATATACGAAATAACATACATGTACTGATTTCTTTCGAAAATCGACAACTATGAAACTATGATCTCTTCCCGGTCACAAACGGTACATTGTGGGACAGGAAATTGTAGAGAGAAACAAGCCCTATAACATAGGATACAATATTTTAATGAACAGTGCTTTCCATAAAATCAATAAAATGAAAAATATACGAAATAACATACATGTACTGATTTCTTTCGAAAATCGACAACTATGAAACTATAATCCCTTCCCGGACACAAACGGTACATTGTGAGACAGGAAATTGTAGAGAGAAACAAATCCTATAATATAGGATACAACATTTTAATGAACAGTGCTTTCCATAAAATCAATGAAATGAAAAAATATACGAAATAATATACATGTACTGATTTCTTTCGAAAATCGACAACTATGAAACTATGATTCCTTCCCGGACACAAACGGTACATTGTGAGACAGAAAATTGTAGAGAGAAACAAACCCTATAAGATAAGATACAACATTTTAATGAACAGTGCTTTCCATAAAATCAATAAAATGAAAAATATACGAAATAATATACATGTACTGATTTCTTTTACGTATTTTTTATATTAAAACGATAATTTTGCTTTTGGTCCCAGTCAACAGACCTATGAAATAGTGTTTATGATTTATATAATGTCACTGTTATTGAAAAATCATATTATTATTTTCTGTTGGCTGTTGGGCAGTTACGTGCAGAGATGGTTTTAAATTTTGAAATTGTATCCGGCTATAGTTGCTCTAAATGAAAATGATGAGATGCCTATTTATAAATAGACATATTTATTTAAATTCGAAACATTCATTTTTAAGACACTCTGTATACATAAACAAAATCATTGATTTTTAAAATATTATTCACAAACTAGGGAGAGGGAAATCAGGCGACGAACAGTGGTGATAGTTGTTAGATAATAGCTTCTAGACTACCATTCGAGACGCATTGATATTATTTTGGTTCTTGAGTTTTGTGACAAAGAATGTTATTAAAGGTAAAGTAAAAGTTTTCTCATTATTTAACTAATGTTAATTTAATCATATTATTTTGTTTTCTTGTTGTAATTCTGTTTTAAAGCTTTTCCTTATTCATTTGATCTGACAAAGACAATATATAACATGTGTATGCATTTAATTTAATCTATTTATGCTGTAAATAATTTCAGTTTAAAAGTAATCTAAATAAAATCGTTTACTGTTCCTTCGTGCCGATGTTTGTGGTTTGTGAGAATAAGAGCCTTGTTGAGTGTACTAACAATTTTCGACCTTGCATGGGCGAATATCTTAGCTCGCAAAAGGGGCAAAACAAAACAATAAATAAAATAATTCATAGAATAACTTACAATTTATTAAATTATAAGATATTGGCACCAAACCTTCAACTTTAGCGTCGATTCCGCAACAAGGGACTTCGTACCTACGGATGGGGACCCGTTAAACTAACAAAAAACTCTTCAGTTTTGAACGATATAAATGTGGCATATTTTGAATGTATTAAACTATTAGGTATGAGGACAGTTTCTTTATTATTTCTCTTTTATTAAAGTTCAGGACAGCATAGTTAGATTCTCTGGAATAGTGATCATGGTTTTCTCTACGGTGCTCTTTGGCTTGTGAATTCCAAGCAGAGTACGGCACTCCTTTCATTTCATTTAATAAAATAAGTAGGGCTATTTACAAATTTAGCGTTTTATTTACGTAACCTATTCTCCTCAAATTTCCCAAAATATTGCTTTGTCGAGGCGCATCCGAGGTAATCACTATAAAAAAATATTTAACATAACGTAGGTTCCTTTCTTTCATTTAAATTGTTTGTTATACAGTTGGCTAAAATATTACCTCTTCAACTTTGTTGACGAATTTGGGTTGTTACACTACAATGACAAAGATCAAAATTATGTCGCTATCAGATTTAGGTGTGCACGAAGTACAGTGCAGTCGCTTCCTCGAGACAAGTTCATATGCTATAGACGTCCAGGAATCTTCCAATCAGACCTTCGAATCGATACGATCGATTTATTGTAAGTTTATCACTAAAAACCTAGTAATTATCAATTAGATACATCCATTAGAATGAAAAAACACTACTGGGACATTTTAAACATATTTTGTCCACCTAAAAAAACGGTCGTAAACTTATCCAATTTTATTAAACTTAAAAAGTAACTTTATATCCTAATAACCCCACTAATTTCGGACCATGCTGTCACATAAATATTCCATTTTGCGTCCAAGTTTGGAGTTAGTGATGTAAATTTAATAGCTAAGCCAAGTATTTTAAGGTAGGTAAATGCGAGAAGAATTTTTATGAATTTTTCAGGAAGAAGTTTTACTTATTTTAAGTTACTCCGACAATATTTGCATCGTTTCTGACAAACTTCCTATGCCCTGAAATCTCGAGGAGTTGAAGCTGCACGTGCGAAGATAGAGTTGAGAAAATTTAGTTGAGAATTTGTATTAAATCAGGCATTTTGTGAAAAATGAGTATATTACTAAAAACAGAAATAAATTGACTGAAACGCATATTAATTTATTAACTTACTAGCGTGTACCAGCGACTTCGTTCGCGTCGAATTAATCAATTGTAATGGTGATGATAAAGCAAAGCAAGAATTTCCATTAACATACAAACTGGATAAAATTTTCTCACATTTATGTCAGCATGAGAAGGGGGGTAGTTTCATCTCGTTGAAATTTGACTTTCGAAAAATCCGTTTGCCAAAAATAAGCTTTTTACGTCAAGCAGTTTAAGCAGAATCGTGGTTAAGAAATTATCCAACTTTTTAGAACACCCTGTATGATTTTTTAAAAAATTTCAAAATATGTAAAAAAAAACAAATAAATTATGCTCGTCCAGGAGTTTTCCCGAAAGACTAACCGTTTTTTAAATAACAAATATTGTAATATTTGAGGGGCGTTTTCACCCTCTTGGAATTTGAGATTCGAGAAACCCCTCCTTATCGAACCTCTACACCCCACAGTCAATCCGTTTACCAAAAATCAGCTTTAAACGTCAAGCAGTTTAAGCAGAATCGTGATTACTCAATTGTCATATTTTATGAAACAACCCTTATAAATTTATAAGAAATCTTAAAATATGTAAAACAACAAAATAAAATATACGTGTTTAAGAGTTTTTTCCGAAAAACTCACCGGTTTTTAAATACAGAATATTTTAATATTTAAGGGATAGTTTCACCCTCTTAGAAATCGAGTTTCGAAAAATCCTTTCTTATCGAACCTCTACACCCTAAAGTCAATCTGTTTTCCAAAAATCAGCTTTTTACGTCAAGCGCTTTAAGCTGATCGTGATTAATCAATGACCAGATTTTTCGAAACACCCTGTATACATTTTTAAAAAATCTTAAAATATGTAAAAAAAAACAAAATAAAATATACGTGTTTAAGCGTTTTTTTCGGAAACTTGACCGTTTTTTAAATAAAAAATATTGTAATATTTAAGGGGTGGTTTCACCCCCTTGGAACTGGAATTTCGAAAAATCCCTTCTTATCGAACCTCTACACCCTAGAATCAACCTGTATGCCAAAATTGAGCTTCTTACGTTGAGAGGATTTTATATATTAGTATAGATTGAAATAAAAAACAATAGTTTAGTATTATATTTAAAAAAAATACTACCTTTTAGAGTACACAGTCTTGCTTACTGTAGTAAGGTCTAAGAAGTTTGAAACTTTTTAAAAGACAAAGAGGCTTTCGGCAAGCGTATAAAATACTTTCTAGCATAAAACTATGTCCTCACTTTAGAAAGGTGTTTGGTACAAATGTATATTTGTCTCCCATTTATAGTGTCTCCGGTAGCAAGAAAAAAAAAGCTAACATATAGGAACAAATAAAAAGAAAGGAAAGGGTATATGAAGAGAGGTCCCAAGGTAACGACAAGTATAAATTCAACAAATAGCACACATAAAAAACTTTCTTTTGGCAAACTTGCTGCCAGTAAATATTTTAGGGCGTTTTTTTTCGACGAAAATCGTGTCTGTCTTTTACTTTTTTTCAATTTGAAACTCAAGGGAAGTAAATTATTATTGTAAATAATAAAAAGAGGCTTCAATGTTTTGTAGTTAAACGATGGAATAGAATATGAAATATATTTTTCTATTCAGTATTATACAGGGTGGGTCTTAAATAAGTGTAAATATTTTCAGGGCTGGTAGATCTCGATAAAAGAATCATATTTTCTCTTTACCGTTTTTCAAATAAGACCAAAATAAAAGAGGTATTTTACTTTAAAGATTTCAAAAAAAAATGTTTAAATTTTGAGAACTACTGGATCTTTTTTGGGTTCTGAGTTGGGAAAGAAATTCAAAAAATTCCTGTGTTTCTGGAGTCGAAATATACTACCCCTAAAAATATTTGCACTTATTTAAGACTCACCCTGTATTTTCACCTATAAAATTTCTTTCAGGACGAAAAAAATCAAGAGACAAAAATTGTGTAGAAACGAAATAAATTTTTAACTAGTAATTTTGTTTAAAACTCAATTCTACATTTAATTTAACAACTTTTCCTCATAACTTTTAACAAGACGCTTTAATATTATTAAACTTGCGAAGAATTTTCTCTTGAACAGAACTGTTATTAGAAAAGGTCATAAAGCTGGTTAGCTCTAAACGAACGAAAGAACTAACTCTACCTTATGACCCTAGTTCGTTCCAGAAAAGAGACTTCTAACACTTTACGGTTTTTCTTTTACGGGTTGAGATGGTGGCGAGCGAAATGAGTTTACAAGCAGAATATTATTTTATTAACGGCGTTAAAAATGTAGTGAAAACAACAACTTTTTTTATTTATTTGTTTTTTATTCAGCAAAAAAAAAAGTTCTCCTACTCTGGATGCGAGCTTACCAAGGGATAGAAGCAAACAATCTAGCTAAAAAAAATCGGTAAAAAAACTTTTAAGGTAAACGATTTTATCTTATGTGCACTGAAAACTAGAAAATAATAATAACAATTAGGTATTTTGAACTTCTAGTTCAGAAATATTTTAGTACTAGGCAGAATAGCTTTTAGGCATATTAGAATAAAATAAAAACGTGGGGCCCATTAACTATTGCTGTAATACTTTCTTCTATACTAAGTGTGGATTGCATCGACTTACTATAATCGTAACTGGAGATTTTGACAATCAATAACCAGCCGTGGCGGCTTCATCAGCGAACGCCGAGCTCATATACCAAAGTATAAAGATATGCTTTGCCATAGGTAGGATTTCAGAGGGGCCCCACGTTTTTATTTTAGTCTAATATGCCTAAAAGTATTCTGCCTAGTACTAAAATATTTTCTGAACTAGAAGTTCAAAACAACTAATTGTTATTATTATTTTCTAGTTTTCAGTGCACATAAGATAAAACCGTTTAACTTAAAAGTTTTTTACCGATTTTTTATTTTCTAGTTTTTAGTATTTAACGGAAATGCCTACCGAATATTCCTCATTCTATTTAATTCATTTAGTGCATCATTGTTACATGGTTTTTTACCTGATAATTTATTACAATCTAATTCCTCAACACATAGCCCTTCCAGAGACTTGACTCGACTTAGAGCCACGTATGCTTGCCCTTCCTCAAACAATTTTGAGCCCAAATACACTACTGCATGGTCGACTGTGCTGCCCTGCATTTTATAGACGGTGGATGCCCATGACAAAATTAAGGGTAACATCCTTCTTTCAGCCGTACCATAATTGAATTTTGCTGGAAACTGTATGGCTTTCGGGTGTATAACGTGCATGCCGTCTCTGCCAAAGTCAATCCAAACTGATGGTACATCTGTTTCGTACATTTGGGTTCGACGGAACTGAGGCCAAACAATTTCTGTAATGTGGCCTATAGCACCATTTACCAATCCTTTTGTAACGTCAATGTTGGACCGCAACATTAATTTTGCTCCTACAAATATTTCAAGTACTGATGGTAAGCCTCCAGTCTTATTTATATCTGTTGGTATTATATTTGCTAAATTTAAAGTATCTGTATTTCGTGTGGCGTCAATTAATTGGTCCTGTGCTTTAATGGTATAAATTCGAGATCCCTTATTCCGGAACAGATTTAAAACAGCAGCGTTGTGATTGTTTACTTGCTGATTAGTAGTGTATACCCTTAACGCTTTGTCTGTTGCAAACTCATCACTTGGGTTTTGAATAACTCTTTGCATCAAAATACTAAAATGGTTAGCGGTTAGCTCACCTATTCTCAAAGCATTTAATATTTCAATAAAAGTATGGTCCCCTTGCTGACGCATATTCTCCGTCAGCTCACAGAGCGTGAACAAACGCCATAGATGTGTGGCTGGTTGGAGATGATCGGGCTGTTTGAAAACAGGAGCTCCGGAGCGTTTGATTGGAGGCAGTTGTAACAGATCTCCAAAAAGTAAAACGTTTATGCTTCCAAAGAACTCGTCTTCATGATTTTTAAGTTGTCTTAATCGTGCGTCAATCATACACAGCATTTGATAAGATACCATTGAAATTTTGTCAATAATGAGAAACTCTGTCTGCCTCCACTGCTGTCTCATTATTCGCAAATAGTTTCCGGATAAGGGTGACATACCAGTTATTCGTCCATCCTTCTGTACTGGCAACTTTAAGATACTATGTATAGTAGCTCCATTTATCAACCGTGCTGCAACTCCCGTAAGTGCGCATACTTTTACTGCATCCTTCGCACAGCACCTGTTAATTTGGTTTGGTTGTGAAAACGTCTTTCCGACACCAGCACCACCTGTAAAGAATATTTTTTTTATTTATTGTTTCCATGTTGTTGCCACGAGTAATGGACATTTTAACGGTCGACCCCCCCAGAGGTCCAGTAGAGGGGCAAGGCTATAATATACAACAAGAGGCGCCCAATCTTGAGGGGAAAACGCTTGCGACATTACATTTTTAGCCACCCTAATGCCATACAGTCCTCAGCACGTTTTAACCTATTACCTTAACTTGGGTGGTAAAGCTACCGCTAACTACGTAGGTACATCTAATCACCTATTTTTTTTATCTGTCCTTCTAACGTCACACAATCTTGGACACAACTGTTCTGGACACGACTACTCATGCCCTCACCTAATACGCCATTTTGTAACGACGTCCATCTTGGATTTTAAATTTTGTCATAATCACAGTATTCTACTAGTGTAGCCCTTTCATTTGATACCCATATTGAGGGGGTGGTGGAAAATATGAAATCCGCCATTTTGTACCGGCGGCCATTTTAGATTTACAATGTTATTGATATTACTATATTGTATTGTCATCGGAACTAAAGGTGTGTACCAAATTTCAGATCAATCTGACAACAGGAATGTACTTAAATTTCAATTTCTAATTTTGACCCAAATAAACAAACAAATAAATAAATACCGTACGGGCTAAATAAAACCGTTTAAAAAGGAGCTAAAAGTCCACTAAATGGACCTGGAAGACTCCATCCGTAACCTGGATTGGGAATCCTCCAACGGTCTAAGACACTCGAACAAATTTCTCAAGACTTTACGACCGAAAAAAATCAAAAAATTTTCTTGATTTTGGCTTTTTTAACAGGACACTGTGTCCTCAATGAACACCGCACACCTCAGTAGATTGAAGCTAAGAAACAACAACGACTGCATATTCTGTGGGAAAAATGGGGAAACACCAGAACACTTTATCACTGAGTGCGCCTAGACGACAAACATTCGTGTCATTAACCTTGGTACGACTGATATAGGAGATGGAGAACTAACCTGTGTAAAACCGTCTCAGATACCGGCTTTTGTCAAAGCCCTGAGATTGCATGATGAGTTGTAACTCAAGAAAGGGAGACACAAAATGCAAAATGAACTTTCCACAAACATTTTGCAATTTTTTTTTAATTATTGTTAATTTATAATGTTAATGTTCATAATGACGAGGTGGTTTTGGTTATTATTGTTATGTACGATTGAATATGGTTCTTGTGTCGAAGATTGTGCTGAAAAAGTCACTGATTTTGTTGAAGATGCTCGAAATTATGAATATTCGCTTGGTCCTTGAAGAAAAATGGGAAAACAATATATTTTGAGTCTCATTAACAGTATGAACTGACATCTACAAAGAGTTATAACAGCAGGGGGAGGCAATACAAAGTATTAGACTATTTTTACAAGTTTTTTTATTTGTTTGTACACTTGGTTATTTTTTTAATATCCTTAGTTCTGTTAGTGTTACTAATATTTATTAAAACTAAGCCTGTATCGTTACTTTTTAACGTTTTTTTAAATTTTAATATAATAATAATAATAACAGTTTATTTCTGTATAACAATCGTTTACAAATGCTTTAAACATTAAGGACAAAATAATCGTACAGAAACAAACGTTTCCCCACAAAAGTTTCCTTGCTCGTCGGTTTATCCATCCATGCACGAATAATTCTGACCCGTGTATTTGATTTTTGTTTGCTATCCTAATTTAATCCATAACAAAAAAAATTAATAAATAAAATAATCCAAGAACCTATAGATATAATATTACTATTAATGAATTTCCTAGACTATGACTATACTAAAACAAATAAAAACTGAAACAAAAACAAAATCTACATATATCACATTTTAGTTGTTCTTATAGTCCATGAGCAAATTAATCTGAGATTTGGGTGTGCTTTGCAGCCATTAGTTAAGCCCAGCCTTGAATTGCCGTAAAGTGTCAACAATCTTTAGATTTTCTGGTAGATGAATACTCGTGGTGCAATAAATGATATAGAGTTCTAATCAGTGTAGATATGACATTACGACAATAGTCACCAAAACCAAAGAACACTTTAAACGTGACAAAAAATTCTCCTTTGCGTTTTATTTAAAAATATTTCTTTATAAAAGCAAAGAGTTGAGATTGCACTTTTGAAGAGAGCTGCACAAGGGCAATAAAACGCGAACAAAAACAACGAATAAAGGACAGAAGAGATAGAAAACGTTTGGATACCTTAACAATACGGTAGAACGAGCAGTAAAAGAGAAGATAGGGCGTGATCTGGCTCCTAATACGACTGATCAGGTTTCAACTTTCGTTTCGCCCTGGCGATCGAACGGAAACTTTTACGAGTCAACTCGACAGCAAGGGGAATAATTGAATAATATTAGGCAAACCTAATTAAGCCCGAAAGATATGGGGAAGTATCGAAGAAAGTTTTAGACATTTTTTTTCATAATTGAAAAAATTGTGAGAGACATTTTCTGATTAAAATATGACACGATATTTTTTGGCACACCCAGTCTAGTTTTACTGCAACTTTACTATTATTGATTTTTCTTTAAAGAGAAAATTGCAAGTATCCAATCCCTCGTTACCAAAATTGTATGCGTTGCCAAAAATTCATAAACCGGACAAGTATATGCGCCCAATTGTTTCGGCTGTAGGTTCTCCGACTTATTTGGCAAAATGGTTATCAAGGGAGTTCGAAAATTTACCTAATCATGAACCTTCTTTCTCAGTTAAAAATAATATTGAATTTATTAACAAAATTAAAAATATAACATTGCATGAAAGTGAAATTTTGGTCTCCTTTGATGTATCTTCGTTGTTCCCAAGTGTTCCAATTCCACATATTTTAGGCTACTTGAAGGAATTACTGAACGCAAATGGTCTCGACAACAAAACTGTGATTGAATGTATTGAGCTTACATCGTTATGTATGAAACAAAATTGTTTTCAATTTAATAACAACTTTTTTGAACAGCGGGAAGGTACAGCAATGGGTAATCCATTGTCTCCATTTTTGGCTAATTTATTCATGAGCAGGTTTGAAGTGGAGGCTATGAATCAGTTTGAGTATTTTCCAAGAGTATGGTTTAGGTATTTGGATGATATTTTTGCTGTTTTTGACACACATTCAGACCCCATAGATAATTTTATTTCTAAGTTAAATAATCGTTTTGCTTCCATTAAATTTACACATGAAATTGAGAACAACGACAGATTACTATTTCTAGATGTATTAGTTATTGCTAATAATTGCCTGTAGTTATTCTGTAGAATATTATTCTGTAGAATATTAGTTTTTGAATTTTATTTACATCAACTTAATACATAACATAACCTAAATGCTTTATTTAATTATAATATTATATTTGTCTATGCGGATAAAAATTAAACATTTACAATAATTATATGTATATACCCATTGATTATTATTTTAGCGTTAATATACCTAAATTTCAGATATATAAATAAATACATTAAATATATAGTTATTGATAAAAAAATATTAATAAACTTAATGATGAAAATGTTATTGGTACTTTTTAGAGATATATGTTTTTTTTTCATAAATAAAAAAACCTGTAACACAAAAACAAACCTCTATAAAATTATAAACATATTTTTCAAACATAGCTTACACCTTTTTGGAGGGTATATTTCATTAAATATGGGTTGGTGTATAGTTATAGTGTAGCCTTTCTCACATATTTAGATACTCTCTTTGCAGTTGGGCCCATTATTTTCTATTGGTGGCTATGCGTGCCCAAGTTACCCCTGCTAATTTCCTAATATCGTGGTCCCATGTCAGGTTCGGTCTTCTTCTAGGTCTCTTAATTCCTCTTGGCTACCATGCTGTAATTTTTGTGGTCCATCTGTTGTCCGTCCTTCTTGCCAGGAGTCCTGTCCATTACCACTTGAGGGATTTGATTCTGTGGATGACATCTATTACCTGGGTCTTTCTTGGTTATTCCCAGCATATTTCGTTCCATTGCGCGTTGTGTGACCTGCAATTTCCTGATAATGTCCGTTTGAAGTGTCCAGGTTTCGCATGCATAGGTCATGACTGGTAGTACCCATTGATCCAATGTTTTCTTCTTTAGATAAAGTGGCATTCTAGAATGAATATGATTAATATGGGTATATTGCCACTGAAATCTAAAATATAACAAAAGAAAATTGTGAAATTCAAGACAAACGTAAACCAGAAGTAAAAAACAAAAAGAACAAAGAAGAACTAATTAAAATGTATATTACTTTATTATGTGATTTGTTAATAAGCTGGCAGAGTAAATGACAGCGAAACAAAAAGAGGGGAAGTAAAGTAAATTAAGACACAGAATGCCTGTGTCTTCAAGAATTAATTCCAAGCGCGATAATGAAGCTTGGCAGTCGCGAAATACAACATAAAATGTAAATTTTGCGTCATTTTCACCTTCTTTTCGGTTAAAGGAATTAGTCGGAAGAGTGTCATAATTGACTGTCTTATATTTCGACCCTTTTTAGCCATTTTGCACCCTCTTGCCGTATGTTTACTTCAAAAAGATGAATATCTTTATCGATTCTCTGTTATATGTACAAATATTTCAGCAAAAATAAAGTTGTAAGTGAAGTCTTGAATGTTCAAATTTTATGGTATAAATCTGCCTTCAGATTTGTACTCTTACACTAGTAAGAGTAAATTATCATTTTGGCGGTCTATTTTACTACAGATAGAGAAAACAGTAAAAAGAAAGTAAAACAGTAAAAACAGTAAAATAGACCGCCAAAATGATAATGCAGGCAGTAATTATCGTACTTACTAAAGTATGGGGACACTTGAACCAGACAGCAGACTTACTAATTTTGCTGTCTGCTTTACTATTTTACAGTTTTTACTGCCTGCATTATCATTTTGGCGGTCTATTTTACTGTTTTTACTGTTTCACTTTCTTTTTACTGTTTTTTTTTCTATCTGTAGTAAAATAGACCGCCAAAATGATAATGCATGCAGTAAAAACAGTAAAAAAAAACAAAAACAGTAAAGCAGACAGCAAAATCAGTAAGTCTGCTGTCTGGCTCAACTGTCCCCATACAAACTCTTACTGGTTGGCAACATTGTGTTTATGTCAATGTACTGTGTGATACTCTTTTTTTTTGGCTTTTCATTGTATCTTTGAAAATTTGCATGTTTTTGCTTTGTTTTTTATGCAGACGACATATTTTTTACTATAAAAATTACTATATTTCAATACAACCCGAGTATTTTTTTGGAACAAAACTAAATAGTTTATTATACCTTAATATGATTTTATTATCAAAATGTATTAGCAGCACGTAACCTAACCTATGTTTTTTAGTACACTTGTTCAATAATTAAATTAATTTTACCTGTTTTCCTATTTTTGATTAGTGATGGGTTGTTATTTAACTATCTGTTATTTTATAACAATTATTTAGAAATAACATAACGCAACCGTTACTACTTTTAAAAAATAACAGATATAAAATAACGATACGCAGAGATCGACCGTTCGTGAAACGAAGTCGGCGTTCTGCAACGCCACGAAATTCGATGCTGCTCGAAGCAATTCCAAAAAACCACTAGTATGGATTATGGATGGAAAATATGTTATTTCGACAACCATCGATACAGGCGGCGAGATACAACGGACAACGGAGTGGGGAATGCGCTACGGCGCGGCCCGGTGAACGTAGCTGCATCGGTCGATGGTCGTGTGGGGCTTGCAGCAGCTTAAAAATAATAGGATATAAAAGAAGCAGCTTTTTTGAAACAGTTGCGTGAATAACGCCTGGCTGTCGAGATAACAGGAGTGGGAAAGGAACGCTGCTGCATCGGTCGATTGTCGATGGAGGCTCGCAACGGGTTGGAGAAGCAGTCATTTTAGAGCCGTTGTTTTTTAACCTGTTACGAGCATAACAGAGCGGCGGTCGAGATAATCGGAGTGGGAAAGTAACGCTGCTGCATTGGTCGATTGTCGATAGAGGTTGGAAACAGGTTGGAGAATAACGCATCAGTTGTTTTAGATACATTGTTTTTCAACCTGTTACGAGCATAACGGGCGGAGGTCGAGATATTATGGCGCTGTATGTTTCAGTACTTACTTATTAAGTTTCAATACTTAGGTATTTATTTATTCTGAAAAATTTTCAGTCAAGTGAGATGCATCCTGTACACTGCTACGCAATTCAGGATCTACAGGTAGATCAGAATGTATAGGTATAGACGAGTGGCGGAATTTTGGCTTTTTTTATATCGCAATTTGTAAACAGCGCTTATTTGTAAACAACCACCATTTTTAGAGAGGTATTTTAGATAACAATCGATACTTAGAAATGTTTTGACACCCTGGAAATACTACCACCGAGCACGTCATTGTTGCAACTTGCAACTGCGTCAATACGCCTGGCGGTGACCGCCTCATACTCTTTCAGATATTTAGCAATAAAATAAAGAAACCTGTTATTTTTAAGCTGTTATTTTAAGCTGTTTTTTATAAATAACTATAACAGTTTCAACTGTTATCTAAAAATAACAGTTTTGCCCATCACTATTTTTCATATAACATTATCTCTATTCACCATATCTATAATTTTCGACTATTCCCACAATTATATTTGATAACGTAAATATCTCCAGTCAACAACTACCAATTAGGGCATCTACGGTTAACCAGATCCCCAACTAAAACCCTTCGAATTTCGGCAAATCAAAATACGCCAACCCTTATTTCCTTCGGTATTTTCACCTGAAATTTGAGCAATGCTTTGGGGTAGGATTTTACCTCAATTTACATTGCGTAGGTAAACAAGGGTTTGGTCTTTATTTATCCCAAGAGAATATTAGTATTTAAATGTATAAAATATTCGAAACAATCACACTGAAATAACAGTATATATATACAGGGTCACCCAAATTTGTGCCTCAAAGCTAGATAATCTCGGACACTAGAGGAAATTCGCGAGTTTAAAAAAGTTTAAAGATTCAAAGCGTTAAAGGAAATTTCTAATAAATTTCCTTTATTTTCTTTCATCCTTTTCATAGGCAAATCTGACGAACAAGAATACAAAAGACTGCATATATTGCATTTGTATCGAGATATATAGGAATATTTTATTAAATTTTCGCCATGCATAGCCTATAGTGTAAAACGCGAAATATTAAATTTTGTTCGGAACTAATGGTTTTCCCGAGGCTGTGGGATGGAAATCGTTTGGAACTATTACATTTTCCCCTCAGGAAAACTGAATATATATACTGCAGTTACTGCACTCTGCGTTAAGTTTATCAATTATTTCAATTTAAATAATTTAAAACATGGAAAAGCAACGGCCAGCTACGTCGAAACACCGGTTCCCATTAGAACACCGAAATGAAGCGACGTAAGGCAATACTAGTGGATGGACGGGTGACCTGTTCGAAACTCTGTATCGTGCTGTTGTCCAATAAAAGCAAAAGTGTAAATCTATTGACACACACTGCTCATTCGCGCCGGTTCAAGGCCGGATGAGATCGGATATGTCGTGAGTAAGAGACGATTTAGACACTTGCCAAGTCTGTAGGCCATTGACCACGATATTGCCGAGGACCGCGGTTCGGATTCCGCTTAAACAAAGTAGGCTCCGTCCATATTAGCCCTGGCAGCAAAAAGGAGACGTTAACTTCAAATCTTTACTTTAAAACATGGAAGTCAGTTAAAACAGTAGATTTTTATTAGAAACATCATAAAATTCCAAAATAAGCGACTAAAATTCTTTTAGGGCTGTAATAAATTTACTAAAAATAAAAAGCGACCAAATTATAATTTGGAGCTCTATATGGACGTTCATAAAACCATTTTCCATATACATGAATAAAGATCAAAAATATGCATACGGTAATAACTTTTAAATGAATGAATCATAAAAATTAGGCGAAATTTCTGAGAATGAATTAGATTTTTTATTTAAATTTTACGAGTGTATAAATAGGAGGAAAGCGTGCTTTAGGAGATTAAAATAAAAGTTTTTCCATGTCTATTTAGGAAAATCTAAAATTAGAAAATATACTTTAATATGTCATGTTTTATAGCATATATACAGATTATATACTGTATACTCTTTCGTATACAAAAGGTACCGGTTGTAGGTATACTAAACAATAAGAAGTAAAAAATATTTAAATATAGTTTCGAAATTTGTTATATTTAATATTGTTTTTTTGTTAATATTTTTTATGAATAGGTATGTAAAACTTGGAAAATAAGTTTGTTATAATAATGCTTTTATTTATTCACTATTCTAATAAAAAATTTATCTAGTAATGCTAAAACACTCTATATGAAAGTCGATTAGAGAAAATAGTATGATTCATTGGCAAGCGATGTAAATATTTGTGATCAGGTAAAATTGTGATGTAAGAGGAGCCTTAGCTTGCACGGGCGCGGCAGGTCAGCCAGTCGTTGATATGCCGGCCGGCTGTGTAGTGTTGTGTTTTGTCACAGAGCTGACAAATGGAGGTTGTGAGTCTTTTGACTAATATAGTTGCAAGTCGTTTGACTGTAAGCCAACGGGGTCGTTTGATCACGGTAAGAAAACCTCTTGGGACGTCCTGCCTTCGAGTTGGTCTTGAGAGTTTGAGGTCTCCATAATGTCTTCTCGATTGACGATGCGGCGTTGGGATAGTGAGCTACCCAATAGCCTATTCGATTGGGATGCGAATCTGTTTAGAGGCAGAGTTGCGTCCGGGGGAAGCCCCTATACTATTTCAGGTGACACTAGATAGTTGTTGAAGATTATTAACCAATAGATCCGAATAATATTTATTTTGAATTAGATGGAAGATATGGAATGTGATATATTGAATAGAATATCAGTTATGTCAGTGGCTAGGGGGCTGAGTACCCCCGGGTGAGTCTTACTATTTAACTATCAATTTTATCCAGATCAGTAAATGTTTGTTTTGTTATTTTCATGTACAATGAGAGAGTGCTTGCCAATGACCAACTAAATGGATATTTGAGGTGAATTGCATTGTGAGACCCGGTTGAGTAAGCCCCAAAAATACCGATTTTACAAATATTTTGATATTAAATGTTTCAGTTAGCTATACAGGGTGAGTCTTGAGATAAGTGCAAATATTTTCAGGGTTAGTAGATCTCGATACAAGAAACATAGGTATTTCCTCTTTAACGTTTGTCAAATAAGTCCAAAATAACCAAGATATTTTACTTTAAAAATTAAAAAAAAATGGTTTTTTACTTAGATTTTGAGATTTACCTATGTTGCCATATTATGAAGGTATTACGTGAATTTTAACTGAAAATTGTTCATATTTTGCTTTTATTAAAGTGTTGTCACAAAGAAATGTCACTCAATTTTAATGTCAGTAGTACTCAATACAAAGAACAAATGTGCTTTCTTTCTCTGTGTGATACACGAGTGTATTATTTACTGATTTGGAACGATGTGTCAATAAAATTAAGGTAATTTTGTCCAGAATAAAAAGAGATAGAATAAATACATATATCCGCAAAGGAGAATTACCTCAGAGTGATAAAACGCTAAGAAGGTTTGGTAGGATAGAATAACGATTGCTATTATAATTTTATAAAAAAAAAGTTGTGTGTGCTCTATGTGCGCGTATTTGAAGAAAAGAAACATAGGTATTTCCTCTTTAACGTTTGTCAAATAAGTCCAAAATAACCAAGATATTTTACATTAAAAATTAAAAAAAATGGTTTTTTACTTACATTTTGAGATTTATCTATGTTGCCATATTATGAAGGTATTACGTGAATTTTAACTGAAAATTGTTCATATTTTGCTTTTATTAAAGTGTTGTCACAAAGAAATGTCACTCAATTTTAATGTCAGTAGTACTCAATACAAAGAACAAATGTGCTTTCTTTCTCTGTGTGATACACGAGTGTATTATTTACTGATTTGGAACGATGTGTCAATAAAATTAAGGTAATTTTGTCCAGAATAAAAAGAGATAGAATAAATACATATATCCGCAAAGGAGAATTGCCTCAGAGTGATAAAAAGCTAAGAAGGTTTGGTAGGATAGAATGACGATTGCTATTATAATTTTATAAAAAAAATGTTGCGTGTGCTCTATGTGGGCGTATTTGAAATAAAACTTTTTACTTACAGCCATTAAATTGAGGGATTTGAAGGAAATGTTTGAAAAAGTGACATAATACCGTATGATCGAGAAAAAACGGCGTCAAAGGCGGCTGGGGAATGACTATCGATGCTATTTTTGACGAGGTCGAACTCTGCTCAAAGTTAATTAACTTTATTTTGATTTTTTTAGTTAATTAAAATCCTTCTTCTTTTCACTTTAAAGATCTTCAAAAAAATTAAATTTTAATTAAAATGAATACTAAATGTAGAAAATCTGGAAGACAATAGTAAGTTTCCGGATTTAACAATACAATAATCAAAAATGTTGTCGAAATGTCTCGGTCGGAGGCTTGTCGGACGACGAGATTTAGTTAGGTTAGAGTCTTACTGGTCTTGCTCTTCTTTATTTTTAAAGGCGTTTACTGCATTAAGGATGATTTAATATCGATTTTTTATTGAGTAGAACTGGTGCAGATCGAAACATTTGAGAAAACAATTTTTTGGAAATTGATATGTGTATCTGGAAACTTTCTATTCTTTTCTGGTTTTTCTATATAAGGTATTAATTTTTGACAAATTTTATGTCAGTTCTCAGTAACTGACGTCTAGAGTTCTATCTCGTCAAAAATAGCATCGATAGTCATTCCCCAGCCGCCTTTGACGCCGTTTTTTCTCGATCATACGGTATATTGCTGTTTTAATATAAATATTATTTTCAATTTATTTCTGTAATCTGTACATTTTCTGTTTCCTCAATAGCCTGCCAATTTCTTTGAATACCACCCAAAATACACACTTTTATGCAAACGTCTAATAATATTAACGCCCCTTAAAATTTAATTAAGAAAAGAAGAAATTTTGAACCTAACCAACAATTCGCGTGGTCGGTTTATGTTTACATGCTTTTTTCTTTTATTTATAGTGATTTACTGTAATTTTGTTAAATTATACAAATATTTTCGTTGATTATTGGTTTGAAATAAATATGAGAATGTCCTGCAATGAAAATGCGAGTTGCTTAGCTCTAATAACTCTAATTCTGAGCTAGGAAATGAACTGGATGCTTTACCTAGACCGTTATTCAGAAGCTACAAACCTATCGATGACACAACCGGAGGATATTGGTATACAGGTACAGTAACAAGTTAATTATAATCATTTTCTTTGCTTTAAATCAAATGTTTTTTGGTGTTTTGCGCGATCGTGCGATCCTTACCTTGCAAATGCGCTGTTCTATGTTTTTTCTGATCATTATCACTCTGATGGAACAGTCAATCGATTTATTCATAAATATTTCATAAGGTTATTATCCTCGTGAACCGATGGAGTATAAATATTTAAATCCAACGAAAATAACTACTCGAAATGGACAGGCGTTAAAAAATTATTTCGTTTGTCGCTTAATAACATTATTTGTTTCGATTTATATCGAACAATGTGCACGTGTGTTGGGTGATTTTGGAAAATGCCATTTCAGCAGTTAACTGGCAATGCAATAATATAAGTCTAAATTATTATTTTAGCAAAAATAAAAGTGCGAAATGTGGAACTCCAATTTCCTCAATAATTAAAATAATTTTTTTCATATACCCGGCTACCGACGATATAAATAAGATCCTGGAACTACGCAAAACGGACATTATCAAATCTTTGCAAAATTTTATACTCTGTTTTTTTTCTCACGTAAGATTTCGACAGACGATGACAGAAGAAAAGCAGATGACGTCCCATATAGTAAACGCCACGAATGTTTGGGAGTGATTCATCGGTCGCTACCATGTGAACTAATCTGTTCAACGTCACATAAAACTTAATTCCAGTGCCGTGGTGTTTCAAGTCATATGATAATCAATATATAATCTTTTGTAATTTGTTGTTTTAACTGTCAAAGTCTTGTCAAAACATATATTTGGTTATAAATATAAAATGGAATACCCCATTGGTCGCACTGCAAGCACACCAATGGACTGACGCACAAAAACGAATCAATCAAAGAAACGCGATATAGTATCGTCTTTGTCAATCACGCTAACATTTTAGAATAAGTAGGAGGAGCGCAGGCAGATGATTAGACCGGGCTTTAAAAACCTACGTCAGCGGTAAAAATTTACGTTTTTAATGTAAAAACGATAGCGCGCGTGTCGATTCTAACTTCATCAAGCGATGAATCACTCCCAAACATTCGTGGCGTTTACTCTACCAATCTATTTATTTTACTAAAAAAAGTTTCTAATAATTTTTAAGTTACTTTAAGTTAATTATGGATGGGTTTAAATATAAATCCGTCATATGTCGTCCCTTGTTGTTTTTTACCAGTTTTATTGGTTTATTTCAAAGATGACAGATCATATTTCAATTTTATTGGTTTGACGGAACGATGAACGACAAACGGACGCCGATACGTATGAGCTACTCGCGTTTAGATTTTTGAGGATTGTCAAAGTCTTGCCAAATTACAGGTTATAATTTTGTATCAACTTATGTCAAATATCTGCGTTATGGAAGGTGATACATTTTGATTCGTGTTATTACGTGTGTTTTGTGCCTTTTAAAGCCAAGTGGAGGAAAAATCGAGGAGAAAATTAACTGTAGACCCAGAGCACAGTTTATACTTAATACTCGCTGCCCAGGTTATACACCAATAAAGTTTCCATCAATAAAGTTTGTATACCATCTCGTCGTAGATAAGTGCATCTCGTATAATATGGTACAAGGATAATACTAAACATATACTAAAAACTGGAGTAGCTGTAAAATATCGACATCACACTTTAGGTAAATAATGGATTTTAGAACTGCAGAAAAATAATGTCAAAAGGTACTGGTTTAAAAAAATTAAGATTAAAGTTAATTAATCAACCTTTAAGATATAAAATTTGGTAAGTGTTATTATTAATAAAATAGTTTGTTTTATTTATTCCCGTGGAATATTACAAATTTGTATTTGTACATAAGTTATATTGATAAATATAATCATAAATACGGGTAGTTTCATGAAGCTTGAAAGTAAGAAGTAGTTCTTTTTTATATTTTTTTGGTATGTGGTGTTTTGTTCTTGTTTCTTTTGTGTTAACACATACCGTTTTATTTTAAATAAAATAATTCGATCACATTTTTCAGTTTTTACAGTTTTTTTGAAGTAATCACTTCCTTCCTGCTATGCCTTCCAGTGGTACCAACCTATTTCTTTGTAAAATAAAATAAACATACCTTGTAATTAAAATGACAGAGTATCTATCACTGTCAAGGATCTTGTCGTTAGACAGACATAGTTCATTGATGTTTTTGTGCAGACAGAAAATACTGATTTCAGCAATTATTGCTGATATAGCGATTAAAAGATAATTCCACCTATATCCAATATCAATCGAACCTTAGTAGTGTTCGTTCTAAGGCCTTAATAAAAAGAGTTATGTTGCGGCGCTGCGGTGGGACCTTAATAAAATCGAAATGGCGTGCACCGCTTTCGAGTCGAACCGCTGGGGAAAAAGTTCGACGTAGAAACCTTTGATAATGGAATTATGGCCGACTCCATCTTTAAATCGCCGATGCAATTGAATTGCCGCCCCGCCGGTTTGTTTGTTGCAGAAATGAAAAATGTCGTTACTTTTCTGCAATTAGATTTTTTTCACTGTATTAATTACTTTTACGCTGGGATGCTTTGAAAAAATATAACAAGAAATAGAACGTTAATAGTTATTTTTTATACAAGCCTATAAAATTGTATTTTATCGTCGTGTATAAAACAATATTTTTTCCATAGCGAGTTACGTTTTAAAGAATATTCAGAAATGTTTATTTCAAGGAATTTATTACGAGTAGAAAAAATATTGTGCTGGGTTGGCGTTGGTTTCTATGAAATTTGACAAATAAATAAAGCTGTCTCTTTAGTTGTCAGTTTTGAGTCAATAGGGAGTTTTCGTTGCTTTAAAAAAATTCAACGGTACGGTTAATGGATACGTAACCATAACCGCTATTTTGACAGATAAAAAAACATTTTTCGGACTTTCGGTTCATCGGTTCGGAGCCGACATACGATACGATAACCGAAAACTGACAGCTAAACACAGCCCGTAGCATAGTGTTTTGATTTTTGGTTTTTGTATTGTTGTTTGATTTGAAAGTGCTTTATATGACTTTATTGGGTATCGCTATATAGGATGGACAATTTAATTTTATTGGACTCTAGTGATGAATCGGATTTGGAGGATGCTATGCTGTTGGAAGGGTTTGAAAACAACATCGAATATCGAGCAGACTTTATGGGGAGTTCAACCTAGAAATATTATCTGACCAAGAGTGCAAAGCTAACTTCTGCTTTGAAAAAAAAGACATTCCTCGATTAGTTGAAGCACTAAGAATTCCCAACGAGTTTAATACAGATAAAATAAATAATCAAAACATAAACAAAATAGAATGATGTTAGGTTAGATCTGTATTTTTCAATGTTGTGTTTCTACTGCGCTAGTGCGCATGCGTACCGCTATGTTAACGGCTTTGGCTAACGTCCGTAAAATATCGGCAGCTAGCGGTTACGATATACGATAATCAAAATTGAAATGTCAAAGTTGTCAATTAGCGTTAACCGGAATTGCAATTTGTAAGCAACGAAAACTCCCTAAAATATTTTTTAATTCTCTCTCGTGTCGATTGCTGATTGAATTGGAGCCAGAAATGGCTCAAAACGAAATAAGTAAATTACCAACAGATATTCAGGCTGAGGCGACAAACGCCATATCCAAAAACTACGTCCATTTAAATCTCGAATAACTTATGAAAAGGAATACAAACATTTTCAAAAATGGAAGCAATTAAAAAACGTGCGAGAAGAAATAAAGTTTTCTAACATATCCTCGCTGTTAAAGTATCATTTAATCTACCATTGCGGTTAAAATACTATTTTATCTACTATTTTTGATAGAAATAAGGCAATTTTAACAGTTGCTATAGAAAAATAGTCATTTATTAGTGAATTAATACATAGTCGCTGATCAAGAAAATAACTCTGAAAATGATCTTGAGAATATAATATTTCCTGTATTATTTTTATCAGAAGAAAATGAAGCAAAAATCGAATGGGCAGTGTTAAAGCTACGCTCTACATCATCCTCTATTTTTATTACGTCTTTTCAGAATATTTTACCCGATATTTTTATGAGAATATAAGTTTCTGGAAGACGGTGCATATTCTGACTGGGTCATTCATAACGAAAATATCATTTTCGAGCTATATTATGTATGACGTAATTTGTAATCATATCGATTCTGTCACTTGAGAATATGTAAAAAAACTTGTTTTAAAAAATGACCGCACAAAATCATGAATAAAAAAATTGTATGTGCACTATGTGCGCATATTTGAAAAGAAATTTTTATTCCAAATTTATTTTGAGCATATACAGGGCACATCAATAAGACGAAGTTTTTTGTCCGAACTTTGTAACACCCTGTAGGGTGCAGCAGCAGTAATATCTATTCCTAAATTAAATCACATTGTAGCATCATCTTTTATGAGCATTTTGTTTTTTTAATCACCACATTATCTCTTTTTGTATTGGAGATATGCTGTTTTAAAACGAACGTCTCGGAAAAATTCAGAATTCATCTCGGAAAAGGCAGAAAGTTTTATGTATAAATAATCAAGGCGACATAGGCGAAAACGGATTTATGAATATTTGCAATATGAGAAAAACGGTTGTCAAATTAAAAAATGCCATCATCTGTAACGGATGTTGCTCGTATTGAGGCTTTAATTGGGGATGGCCGAAGTCAACGTTATGTCTCCGATACCCTGGGTATATTTCGAACAACAGTCCAGGATGCCTGGAATCGGTATATGGAAATGGGAAATTTCACGAGGCGAGTGGACACTAGGTATTAGTTCCTTAAAATTTCTTTACCTTTTTCTTAATTTTCATGTTTTAGTTAGTTTACGTCTACGTTCTGATGTTTGATTCCCCGGCACTCCCCTGCAATACTATGGTTTCTGGGGAGTGCCGCTCGAATGGCTTAAGTCATATCTTGGCAACAGAAGGCGGCTTGTGAGGATTGATACGTCTATGTCTTCTTGTAAGCCTATAGAATGTTGTGTCCCTCAGGGTTCAGTACTTGGCCCTATTTTGTTTCTAGTGTTTATCAACGACATTGCAAATCTAGACATTAGCGGTAAAATCTGCCTCTTTGCGGACGATACTAGTTTCACTTGGAGCGGCCCAGATGTTGCGGCACTATATGATACTATATCCAGTGACTTACGCACCATTAAGTCTTGGTGCGATTCCAATCTCCTATGCCTCAACCTATCAAAAACTAAAGTTTTGTCATATAAAAGTACTATACAACCTTTTGTACTTAATAACACTACTATTGACGTCGTGGACTCTGTGAAATTCTTAGGACTTCTTGTAGAGAACTCGTTAAAATGGAACTTTTACATTGAAGCTCTATCAAAGAAACTAAGCGCTGCCTGTTTTGCGCTAAGATCAGTTTCTAAGGAACTTAACTTCTCAACCTCTAGAATAGCCTATTATGCCCTTTTTGAGTCACATCTTCGTTATGCCCTTCCATCCTGGGGTATTTGCTGCGCAACAAAATTTGATCGTGTTTTCAGACTTCAAAAGAGAGCAGTTCGATATTTATTGGGACTGAACAGTAGAACTCACTGCCAGAATTTCTTTAAAAATTTGAAAATACTGACTCTTCCTTCTTTATTCATTTTTGAATCCGTTTGCTTAATCCGCAAGCACATATCTGCTATTCCCGAAAGGCCAACTCATAACTATCCACTTAGGAATGCAGAGCACGATCTTTATCTGCCAACCCCGAGCTCAGAACTAGTTAAAGGTTCAATACTGTACAATGCCAAAAAAATGTACAATCATCTGCCTTTGAATATCAAATCGCTTTCATTCTTTCCCGCATTTCGCAAAGCTCTAAAATCATACCTACTGGAGAGAGCCCATATGCGGTAAACGACTTTTTTGTTGATGTTTAATTATGAACAATTTTGAATTTTAAAATTTTGATCATCTCACACACTGGTCAAAGGTCAAGTATTTAATATTTTATAACTTTAAAATTATATCTATTTACTGGCGTACTGTTCTAAAATTGTCCATGTATATTCCTTTTGTAATTTTAAAGACTTAAATTTTTTTGAATTGTATTATTTGTATTGTGTATTTTTTGTTGTTTGTATTTTTTTTGTGATTTTATTGTTTGTGAGTGCTTTGTCGTTGAAGCTGTTTTGGCTTTTTGCACAATAAAGCTAAGTTGTTTGTTTGTTTGTTGTTTGATTTGATTTTAAAGCCTTTTCGAGGCGTTTGTTTTAAAGCAGCGTATAGCGTATCTCCAATACAAACAGAGATAATGTCATGATTAAAAAAAAAACAAAATGCTCACAAGAGATGAAGATACAATGTCATTTGATTTAGCAATAGCTACTATAGCTGCTGCACCCCACAGGGTGTTACAAAGTTTGAGCAAAAAACTTCGTTTTATTGTTGTGCCTTGTATATGCTCAAAATAAATTCGGAATAAAAATTGCTGACGTAGCATCCGTTAAGAAGGAATTAATTTATAATTTACAAAAAATCATCAAAATGTAATGAGTGGTTCGCGAGAAATCCAACTTTGAAATTAGGACTAGTTTTTAGTGGCCGGTTTTTTTTGCCGGTGAATGTATATTTACGCAATAAAAAAAATATAGAACAAGCAAAAATGGAATTTTAGGTTAAAAAAAAAACAGAGTGCTAATAAAAGAACAGCAGCTTTGCAGAAATATATCTGTCCCAAAACCAATAAGGTCCCTAGTGGGCTTCTGCTGCCTGAGGGTATAAGGGTGGGTCAAGCGAAGGGTCAGCGGAAAACGATGTATGACGTAGAATGGCCATAAAATTGACCAGTCACCCTCAAATTGAAATTTCTCTGCTAAAGATTGATTCCTCAAAAAAGGTTTTAAGATATTTTATAAAAATTCGGTGGTATAGTACAGCAGAATAATTGACGGGTTTCTTTATACGGGGTGTCCGAAACGTAAGGGTTATCATTATGGATCTCTACTACCAGAAATCAACAGATAAATTAAATTAGCATGGAGTACTTATGGAAGAAACTCAATCATGTTTTAATCTAGAATGCCACTTCGGGCAACGGCCCAGCTACATCGAAGCACCGGTTCCCATTAGAACACCGAAGTTAAGCGATGTAAGGCAATACTAGTGGACGGACGGGTGACCAGTTCGAAACTCTGTATCGTACTGTTGTCCAATAAAGGCAAAAGTGTAAAATCTATTGACACACACTGCTCATTCACGCCGGTTCGAGTCCGGATATCTCGTGAGTAAGAGTCGATTTAGACACTTGCCAAGTCAGGTAGGCCAGGTAGGTGTAAACAAAGTAGGCCCCATCCAGATTAGCCCTGGCAGCGAAAAGGAGACGTTAACTGAAATCTTTACTTTTTTTTAGAATGCCACTTGATCTAAATAACATGGATAACTTAGGCTCACATAGCCAATAATGGACAACAATGGGTCCAAATACAAAGACAGTACCCAAGTAGCATTTTCACGACTTGCGACCACATGTTTACTAAACACAACGTTGGATTAGTTACAAAAAATAGTTAGCTCCCTACCTTGGGTATTAAAATAAATTTAAACGTTTTTATAACGTTGTGCCGACGTTGGACTAGTACTACAGCAAAGTAGGAAGCTTCTGCGACGTCGAATAAACGTTGTCTTGTAACCTTTTTGTTAAGTGATCTTTAGGTGATTCGGACAACTAGTTACAACGTTGGACAATATAGAGTTTTCCGACGTCAGTTTCAGGACCTATTCCAACATTATGCAAACGTCGTCTGTTTTACTAATTCCAACGTTGTTTAGATTTCCTTATTCTTACGTTGGTAGGACGTCGAGTCACTACCTTTTTGCAACTGTATTGTATTGAACCATAACCTTAAATCTTAAATTTTCACTTCATTGTTCTGTTCAGTCAGACAGTTCAGTGCTGTTTTTGTTTTTATAAAAAAAAACTTAATTAAAATGGGACATAAGAAAAGTACATATAAAACTAAAGTTAAATATACATCGACATATATTACCGATAGTTTATCCGCTCCCTCGTTTATTTAGATTATAGAGGGCGGCACAAGCTAGACTCTAGGATGACTAAATTAGGCAATCTTGCGACTAGTATACTACCTGTTAAGGCCGAACTGCGACTTTATTAGTCCAGTATGCGACCACTCGAACTACTCCATCTTAATCTCTAAAACAACAAAGTGAAAGCCGCCATGTTGTTAAATAAGAAAATGTTTCGTTCCTAAAGTAGCAATTCCTGCTTTTTGAATACATTAACTTGAAATATTTGACCCTAAAAAACACGCGGAAACAATTTTTTCGACTGCGAATAAATTATTCTCATTTTAATAAAAAAAAAATTCAAGGAAATTTATAAAACTTCTTTAATTTTAAGGCCCATTAGTATTTTTCAAAGCAGAAACAATACATTTATCAATAAAGTTGTTTGCGTTTAACTTTTTTCCTTGGGTAACGAGTTACAGAGTCGGTTAAAGTGTTTCAATAATTATGATCTTCAAACATCCTCCACACTTAAATACTTTTGTTTTGTTTTCCTTCATTGCCATCTGACATATGTCTCTAACTAAATCATAAAAATAATATTTTTACTATAATTATCCCAATTTAGGATAAAACGCGACTGAGACGCCATATTAGTTTTGTATTTCTGTGAATTAGGATTTTAAACAACGTTGCAGTTTGTACTAAATTAGGCTGCTAGCCAACGTCGGTATCCAACGTCGTTTCGACCCAAAAATTATTCTCCAAACTAGTGCAGACTAGGGTTGGCGCGAGGTTGTGCCGACGTTGCGCCCCGACGTTTGGTCGCGTGACACAACGTTCTCCCGACGTCCAAATGTTGCTTGGGTATCGAAATATGTGAGGGAGTCTACACCATAATCTAAATTGCCATCCTATCCGATAGTCAAGCAGCACTTAACGCGATCAACTCAGTAACCATCAATTCGAAGTTGGTCAAAGAATGCCTAGAGAAGCTCAACAAATTAGGCAAAGAAAATAAAGTCATCCTACTCTGGGTGCATGCTCACCAAGGAATAGAAGGCAATGAAAAAGCAAATGATCTGGCTAGGAAAGGAGCGAACACTCCACTAACTGTACCAGAACCGTTCTGTTTTCCAAACGGGAACCAACTGAAAGCGGAACTGAAGAAGACTCCATCCGTAACTTGGAATGGGCGTCCTCCAACGGTCTAAGACACTCGAAAAAGTTTCTCAGAACTTACGACCGAGAAAAATCAAAGGTTTTCCTTGATCTAAGTAAAAACAATCTTCGGATTGTCACGGGGTTTCTAACAGGACACTGTCTCCTCAACGAACACCTCAGTAGGCTGAAGCTGAGAAACAACGGCGAATGCAGATTGTGTGGGGAAAATGGGGAAACACCAGAACACCTTATCAATGAGTGGGCCGAGACGACGACCATTCGTGCCATGAACTTTGGTACGGCTGATGGCTAGATGGATATCGAGGATGGGGAGCTGGCCTCTGTGGAGCCGTCTCAGATACTGAAATATTCTACATTCTACACCATAATTGGAAATAGTTAAATAAGCTGAAAATGATGATGATGATGAATAAATCAAAGGTTAGTTGCACAAATTATAACTGAAAAGAACTTAATAAGTTGCAATCATGCATCAATGAATTATGATATTTCTAAAAGTCTATAAATTTGTTATTTTTTTAAATCATCATTTTTTCCAACGACAATTCACATCATAATTTAAGGTTACACAGTTTTTCACCGGTTTTTACCTTTTTGATTTTTTATTAACATTAAGAGGTGTATATTAAAATAAATATAAAATTTAAATAAACACCACAGTTTACAGGATGGTAAATTATTTTAAGTACCCTTAAATCCAATCATGTCAAAGCATTTTAAGCGTCTTGCTCCTCCAAATTGCTCTTTGGAAATAATTTACGTTTTATTGCCTGACGCGCTTTTAGAGCTGCTCATTAAATTTATCGAATGGCTGCGATAAAGGAATTTATTGAAAATAAAATAGAATATCAACAAGTACTAAAACATGGCTGAATTAATTTCGAATAAGAATTTACAAGATATCCAGAATCGATAATAGTTTTTTTCTTTAGTAAGTTCTAAATTTTTTTAAGGATTTACATGTGTCATTCATCATCATCATCATCACCATTTCCGATTTTGGTATTTTAACTTCTATAGGGTGGCTCAAAAAAGTGTGAGTCGATCGGGATGATTTTTTTTAAATGGAACACCCTGTATATTATTGCATTTTTGGCTTCCTTTTAGATCATTTTACATAATCCTAAGATATGAGGATATATTTGGATAATTTCAGAGATATTACTAAATAAATAAAAAATATATATTTTTCAACCTTCCAAAAAAATTGTTACGAATACAAGAACTGTCCGGAAATCAAAACTATATTAGATATTTACTTTAGATACCTATTTTATACTTACTTTGCTATAAATATCGTAATCTTAAATCATACAAGGTGTTCAAAATTCTACGCCAAACTTTCTAAAATATAAAATTTTCCTTTGTTTTTTTTAAATGGAACACCCTGTATATTATTTTTTTATTAGATGTAAGTTAAAAAATAAACACTTTTTTGTATTAAAGTATTTGAAAATGTTTAATGATTTCGCAGATAACGCAGTATTATTTATTCAACGGTAAAATCGTTAAAAATGTTGAAATACTCTAAATAAAAAAAGGTTCATTTTTTAATTCTCAATCTATTGAAAAAATAATATACAGGGCGTTCCATTTAAAAAAAAAGAAGCAAAATTATTTTATATATTAGAAAGTTTGGCAAAGAATTTTGAACACCCTGTATGATTTAAGATTACGATATTTATAGCAAAGTAAGTACATACCATTTAAAGACCTAATATAGTTTTGATTTCAGGAGAGTTCTTGTATGTTTAATAATTTTATTAAGAAAAGCTGAAAAATATATATTTTTTACTTATCTATTAATATCTCTAAAACTCTTACAATATGTTTATTTATTTATATATATATATATATATATATATATATATATATATATATATATATATATATATATATATATATATATATATATATATATATATATATATATATATATATATATATATATATATATATATATATATATATATATATATATATATATATATATATATATATATATATATATATATGTTAGAGTTATGTAAAGTCAAAAAAAAAACCATCCCGATCCACTCACACTTTTTTGAGCCACCCTATAGAAGTTAAAATATTTTCCTAAAACACATCCTAGTACGTGCTTTAGGTTTGCACTTAAAAAAATTCCCAAGTTTTTTGTTCTAGAAGCTACACATGCCCGACGCACTATTGCCGAACCCTATAGTTAAATAAAATAAATAATAACAGCACAGACAGAAAAAAAATCATTAATATCATGTTTCAAAGCCGGTCAAAATCGCGCGAGACATACAACGCTCCACAGTAAAACATCAACAAGTACGGTAACCGTATAAATTAATTACAAACTTCAGTTTGCGCCCTCAGCTAGAAAGGCCTACACACAAAAAGGCTATTTGTCATGTGGGCTTGTTCGCTGTCCAATCAATTGAAGCGCTGATCGATGTTCTAGTGTGTCAGTTTTTTATTTCTATTTTCCTCAAACGCAAACACGTGCGGGAACGTGCGTATGTGTGAGTGTGAGCGCGGGTTTCAGTCGATAATAACATAAATTGCGGGTAGAAAACTTGATAAATTGTATTTTAATTTAGCTTTGATTTAGTTCAATTCATTTGCTGACATATACAGGGTTGTTCACCACATACGACACGGAGTATTGTAGCTAAACGATGAGATTTTTACAAATTGTAAGTTTTGGGTTCGATGAAGGACTATTAGAGGTACAATTTAAAAATAATTTTACAAGATACAGAGTGTCCCAAATAAGTAAAAAATATCAAAGTTGTATTTTTTTAAATGGAACACCCTGTATATTATTACATTTTAGTTTCTACGACTAAAATAAAGGTAAATTTGATTACGATTTATTATACTTAAGCCTGACCGTTTTGAAATATTTTTCAATTTTGTGAAATTGCAGTAAAAAAATTTAAGGCTTCATTTCTCCAAGGGTATCAAAGTTTTTAATACTAAATATTTACTGTAGTTTATTTACTGATCAGTTATTGTGTTGCAATAATAAAAATTATACTACCTTATACAGAGTGTCTAAAAATTTATTTTAAATAATTATTAGCTTCAAACAGCAATAACTTGTTTAATTTAAATGGAACATCCTGTATATTTTACGAGAATCAGATGCACAATTTAATTGTCTATCAAATTATATTATACCATTTTTTACCTATCTCTTTAAGTTTCCGTAGAAAATGCATTTTCTTGTAATTTAGAACTTATTTATCCATGGACTATTGACATTTTAGATTATTTTTAAAGATGTACCAAATTTTTAAAGAGTACAGATACTAATATTGTCGATATAATTCGTTTATTTCATTAAAAAATTAAAAAAAATTGTTTAAATATTTGTTAAAGAGGACCAATTAATATGATTCCAGTATTCAAACTACATTAAATGACTGCTTGCTTTGATTAATAATAATTGCTCCAAATACTAAAAAACTGAATTTTGTATGGGCATTAGACAGTGTGATAAAAAGTAACACCTTAAAAATGATATTTCATTTTTTAATAAATGCTTATTTATAACAACATAGAGACTTTAATTTGATAACTTATTATTATATTGATTTCTGACTCAAATCCACATTTATTTATAATAATTTATTAACGAACACAATTAAGTATGTAATTAATTAGTATATGGGCGGAAATAATGGTGTTGTACCGTATGATCGAGAAAAAACGGCGTCAGCGATGGCTATGGAATGAAGATCGCTGTCATTTTATATGTAAATTTATATAGGAAATGTCATCGATGTTCATTTCCCAGCCATCTGGACGCCGTTTTTTTTTTCGATCATACGGTATTTAATTAATGGTATACTCTTTCATAAAGATTTAAATAGTTTTCTTTTTGCATACAAATGGGCTAGTAATATTAACGCTTTGCTAAAAACGATAATATTACTAGTCTGTACATTTTGTACATTTGTTGCTTTAAAAACAATCTAAAATGTCAATATTCCATGGATATATTGATAAATGAGGTCTAAATTATAAGAAAATGCATTTTCTACGAAAACTTGAAGGGATAGGTAAAAAATGGTATAATACAATTTGATAGACAATTTAATTGTGCATCGGATTCTCTTAAAATATGCAGGGCATTCCATTTAAATTAAAGAAGTTATTGCCGTTTGAAGCTAATAATTATTTAAAATAAATTTTTAGACACTCTGTATAAGGTAGTATAATTTTTATTATTGCAACACAATAACTGATCAATAAATAAACTGCATTAAATATTTAGTATTAAAAACATTGATACCCTTGGAGAAATGAAGCTTTAAAATTTTTACTGCAATTTCACAAAATTGAAAATATTTCAAAAACGGTAAGGTTTAAGTATAATAAACCTTAATGAAATTTACCTTTATTTTAATCGTAGAAACTAAAAATGTAATAATATACAGGGTGTTCCATTTAAAAAAATAAAACTTTGATATTTTTTATTTATTTGGGACACTCTGCATCTTGTAAAAATATTTTTAAATTGTAGCTCTAATAGTCCTTCAACGAACCCCAAACTTACAATTTGTAAAAATCTCATCGTTTAGCTACAATACTCCGTGTCGTATGTGTTGAACATCCCTGTAGATGTCAAGTGGCAGGAAATTCTCAAAAATATATGTAGAGATTTGTATAAAGACTGTTCAGCCATCGTTCACCATTTTGTCATAATTATTTATCAAATCTTACTCGAGAAAAACCATTTATAAGCCTAACAATGAGCTCTTGTTCTTTTTGATTAAATCTTTGAGGTGTAACAGATTATTTCCTTTATATTATTATTTATATGATTAACAGATAATTTCCTATGTCCTTTACGTTCAAGTCGATGTTTTCGGTTATTAGTTTCGGGAGAGGGTCTTTTAGCAGGAAGTAATAAAACAAACATCTTTCAAACGTGACTATTTTTAAATTCCCGAACTTATAGAAGGGCAAAGCAAATAAACTGTAGAACTTAGAAGTAAACAGAAAAATTGTAAAGATAGACCTTAGATAAAAACACTGGGACGTTGTAAAACCAATAACCACCCTTGATAACATGTAACTATCGCCGGATATTTGTAAAGGATCTGGGAACTTTAGGAAAGCACGTAACTAGACGTAAACGAGAATTAAATACGTAAAATGGTCATAGTACTGCCATCTAACAACGGGAGGTCGAACCAATTTGGTTTGAAGGGCGGTGTCAAGCTGACCAATCAAGCAAAGAACAGTACCTTTAGGGATGATCCTATTGGCTAAGTACCGAATGCACCACCCTTCAACCTGTAATGTTGGAACCTCAGGGCTGTTTTAGGCAGAAAAGTTAGTTCGGTTTAAGTTTTTTTAAAGACACGGTTCTCTCACGGGTTCACTTGAAATTCAGTAAGGTTCACGATGTGACCCCCCCTGTAGTTTTTAAGTCTGGTGTCTACTAATAGTTTTTTTATGTCCTTTTGTCAAATGTTTTTAATTTTCTTCTCTAAAATTATTTTAATGTGTTGTAGTAAGATTTAGTAATGAAGGTTCAATTGATTATGTAATTATCAGATTTTTCAACAAAGCAGACACCAGACAATTTTCTTGTATTTCTCCATCTCTTTTCCATTTTTTAGTAATAACAAGTAATTTCGATCATATATATATTTTTTATTTGTTCTTTATTTTCTTTTTAATATTAAATTTAAATGTTTTCTAAAAACTCGGCCGTTTTATTTCTATAGTAAAAAATAACCAAGAGTGTTTTAAAAGTATATAAATAAGATCCTTATGAACGGGCAGAATATCTCCAGAGCAGTTCCGAAAAGTCTCGAGAAATGAGCTACATATTTACAGATAGAGGTCGGGCCGCAATTAAGGTAAGTTATAATAGATTTGAGAGACTAAGAACAGGCACCGTGTCGTATGTGTTGAACATCCCTGTAGATGTCAAGTGGCAGGAAATTCTCAAAAATATATGTAGAGATTTGTATAAAGACTGTTCAGCCATCGTTCACCATTTTGTCATAATTATTTATCAAATCTTACTCGAGAAAAACCATTTATAAGCCTAACAATGAGCTCTTGTTCTTTTTGGTTAAATCTTTGAGGCAGTTTTGCAATAAAAAAAATTGAATTTTGTTTTACAGCACCAATCAAATTTTAATTTTGACATTGATCGATGCCCGTCGATAAAATTGTAACCCCCAATTAAATGACAATGGCAACTACTAAATAGAATATACAGTAATTTACGAAAATGTTCTAATGACGTCACCAATCTCTTTCATCTGGTTGGCAAGTGATTGAGAGACTACTTGAACGATTACTGAACATTCTATACCAGCAATAAAATATTTATAAATTAACTAGCGTGTACCAGCGACTTCGTTCGCGTCGAATTAATCATTTGTAATTGTGATGATAAAGCAAAGCAAGAATTTTCATTAACATATAAACTGGGTAAAATTTTCTCACATTTATGTCAGCATGAGAAAAAACAATATGGCTATATTATTATATAACTTGGTAATATTTGAGGGGTAGTTTCATCTCGTTGGAATTTGACTTTCGAAAAATCCGTTTGCCAAAAATAAGCTTTTTACATCAAGCAGTTTAAGCAGAATCGTGGTTATGAAATTACTTAACTTTAATTAATTTGAGGGGTGGTTTCACCCTCTTGGAACTGGAATTTCGAAAAATCCCTTCTTATCGAACCTCTTCACCCTAGAATCAACCTGTATGCCAAAATTGAGCTTCTTCCGTTGAGTGGTTTGAGCAGGATCGTGATTAATCAGTATGTCAGTCACTTAGGGATTTTATATATTAATATAGGTTTATTGGTGCACGAGAAATACTTTATTATAACTATAAAGAAGAATGTTTAGAACAATGTATTTTAAGCTAATGCTTCCCTTTTGAGGATGATATGTAATATATTAATATTAATATTGTTCTAATAATATTCTCTATTATTTATAAATAAATATAATACTATTCTCTATTATATTTATTATTTTTTTCAGTCCCTTTATGATCATCTACTTTGCTTACCACCTCTTTAATAGGTATTATTTCTTCAAACCGCCGTAACTTTTTTATGCAGGAATTTAAATGTACACAAAATATGCATTCAATGTCGGTTTATTCCGTAACCAGTATATCGGTAATTAATTTACTCGTAAATTCTTTCGTAATTTGTAAACACGCCAGATTGGACGACGTGGAATTTAATAATTTGCGCGGTTTAAAATTAATTTAAATAATAAATTGCGATCCGAAACTAGTCGGGAGCACGCTACGAGCGACTTCTCGCCAGTTTCCGGTCTCCATTTTCCGGAAAATTAATTTTCCAAGGCTAGGAAACAGGAACAGGTCCACCTGGGAAGCGAAGAGCAGTATCGTGTTCCTAATTAATGTTGTTTTATCGTCGATTAATTAATTCCCTTTGGGATTAATAACAATTAACAATTATTTAACGTTAATCATAAAATATAGAATAGTCAACCAAAGTTAGCGCGCGCGTCATTGAAATGTTTGACCAAAGCAAGATCATCGTATGTATGAAGAGTACGGTCAACACGCTTAGTAAAATAAGATGCACTAAAAAAAGACAGAAGAGTAATTGTTTTCCCAAGCTCATGGAATCTATATGTCGAATCTATAGATTAAGTGGTTATACAATATAAATACTTCGTATTTTTGCTCTCTCCGAATTACTAGATTGCCATAACGAGTCACTCCTATACATGTAAACGTCAATACATGTACCTCGCAACGTTCATTAGCAAACTGTTGCACTTTAATAAATTAAAACAATGAAAAGTTATTGACGTGGCTCCGGAAAGCAATTAGACAAAGTATAATGCGAAAAGAAGGAAAGCAGAACAAAATAAATGGAAAGGCTGTTTTTTCTCCTTGTCCTGCACGAAGCCCAAGACCGACAAAGCGCTCTGCAAGATAAATATTTTGTTTTGCCTTCGGCATGAACGATTAGTATTGGGCATAATGGGATTTTTCCGGCCTTAGTCCTTCAAAATATGAAAGGCTTTAAATAAAATTAGACTTGTAAATTTTGCGGAGTTCGGTTTCCAATTAGTGTCAACGAAATTTTAATTTGGGTTGGTAATCAACGATGAAAAAGAGACTTGGACGAATATTGGTAGAGTCAGTTCTTTGCTATGGAGTGCAGAGGAAAAGCGCAAAATCCAGGTTGTTGAAATGGACTACCTTAGAAGATGCGCAGGTATATCTAGGATGGAAAAAAAGACAAACATAGATGCCAGGCGTATCATGAACGAATTGGAGGAAACAATACTAGATCGAATTGGAAAATCCAGCTTAAAGTGATTTGGTGATTGATAAAATGCTTGGCCAATTCCCAAAACCTTGGAAAGTTGCAAAGCTGGTCCTTAACGAAAAACCGAAGAGGGAGAACGGCCATACCAAAAAATATAGACCAATCTGTTTACTGAACTCCAGCGGAAAGTTACTAGAATGCCTATTAAGAGATAGAATGAAATCAGAACTAGAAGAAGGCAACAAACTTCACCCTAATCAATTCGGCTTTAGGAAAGGAAAGGCCACCATTGACGCATTAAACATGGTGGTCAACGAAATAGATCGAATTAAAACCAAGAATTACCGACATAGAGGATTTTTTCTATTTTTTTTTCTCACCCTTGATATAAGGAACGCTTTCAATTCTTCTCCATGGCTGGGCATTGCAACTTAACTAGAGCATAAGGGAATTAGCCCATACCTTGTATGCATGGTACAGTCGTTCCTGTCACATAGATATGTCATCACAGAGTACGACAGGAAACACAAAATGACGTGCGGTGTCCCACAAGGTTCGATCCTCGGACCCACCCTCTGGGCCTGGGCAACACGATCTTAGCTTATGCTGACGATCTAGCCCTCTTAATAACTGCATCCACCTACACGATCCTTGAAGAAAAGATTCAGACGGCTGCGCTAGTGATTAAAAATAAGTTGGAAAGCACGGGCGTCAAACTGGCCCCAGAAAAAACTGAGCTGGTCATTCTCGTTGGACAACGCAAGGCAAAGGATCTAAGCATAAAGTTGGATAATTTAGTTATAAAACCTCAAAAGAAGGTTAAATAAGGGGGTTTGGTTCGACTCGGGCATGCGAATGACTTCACACGTTACAGAAATCATGGATAAAACGACTAGCACCATCCAGCATCTGACGAGAATAACTCCCAATATCGGAGAACCTCGCGCGAAAAAAAGAAGACTTCTCGCTCCGGTAGTTCATTCGACCATACTCTACGCATCGCCGATCTGGGACAGATCCATGCGCTTCAAGCATTACGAAAACATGCTAGAAAGGATAAATAGGAAGTTAGTACTCAGGGTTGCATCGGCATACTGCACATGTCCAACAGTAGCGGTACTGTGTCTTGCTAAGATACCTCCAGTCAGTCTACTGATCCAGGAAATAAATCAAATATATAAAAATGGAACTTCCTTCCGGAAAGAGGCCAGGAACATGGTACTAGAGCAATGGCAGACACGATGGGAAGCATATAGCGGATGGACAAAGACTTTCATACCTAATATTAAAGATTGGATAAAATGCGACCAAGCAAACACGGTCTACTACATCACGCAAGCCATGACTGGCCATGGAGTATTTGGCGAGTATCTGCACAGGATCCGCAAGGTTGACTCTCTTAAATGCTGGTATTGCGAGGTGTCAGACTCGGCTAACCACACACTATTTGAGTGTCACGCGCACGAATATTTACGGGAAAACGCAGAAACAGTGTGTGGTACGAAGATTAATAGAGTAAACGTCGGAAACCTTCTAACATCATCGAATGAAAATATCGAAGCGATTTGCGGCATGTTAAGGAACATTATGAAGAAAAAGACGAAGGACGAAAAAGACAAGGCTCTTCAGGGCAGAAGAAAGAGAGGTAGACCTAGAAAATCCTGGAATGGAACGGTTAATGAAGCAATGGAAGCTCGTAACCTAGAAGCTAATGACGCTCTAAATCGAGACGTGTGACGTAGGGTAACGGGAAGACAGCAATAGGCTGTAATTAGAAACAAGCCCAAGCAGCATTTGGACGTCGGGACAACGTTGTGTCACGCGTCCAAACGTCGGGGCGCAACGTCGGCACAACCTCGTGCCAACCCTAGTCTGCACTAGTTTGGAGAATAATTTTTGGGTCGAAACGACGTTGGATACCGACGTTGGCTAGAAGCCTAATTTAGTACAAACTGCAACGTTGTTTAAAATCCTAATTCACAGAAATACAAAACTAATATGGCGTCTAAGTCGCGTTTTATCCTAAATTGGGATAATTATAGTAAAAATATTATATTTATAATTTAGTTAGAGACATATGTCAGATGGCAGTGAAGGAAAACAAAACAAAAGTATTTAAGTGTGGAGGATGTTTGAAGATCATAATTATTGAAACACTTTAACCGACTCTGTAACTCGTTACCCAAGGTAAAAAGTTAAACGCAAACAACTTTATTGATAAATGTATTGTTTCTACTTTAAAAAATACTAATGGGCCTTGAAATTAAAGAAGTTTTAAAAATTTTCTTGAATTTTTTTTTTAGTAAAATGAGAATAATTTATTCGCATTCGAAAAAATTGTTTCCGCGTATTTTTTAGGGTCAAATATTTCAAGTTAATGTATTCAAAAAGCAGGAATTGCTATTTTAAGAACGAAACATTTTCTTATTTAACAACATGGCGGCTTTAACTTTGTTGTTTTGGAGATTAAGATGGAGTAGTTCGAGTAGTCGCATACTGGACTAATAAAGTCGCAGTTCGGCCTTAACAGGTAGTATACTAGTCGCAAGATTGCCTAATTTAGTCATTCTAGAGTCTAGCTTGTGCCGCCCTCTATAATCTAAATAAACGAGGAAGTGTCGGTAATATATGTCGATGTATATTTAAATTTAGTTTTATATGTACCTTTCTTATGTCCCATTTTAATTAAGTTTTTTTTTTATAAAAACAAAAACAGCACTGAACTGTCTGACTGAACAGAACAATGAATTGAAAATTTAAGATTTAAGGTTATGGTTCAATACAGTTGCAAAAAGGTAGTGACTCTACGTCCTACCAACGTAAGAATAAGGAAATCTAAACAACGTTGGAATTAGTAAAACAGACGACGTTTGCATAACGTTGGAATAGGTCCTGAAACTGACGTCGGAAAACTCTATATTATCCAACGTTGTAACTACGTTGTCCAAATCACCTAAAGATCACTTAAGCAAAAAAGGTTACAAGACAACGTTTATTCGACGTCGCAGAAGCCTCTACTTTGCTGTAGTACTAGTCCAACGTCGGCACAACGTTATAAAAACGTTTAAATTTATTTTAATACCCAAGGTAGGGAGCTAACTATTTTTTGTAACTAATCCAACGTTGTGTTTAGTAAACATGTGGTCGCAAGTCGTGAAAATGCTACTTGGGAGTACTAAATACTTAAACCAAATCCTGGGTATCGCCTGTACCAGACTTATTTTCCAAGTTTTACGAAATTTATTAAAAATCTTTATTAAGATTTAAATTCTGCTTCGAATCTCCCGGCTGCATCCTCATCAGCTCGCAACTTTGCAATCTGCCAACTACTTTAATTAAATTACCGTTTTGCCGGTGCCTGTATACTAAATTAATCAATTACTTCTTAATACTACCCCAGATACACCTCCTCGAGCTCCAAACTGTAATCCGCGGATAATTATAACGGAATCAATACAGCTCATGCTTTGTTAATCTTTCAAAGGCTCTATAATACGGAGTATTAGCAAGACGCGGTTTAGATTAATTTTAGGTTACATTAAGCACACCTACCTGTGAGATCATATTTTTTTACTGTAAAAACCTTGGTATTTAACTTTAGTAAAAAAATCTCATGACGTCAGAAACGTGTTGCTTGTCATGGTATACGTATGACACAAGGCCTTGAAAGACGGCCGTGACGCACGAGCTGGCGAGAGGAAAAGTGATAGCTGCAGTGTTGCCACAGCTATCCCATTTGAGGTAGATCTACTCCTTTGTAGAACAATTTATCACCGCTATCTACCCCGATGAAAAATAAGCTTGTGACAACACTGGACAACGAAAGTTTGACTTCAAATATACGTACATATTGCACACACAATTTTTTTAACCAGTAGATAAGGTTATAAAAAAGGAAAAAGTGCATTCTTAGTTTCAAACGATTATTTATATTTTACTTTTTAGATACTTAATTTGCTAGTAGTTGCAACCATAAAATAATAAATACAAGAAGAAGTGTCAAGTCAATGTTAAATTATGGAAACAGCGTGGCTGCCTGGGTAACTAATTTTCAGATATGGCGGCTGGGACATTTGACATGACATAGACATGACAATTTCAATTTTATGAAATTTATTTCCGTTTCCGGTTTTTAATGGCGGGGCTGTTCAGAAGGTTTAAATGAGGGTAATATACTTTTTACTCTTTCTAGTAGTAAATAATACAACAAAATTACTCAAAAATATTTATTTGGAATTTAGAACAATGTAAATATGCAAATCAACACAATTAAAGAGCTATAAACCAATAAACTACTGTATCAATATTAAATATTTAAATAATATCAGAGATGCTGTGTTAAAGCGAATTAGTAAAGTAACAGTGCATTGACTTACAGAAACTTGAAGATAAATAAATGTTTTCACAGCTTCACGGATAAATAACTGGAAGCAGGAAAAAGGCAACCGGAACCCACACAAAACCTGGAATCAAAAAAAATATGTAAAAAATATAAATATAGGTACCTACATAAGACTTTTGTGAATTAAATCAAACAGGACTTGAATGAAAATAAAATGAATAAAAAATATGATACATATACATCTAATACCTCATTTGTATTTTAAAAATAATCTACATACATAGATTTATAGCATTATTGCTATGAAAATACATAATAGGTACCTATGTGATATGTAATTACGCATTTCTGTTCATCTTGTAGAAATTTAACGTAGGCTAATAATAGTTCAATAATCATAATTTACCTTGTATAACTTGCTTTCAATTGCTCAAAATCACCGATCAGTCTTTAAAGTAGAGATACGGAAAAATCCTTGAAAGAATATCCCAAGATCCTTGGGTTTAAAGCTAAAAAAATATAAAAACAGTTAATATATTACCTATTTTTACCTATAATATGGCCCATACCTGCTACACGCCGAAACGTCGATTTCATCATTTTCTTCATGTAATTAATATCATATATACTTTATTAAAGTGTTAACAAGGAACTTTATATCAAAAAACATCTTTGTACTTATAAATTTCAGCCGAAATATCAGAAACAAACTTCCAATCAAATCTAAACGGCAAAATTAAATGGCGCCCGACCTGCCAGAGGCCCGAATTACGCCACATCGCTGACACACAGACAAAAGAAGAGGACGCCGACGTGCATAAAAATGTTCCGTAACAGAAATTGACAGAAATCATATAGAAATATTCAGATTTTTGTCTAGGACAGTCTAGAAGGCCATGCTTTCTGCCTGGGTAGGACCGCGCCAGAACTGTTTCCAATTTTCCGGTTTACTGTCACCCCCCTGGTTGCAACGTCTCAGTTGACGTACATGTCAACCTTTATTGATTTTTTCATAGTCTAAAGTTTATTTCCAAAGAAAAATTATTGTCGATGTTTCAATGTCACCTATTTTACTAAATTTGCCGATAAAAGACAAAGGGAAATAAAAACAATGACTGTTCCCTCAGGATAAACCGTCCTGAGGCCTTAGGGAACCGGGAACGATGGCTGTAATTAGGTAAAATGTGACCTTTTACAGGCCGAGTTGTTCCCTTTTTTAGCATTTAAGCATTCGACTGGATTAGGCGGACAGAAATAGAAGCAACAAGGCTTGCAGAAGATCATTTTCAGACAGCAAAAAAAAACTAATTATCTATGTATACTGTGTGCGTCTCAAAAGTGACTCACCTCTATAACTTTTTTATTTTTTCAGATTAAAAAAAAAGAGATTTGGTATGTTGTACGTACTCAATTATTTTTCGGTCACTTCCTGTTTCACCAAAAAATACCTACAAACTTTTGATTTTTAAATGGCACCCTCGGTATATTTTTACATTACTCGATAGAAAAGCACACTCTGAATAGAATGACATATCATATGTCAACTTTTGACATTGTCGCATATGGTTTAAATAATGAATAAAAAAATGCTTTTTCCAAACATGCTAATGAACCACCCTCGTTCCATTTGAAAAAATTGAGATATGATTAAAAATACGATTTGGACATTTTTTAACTGACCAGGACAACACACTAAAAATATTAGACGATCAAATCTATTTTTCCAAGGCTCCTTGATTAAAAATTAGTGTTTTAAACACAGCCATGTAGATTGAAATTTAAAATACGATGACATATGATATTATGTCATTCTATTCAGAGTGTAATTTTCTATCTTATAAAGAAAAAAATACCAAGGGTGCCATTTAAAAATCAAAAGTTGTAGTAATTTCCGGTGAAACAGGAAGTGATCGAAAACAAATGAATGCGTCAATCAATCCTAGTTTAAGTCATATACTAACACACACCAAATCTCGTTTTTTTATCTGAAAAAAACAAAAAAGCTACTTTTCAAACGCACCCGGTATACAATCTACTAATTTTATTGATTTTTCTCTATGCAGACTTGCAGTTAAGATCTTGCTCATTCAAATACTAAATTTATATTCCCAAAACCCTTTTAATTTGACAGTACAAACCCAATCTTCTTTTGAATTGGCTGAAAACAACAATAACGAACAAATTAAAACTTTATTACGGTTCTGCTTTCGAATTGTCGGACTTTCGTTTCATTTCCATACTAAAAACTGCTTAAAACATTTATGAGACAAGAACTTTCGGAATTAGTTGCCTTTAGCGCAGCCATCGCGCTCTCCCACTAATGGAATATCAAAATCAGATGCGTCGAAGTTCTAATTGGCCGCCATGCATTATTAAAATAGTTTTCCATCCAAAAAGACCAATTTCTGGCTGGTTTTAATTGAAAAGTACGAGGTCAAGCAACTTATCGATCAGTCGATAATCGATATAGCGTATGATTGAAAAAAAACGGCGTCTAAGACGACTGGGAATGACAACCGATGATAATTTTGGCGAGGTCAAGCCCTAGACGTTATTTACTTTGTCCGTAGGAAATATGTGGCCGAAGGAAATATATATTATACTAGCGTGTACCAGCGACTTCGTTCGCGTCGAATTAATCATTTGTAATGGTGATGATAAAGCAAAGCAAGAATTTCCATTAACATACAAACTGGATAAAATTTTCTCACATTTATGTCAGCATGAGAAAAAACAATATGGCGATATTATTATATAACTTGGTAATATTTGAGGGGTAGTTTTATCTCGTTGGAATTTGACTTTCGAAAAATCCGTTTGCCAAAAATAAGCTTTTTACGTCAAGCAGTTTAAGCAGAATCGTGGTTATGAAATTACCCAACTTTTTGGAACACCCTGTATGATTTTTTAAAAAAATTCAAAATATGTAAAAAAAACAAATAAATTATGCGTGTCCCAGCGTTTTCCAGTCAGGTTCGGTCGGACCTTAGTGATTAGTGTTGATTTTTCAAGTTTTATGTCAATGACGTCTCTTGACCTCGCCAAAATTGCCATCGATTCTCATGAGCCAGCCGTCTTTGACGCCGATTTTTTTCGATTATATTGTATTTCAACTTAAAGTTGCAATGTAAACACACGTATCAGACGAAAGTATTTTCAGTGAACGTTAAATTTGAAAATAATTTTACAACAACCAATAATAATCGAACAAAACATGTAAGATATACACGCCGCAGAATACGAAGTAAAGCTCTTATATCCGAAATGTAAATATTTAGCTGCCTTTCGAAATTTCGAGCGTTATCCCGGTTATCGATCGGTCGTTATTTAATAAAAGCACCAAGAAAGAGCGACAGATAACGCTCCTAAATATTTAAAACCAGCGGATAAAATTCACGAAATCAATAGCTGAAGATCTGAATATTTTTCGGTGTCTGGCAGCGAACGATGGTAATTGACAGGCTTTCTTTAAAAAGTTAAGTAACTTTGTTCCATTTTTGTCACCACGAAAAGAATTATTCTTTTATACAGGGTGGCGCCTCTCATACGCCGCGGAGGCTCCAAAGAGAACGACAGTTTGTATTGAAACGAAATTTTGTGAGCATATTTTCATATACAGGGTGTTTCAAAACAAATGCGAAAAACTTTAGGGGGTGATTCCTTCCTCAAAATAAAGGGTAGTTTGCTTTATAAACGTTGGGCCAAAAGTCAACCATTAGGGAGATATCGCGGTACAAAGATGGCGGAAAATTAATGTTTTTATTTTTTATCTTGAAAACAAAAAGAGATAGACTAATGAAATTTTATGGAACCATTACTGTTATGAAAACACACTTTCTGGTAATTTTTTCACTTTCTTAAAATGAGTGGAAGGGGTTGAAATAAACTACCCCTATCATTCTCTTAACGAAATTTAAAGAAAAATCTTATCAAACACATGCAAAAATTAATTTGGATAGTTTAGTTTGTTTAGAAACTTTTTTATCTCTTGTGTTTTTTTGATAAAACTCACCGATTTGAAATTAACAAATAAAATGTAAAGAATTACATGTCAGGACAAAAAACATTTTTAGATTAAGAATCTAGTGATAATAACGATAATAATAATCATCTAGATAATAACGTATTGCAGTAGAGTAATGTCAAATAAAATAATATTAGGAACATCCTAAAAGTAACAGCGGCCGACTAGATTTTTTCCTAAAAAAATTACAGCAGCCCACTAGATTCTTTATCAGAAAATGTATTTTGTCCTGACATGTAATGCTTTACATTTTATTTTTTAATTTCAAATCGGTGAGTTTTATCAAAAAAATATAAGAGACAAAAAAGTTTCTAAACAAACTAAACTATCCAAATTAATTTTTTTGCATTTGTTTGATAAGATTTTTCTTTAAATTTCGTTAACAAGAATGATAGAGGTAGTTTATTTCAACCCCTTCCGCTCATTTTAAAAAAGTGAAAAAATTACCAAAAAGTGTGTTTTCATAACAGTAATGCTCCCATAAAATTTTATTAGTCTATCTATTTTCGTTTTCAAGATAAAAAATAAAAACATTATTTTTCCGCCATCTTTGTACCGCAATATCTCCCTAATGGTTGACTTTTGACCCAACGTTTATGAAGCAAACTACCCTTTATTTTGAACAAGGAATCACCCCCTGAAGTTTTTCGCATTTGTTTTGAAACACCCTGTATACAGGGAGGTCCGAACTGTATTCCGGAAACTTCGACAGCATATTCTGCAGATAAAAATAAGTAAAAAAGTTTCTATAAATGTATGTCCTAAAATCCTTACTTTCAGAGATACAGGGTGTAGAAGTTTCATTTTTATTTCGATTTTCTCTACATAATTTTTGAAGTAACGTCAATATTTGGATAAAAATTGGTGGCTGGGAGTTTTGTGACACGAAAAATTTGATTTTGATATCAAAATGACTCCTACTTGTAGAGGGCGCCACCTACATGCGTTTTGATTGTTTTGAAGAGTAATAACTTTTCGTCCGTACCTGTATAAAACTACTGACTAAAAAAATATACATTTCCATGACTTTTTACGTAAAAAATGTTTCTCGGTAAAAATCGCTACGAGCAACCGTTCTCAAGATATCTAGAATGGAAATAGTCAATACATCTTTGTCTGAGGGGTAGGCAACCTTAATAATATTTTGAAGATATATATAAATTCCCCATTGAACACCGGAATAATATACTGGATGTTCCATTTAAAACAAAGGAGTAACTTGCTTAATTTTAATTTTTTGCCAATTTTCATCCAAATAATTGACGTTACTTCGAAAATTATTTGGAAAAAATCGAAAAATGAAACTTCTTCACCCTGTATCTCCGAAACTAAGCATTTTAGGACATACATTTATACAAACTGTTTTACTTATTTTTATCTGCAGAATATGCCTGTACAATTTAATATTTTTTAAAATGTCTAATCATGGCTTAAATACGAGATTGTATCAAATTTTTATGCAGTTTTGATTCATGTCCTTGAAAACCAATTTAAATGTCATTCAGCTGACTTAATTCTACCCTGTCAAACGTGTCACATGTCATTTCTTCGTGTAATTACCTTGCAAAAACGATTTTAAACACTAAGTGGTCTGATATATGGAGACTAAAGGCTGTATGTCGTGGGAAACTCACCGCAACTGTAAAAATAATTTTATTTTTACTTTAAATATGAAGATTAAAACACGCACGTGTACGATAAGAGGTTTCGTACCGGTTTTTTTCTTGTAATTAGCAAAGTCCGCGCTCGTCACGCAACGCAGCGTAGTGGTTAAAGCGGAAAAAGTTTTCCCATAAAAAAATGGATAAGAAATAACTTTATTTCTGATGATACAAAAGAATAGAACGTAAAAATGGATATTTTTGAAGAACTTCTTTACACGCGTTAGGAGTGACACACGCCCAAGTAGCATTTTCACGACTTGCGACCACATGTTTACTAAACACAACGTTGGATTAGTTACAAAAAATCGGTGAAAAAACTTTTAAGTTAAACGGTTTTATCTTATGTGCATTGAAAACTAGAAAATAATAATAACAATTCGGTATTTTGAACTTCTAGTTCGGAAATATTTTAGTACTAGGCAGAATAGCTTTTAGGCATATTAGACTAAAATAAAAACGTGGGGCCCCTCTGAAATCCTACCTATGGCAAAGCATATCTTTATACTTTGGTAGATCATGAGCTCGGCGTTCGCTGGTGAAGCCGCCACGGCTGGTTATTGATTGTCAAAATCTCCAGTTACGATTATAGTAAGTCGATGCAATCCACACTTAGTATAGAAGAAAGTATTACAGCAATAGTTAATGGGCCCCACATTTTTATTTTAGTCTAATATGCCTAAAAGCTATTCTGCCTAGTACTAAAATATTTCTGAACTAGAAGTTCAAAATACCTAATTGTTATTATTATTTTCTAGTTTTCAGTGCACATAAGATAAAACCGTTTAACTTAAAAGTTTTTTTACCGATTTTTATTTTCTAGTTTTTAGTATTTAACGGAAATGCCTACCGAATATTCCTCATTCTATTTAATTCATTTAGTGCATCATTATTACATGGTTTTTTACCTGATAATTTATTACAATCTGACGCTCAGGTGTTTCTGGCGCTAACAACTCTCTCTGTCTGTCGCGTTCTGATGCTAGCCTAGACTCATGACGTTCAGGTGTTTCTGACGCTAACAACTCTCTTTTTGTCTCGTCTTGTGATGCCAGCCTAGACTCATGACGCTCAGGTGTTTCTGCCGCTAACAACTCTCTCTGTCTATCACGTTGTGATGCTAGCCTGGACTCATGACGCTCAGGTGTTTCTGACTCTACCAGCTACCATTGTCTCTCACGTTGTGCTATTAACCTGGCATCATGTTGCTCAAGTGTTTCTGTTGCTAACCGTTCTCTTCGTTTCTGTAGTCGACTATAAGTTTCATTTTCACTTTCTTTTGCACGTTTCGTTCTATACTTTTCTTTCGCCTTTTCGAGCCTTCTTTTTCGTTGTGTAGCAGTTTCGTTTTTATTTTTGTTTGTTTTTTTTATTTATTGTTTCCATGTTGTTCCCACGAGTAATGGACATTTTAACGGTCGACCCCCCCAGAGGTCCAGTAGAGGGGCAAGGCTATAATATACAATAAGAGGCGCCCAATCTTGAGGGGAAAGCGCTTGCGACGTTACATTTTTAGCCACCCTAATGCCATACAGTCCTCAGCACGTTTTAATCTATTACCTTAACTTGGGTGGTAAAGCTACCGCTAACTACGTAGGTACATCTAATCACCTATTTTTTTTATCTGTCCTTCTAACGTCACACAATCTTGGACACAACTGTTCCGTACACGACTACTCATGCCCTCACCTAATACGCCATTTTGTAACGACGTCCATCTTGGATTTTCAATTTTGTCATAATCACAGCATTCTACTAGTGTAGCCCTTTCATTTGATACCCATATTGAGGGGCTTGTGGAAAAATATGAAATCCGCCATTTTGTACCGGCGGTCATCTTAGATTTACAATGTTTGATATTACTATATTGTATTGTCATCGGAACTAAAGGTGTGTACCAAATTTCAGATCAATCTGACAACAGGAAGGTACTTAAATTTCAATTTCTAATTTTGACCCAAATAAACAAACAAATAAATAAATACCGTACGGGTCGAGCTAAATAAAACCGTTTAAAAATAGTTAGCTCTGTACCTTGGGTACAGAGCTTAGGTACAAGCTTTAAAATTAAAGAAATTTTTTAAAACTACTTTAATTTTAAGGCCCATTAGTATTTTTCAAAGTAGAAACAATACATTTATCAATAAAGCTATTTGCGTTTAATTTTTTTGCCTTGGGTAACGAGTGACAGAGTTGGTTAAAGTGTTTCAATAATTATGATCTTCAAACATCCTCCACACTTAAATACTTTTGTTTTGTTTTCCTTTACTACCATCTGGCATATGTCTCTAACTAAAACATAAAAATAATATTTTAACTATAATTATCCCAATTTATGATAAAACGCGACTTAGACGCCATATTATTATAGTTTTGTATTTCTGTGAATTAGGATTTTAAACAACGTTGCAGTTTGTACTAAATTAGGCTGCTAGCCAACGTAGTTTCGACCCAAAAATTATTCTCCAAACTAGTGCAGACTAGGGTTGGCACGAGGTTGTGCCGACGCGCAACGTTGCGCCCCGACGTTGGGTCGCGTGACACAACGTTGTCCCGACGTCCAAATGCTGCTTGGGCGGCCTTGAATGATGGCCGCGAGACGCATGTGAGACGGTCGTGACGCACCAACTAGCGATAGGAAAAGTGATCGCGGCAGTGTTGCCACAGCTACCCCATTCGGGGTAGATCTACCCCTAGTAGTATTTTGGTTTAATGGCCACATCTATCCGGCCCGGTAATAGAATTATCGTTTTTTAATAAAAATTAAAGAAAAAACGTTAGAAAATTATAAAGCTAGAATAGAATACGGTTTTATATTAACTCTAATTTTTTGGAACTTTATAAAAAGCTTTCATAAAAATATATATCCTTCAAATTCTTCAATTTAATATAATGATAGTGGCACAGACAATTTTTTTATTTACCAGGATGGATCATTCCATTAAAATATAAATATAAATTTAAGGACTAATTTGCGATTAAACTGAGACACAAAAGAAAATCGAAAAAGGAACAAAAGAAAACAACAAAGAGTATTTTCTGCTTAACAAAGCATGAAGAAATAAAGCGAAGATTCTGTGTAAGGATAAACGCGACAGCTTCCGAAAAAATCCAACGTTTCCAGAGTTATTTCACGGGCATTTAACAGGAAAATCTGGACGCGTTTGAACGCCAAAAGCAACTGGTACAATCCTGGAACGGCCTCTCATCTTCAACCGGCTGAAAATAAGCTCAAAAATTTTTTTCTATGAAATATGTTTCGCTGTGTGACAACAAAATCGTTATATAATGCACTATTTTATTGTTTTTAAGGTTATGTACCTCAAAAGGAAAAATCGGAACCCTTAGTTGTCTGTCGGTCTGTATGTGAAGACCCTTGAAGCTTTTCAAGAGAAGAGAGCAGTTCGATATTTATTGGGAATGAACAATAGAACTCACTACCAGAATTTCTTTAAAAATTTCAAAATACTGACTCTTCCTTCTTTATTCATTTTTGAATCCGTTTGCTTAATCCGCAAGCACATATCTGCTATTCCCGAAAGGCCATCTCATTACCACAAATTAACTATAACAGATGCGAAAGAACACCGAATTCCGCGTTCAGGTTTCTGTGACCTTCAGAAAGAGTTCATAGACAATCCGCATCAATGTATACTAGTTTGGGTTATTATTTGTTTGGGTGAAAATAATCTGCACCAATATGTTATCGAGGCATATAATCTCACAGTAATTTAATAGATTACTCGTCATATTATATCAGTTCGTAGGAGATTAGGAAAAAAAAGATATTTATAGTATAAAAAATTAATTTATTTAACAAAATTTAATTAAAGTTTTGACAAAATTGTTACTTTTCTATTGCCTCTATCGGACTTTTTTCGACTATATAAATCTTTATTTGTAAACTTTAATGCATAAAATATTTTCAATCTAATAAATAATTTAATGATGTAAATAAGAGGAAATTTCTCACATGGTTGGTCAAATTCTATAGTTTCCATTATATCAAACAGCCTCTGAATGTTTTCTTCAGTGCAAAACTCATCAAAATTTAATATAAATAATTTTTCCAGCCTGTAAATAAAATGAACAAATTTTTCCACTTTCATGATCAAAGGCTTTTAAATGGGTAAATAATTTCGAGTTATCCAGAGATTCGGATTCTTTTGCAAATTTTAGACAAATATCACATTGATGTATTTGAATATGATGTAGTCAAACATAATTAAAGGCATTTTGAGTTGAAAACATTTCTCAGAGGCTGTTTGATATAATGAAAACTATAGAATTTGACCACCCATGTGAGAAATTTCCTCTTATTTACATCATTAAATGATTTATTAGATTGAAAATATTTGATGTATTAAAGTTTACAAATAAAGATTTATATAGCCGAAAAAAGTCCGATAGAACCAATAGAAAGGTAACTATTTTGTCACATTGTTAATTAAATTTTGTTAAATAAATTAATTTTTTATACTATAAATATCTTATTTTTCCTTATAAATAAACACATTTGTATCCCATTTTAAATAAGATATACAAAAAACTTAGAAATAACAGTTCAAAAGTTCAACAAAAATCCTACACGCGTTTTTAAAAAGAAACATATAACCACGCACTATGTCACTCCAGCAAGCGAATACGACACAGCAAGGGTTTCCGGACTAAACGACTGGTGTATTTACACCACTCAATAGGCGTGTCGGGTTTGCCGAGCGGTTTCCGATGCAGTCGCTTTCTTTCGCATCTGTTATAGGTAATTTGTGTCATTACTATCGACTTAGGAATGCGGGGCACGATCTTTATCTGCCAACCCCAAGCTCAGAACTAGTTAAAGGCTCAATACTGTACAATGCCAAAAAAATGTACAATCATCTGCTTTTGAATATCAAGTCGCTTTCATTCTTTCCCGCATTTCGCAAAGCTCTGAAATCATACTTACTGGAGAGAGCCGTATAGGCGGTAAACGACTTTTTTGTTCAATCATGAACAATTTTGAATTTTAAAATTTTGATCATCTCACACACAAAGTCGAGTATTTAATATTTTATAACTCTTAAAATTATATCAATTTACAATTTCCCTATTGTAAAATTTTATTGATACGTCTTTTTTTTGTGTTCTGCAATTGTCCATTATGTTCTATTAGTAATTTTAATGACTTAATTTTTTTTGAATTGTATGATTTGTATTGTATATTTTTTATTATTTTTATATTTGTTTTGTAAGTGCTTTGTCGATGAAGCTATTTTGGCTTTTTGCACAATAAAGCGTTATTTATAGGTGTGAAAAACCTGTGTATTTATTTTAAATTAATATAAATCATTATCACCAATATTACCACCAAAAAACTACAAATCTAGGATAAAAAAACACGATTCTTTGATTTCAAGAGTTAGGGCGGGTGATATTTCTAAAAAAGTACAACAAAAAAACAATGAAAAACATGCAGTATATTTCGAGTTTCTAAAGCAATTGGCTAGCATGAAAGCGGTCTGGCTTTTTCATTGTCATCCCGCAAAAAGTATCTTTTAGGGTTGAAAGAATTTTGTTCCTCGTAATTTACGACTTTTTCTAGCTATTGTAAGGTAGCATAACAAGGTGTTATTGTTAAAAAGTATTCTGTTGTATGAGGCTTTCAAACAGTAACAAAAATATTGCAAAGGATTAGCTTTTTAATGAAAAAATATGTATTTCTGTTTGTTTCTTGGTTATTTTTAATAAATTTTATAGTTTTTTGAAATCTCCCGTGAAAAAAACCGTGTATTTATATGTGTAAAAATCTAACTTATATAATAAACATAAAAAACCTCTGTAAAAATAAAATCCAAAAAAAAATATTACCAAAATTAATTGATATTTTGTAAACATCTTACTAATTATATTCATTAACTATACCAAGATTAATAACAAACAATAAATATCCCAGATGCTTTTCAAAAACCCATCATGCCTCCCACGGAAAGCTGTCGATTTCAATCATTAATCGTGATACTCGATACACAATTATGAATTCCCTCTCCTCACAGCCTTTGACCTAATAAAGCCCTCAAAATCCGCCGGACTGAATGACGTCAGAGGATGATTGACCCCTATATTCATACCCCCACCTCACACGTTAGGAAAGAACCCTTCAATTTGAGGCCTCACAACCCTAGATCATATATACTTACGTGGATAAGTAAATCACTATGGAAACTGTCGCAAACATATCAACGACTTCCATTTATCTTTTTTTTTTGTTTTTTGTTTGTTTGTCTACTCTATCTATCCTTGTCGAGGACCTATCGTCTGCGCGCCAAATTTGAACGTTAATTTTAAAAATTTAATTTGTAAAATGCTTATATTTGAACAATAAATTGAATGTTTACTGTTAAAAAAATTAAATTATATAAAAAATACATTTAGTCACTCCGTACGAATATTCTTAGGAAATCTAACCAGAAAGTATGCATGTGGCTTAATATAATAAATAAAAGAACAACTGAATACTTTACTTGCTTATGAGAAGATAATTCGGGGACCTTTATATTAGAACTTTCACTTTCTAGTCATTTTTACGAGTATTTAGAATGTCCAACGAAAAAAAAATAGAAATACTTATAATTGCACAAACTTAAAATTACCCTCTCACTGAACACACTTGCATCCTTGGCTATATAAACCTGGTCGATAAAAGAGTAATTAATACAATTTTTAAATTAAAAAACGCAAAAAACAAGCGTATTATAGTTACACAATGGAAATAAGAAGAGTGAAATAAGATTATGACATGATTATGACAATATGATGACAATGAAAAGTTGGTTTCCATAACAATGCATAATTTGTACTTTCTAAACCGTATAAAATTATGCTTATTTTGGAAATACGTGCAACTTTTAATGCGCATGTGCAAAGTAAGGTCCTCGAGAAAGACAAACCTATTGAACGTTTCATAAATGCAATAAGGAAGGTTTGAAAATGGCATGTCGTGATGTTGGAGACCTATTTTTTAATGCTAAACTTATGACGTTGATTTATCCACGTACATAATATATGATCTAGGCCTCTGACTAAGAAGACTAAGGAAGGAGCATATCAAAAATCTTAGGTCCACCGCGATGGGACTCAAATATGGCCGACTTAAATTCCGGTTTATCAGTGCCGTTCTAATTTTATTTAAAAAATGTAAAACTATGATGTAGAGTAGACGTGGGGTAGACTCAATATTTTTTTTTTATTTTACTTTGTGAATAAATGTTGGTAGTTATTAAAATTGTTATAAAAACATATTATTATAATAAAAATAGATAAGTTTTAATAATTATTTATTAACACAAACATCCGATACGCTACTGAAGCAGGTAAGTCAAATTGACGTATCTAAATTTTTTGACATCTAATCTTTGACAAGTAGTAAATAAAAGCAAAAATGCAAGAAAATATATATAATTAGTTAATTTAACTGAATTTCACAAATGATCGGTTTACTACACCTATGTATATTATATAGTCACTTACTAGCGAAAAGTTGTTCCATTATTTTCCACTCGATTTTTGCCGAGATCTACCGCACGCTATACAACCCACTATTTTAGCGTCTTTTTCGATAAATTGCGATAGTGTCACTGTTAATTTAAGTTCTGCCACAATTTCCATCTAAATTTACTACCTTTATACAACTATCAGTAGTAGAATAAATAATAAATAACATAAAATAAGTTCCGTAAAGACTGACAAATCCACAAAATTTCAAATCAAATTCAAATGTGTAAAATGAATTGTCAAAAGGAACTGTGCCCACCATGCATGAATACATGGATAGCATTATGCTCCTTCCTTAGTCTTCTTATTCAAAGATCTAGACTCACAAGCCTAGATCATATATACAAAGTGTCTTTGGAGGAGATTACATTGGAATGTTTCATTTCTACAATACAGAGTCGGGCATTACACAATTTAATAGAAAAAAACAATAATTTTTTGAATAATCTCACCGATACTCTTCGTTTTAGAATCCATTTGCAGCAAGATTTCCATTTAATATACTGCCGGTATATTCAAAAACACTTAATACAAACCATTTAATGAATGTTTCTATACTGAAATTCGATCTGAAAAGTGAAGAGTTTCACGAATTAGAGTAAAAGGCACATAAATCGAAAACTCCACCGCCTGTTGGGGAAACTTTCTATCATTAATTAATAATTTGGCATCAAGGGGAGTTATACAGAGGGGTTAAATTGCCTGACTACCCTTCGTCCCTTTTTTGAACCCTCATTTAAGCGGATATTTTGTGATACTATAATTTTTACTTAAAAAATATATAAAATCATCCAATCACCCAAATATTTAAAAGAAAAATGATGTATAGTTCATATCATATAAACTTATAGTCACGTGATTAAGCTTGACCGGCACAGCGTTGCCCAATTTTACATATTTTCTTTTAATCAAAATATTTTAGGAATCAAAAATAAATAGATTATAAATATATAAACAGTTATTATTTACATCAACAAAAATCACCTTCTTAACAGCACTTAAGGAACATAAGGGGCTATTACTACCTTTCTCCCGTTCAAAATATTCTAATAAAATATTTTGCAACAGCTATTAAGCTACCTTGTACACTTTGCACTAAAAAAGGTTCTAAAAAGAACAGTGTTCGACTGCAAGGTCTGCTAGTAAAAAATTTTAAGGTTAAATCATCACAACATAATTCATTTAAACCAAAAACTCGTAATACAAAACTAAAGTGTCAAAACGAATTTAACCAACCCAGCGCCGAATATGTCCATGGTTGGCAATAATAAATTTAAAAATCGCGCCCTCGATTACGCAACTCAAAGTTTAATTGAAATCGGTTATATAGTATTTGACCATTATTTTTTACCAACATGGCAAATATAAAATCCTTCTATCCAAAAAGTTACTGATATTCTTTAAAATGAATGCCTGAACGAATCAGATAGGTAACTCTTTTTACTTTCGTGAAATAGAAAAGGAAAATAATAAAACAAGTGACAGTTCTTCCTCTTCTTGCAAAGATCGACGCGAAATGTCATAATTGACAAAAGTAAAATGTCATCAGCTTTTGACATTTCTAAATATCAGACCAATGCCGTCTCTAATAGAACAGCCTCGGAGCGAGGATTTATGACGTCATGCTAGTTAGATACTACGGATTAATAAATATGTTGTAGAATACATGGAGAACATAATTATTCATCGTATTTTTCGTTTGTATTTTAAAAATGATATAGTTTACATGAAATATACATAATATACAGTTAATAAATACAATATATATATATACCTATTTATAGTAATAAATACTTTGGCAAATAAACTATGAACCATACAAATGCAGCAAATGTTTTACAATATACAAATAATGAATAGGTACATAAGATAATGGGTAAAATGTAAAATATATTTTAAATTTTGGTGTTAGGTTAGGAAAATCGATCTAATTTAACAAAAAACATTCAATATCGTGATGTATTATTATTTGCATTCACAAAATTTATATGTAGATTTATTTTGCAAGTATCAATGTTCGAAAAATTATATTTGCAAATAATACAATATCATAGAAAAAAAGGCGTCAGCGATGGCTATGAAATAAAGATTTTATATGTAAAATTATTCTAAAATTTTTGATTTTCTTGGGATTTAGGTTCGGGAAAAACGCTGATTAAGTTTTCATTTGGGTTTTCATTATTTTTTGGTTAAAAAAAAAACGTTTCGGCTCATTATAGCCTTCATCAGTGTTGTGTCATATGAAAAAAATAGTGTGGAATATAATCCAAAAAATTACATAAAAAATATTCACACCACACACCACATAATGTTTACTGCAATTAATAAACTAATATAAACTTGTCAAAAGATGACCACATATTTTTTTTAAATTATTATTCTTAACACTAAAACTATCTACATTGACTATAGAGTACGATTTCAGCCATAGTCAAATATAAGGAATAATTATGTAAACTATATCATTTTTAAAATACAAACCAAAAATACGAGGAATAATTATGTTCTCCATGTATTCTACAACATATTTATTAATCCGTAGTATCTAACTAGCGTGACGTCATAAATCTCGTTCCGAGGCTATTCTATTAGAGACGGCATTGCGTCAGCATGGTCGCAAGTTGCTAACCTAATAAAATTAACACTAGAAAAGCCCGCGGGAACTATCAAATTCAAAGTTATTCGTTTCACAGACTATACCAGTGGTTTTATCAAAATCGGTGAGATGACCAAATGACCGATGAGATAAAAATATATGAGTAACAAAACCTCTGTTTCTGAATTTATTTTCAAGTAAAAAAACTTTTATTTACCTCTGTTTTATTAAACCAACGCCCTCTTTATGTTGGAGAACATAATTTGATTATATACTTCCCTCGCTTTAGGCTTCTTTTATATAAAGCCATTTTCCGTAAAACATTCTTTCTTCTCGAAATAAGACACAAATTCTGATACAATAAAAATTTTAAGCCACGTATCTCTACGTCAATTGCCATTTTCTTCAGCTGCGATTTCATATTTTTTGTTTTGTTTTTTCTCATCTCTACCGCTGTCATCTCTAGGGATTTTTTTTGCTTTAGAGTTATGTTTTTCATACGTTTCGTTTTTTTTTTAACAAACTAAATACATGTATGTATAGGAGGCAAAAAATATGAAATAGTACAAAAAAATGAGATAGGATTGATTGAGGCAAAATTGACTGATATCCAAAGTTAATAACTGGAAAAAGAATGATATTATCCAGTGTAACCACAATAGCAGCAGTAAATAATTATTTCTTGAGCCTTTGAAAATATTTCTGCAGGAATACCACCATCATTTTCTTGCATTTTTTCGTGGTTTTTAATAAAAACGTATGACACAAGCTCCGATTTTTACTTTTGTCAAACTTTTGTTTTTATCAATACTAAACAACATAGTTATCATAACAACGATTCTTTTTTGAGTTATAACTTATAATACAATCTCAGAACTTTGATAGAAGCCAGTATCTGAGACGGTTTTACAGAGGTTGATTATCTCTTTCTAATACCAGTCGTACAAAAAAAAATACCTGCATGGATAAAATGCTTCCTGAAAGCATTTATATTACCAATATAACTGTTAAACAAAATCTTGCAATAGGCAAGCTGTGTTTCAGACTTTATTAAAATAACAATTCTCAATTCCTAGTTTCCATTTTCTTATTTTCGAACAACGAAAGCATTTGTGCCGTTCCACAAGGTAGAGTTAACTAAAAACAACCGAATTAAATTAGCTGCATGATTAAATTAGAATGTGTGTTGTTGGGTTTTCTTTACCGAACAAACAATAGCTGGAAACAAATTTTAGTTACCTATTTTTTTCTGTTTGCTTTGCTGAATAGTGAGGTAAAATATTACCATATATTTTTTTTGTTTCGTTTGTTTCTTTTGGTACATATTATTTGACATTTTTGAAGATAAACAGTGGTTTTTAATTAACTGAAAATAACCGTAAAAAAAACGGCGTCAAAGATGGTTGGGGATTGACAATCGATGATAAATTTGGCGAGGTTAATCTGTCAATTACTAAAAAGACGTCAATCACTAAAAATTGACATAAAACTTGTCAAAAATATCCATTAATTATAGAAGGATTAAGAAAGGATAAAATGGTTCCAGACACACAAATCTATTTCCGAAAAAATATTAATGGTGTACAGGCAGTTCTAGAAAGTTTTCTGAAATAGACAGGAAAAATTTAAAAAAGCACGATTTTCAACATCTTTTTTCGCAAAAAACTCATAGACGTGTTCCTATAGTCGAAATATACCACCCCTAAAAATATTTTCACTTAAGACTCACCACAGCACACTCAAAGACACCAAATTGTTTAACTCAATATCAGCTTCCAAATGAACTTGTCGCCCTTGTCGGGCAAAACACAAAAAAGAAGAACAGCACAAGAAAGCATAAAGCATAATTTAATCATGTTCTTAGGATCCGAATTCGTGCGCTACATTTAACAGAATCAACTGCTTGGACCGGCAGCGGCCGTATCGGTCGATAGAGGGCGTAATAGGGCTAGCAAAAACGCGCGGCACGGTTCTGTTTTGACAAATGGCCAGAGCGCGATTTATTGGCTCAATCCGAAAAGAATAAATCATCTGGCGGGTTCTAACCCACTCCCAAAGGCTCGTAATAACTTCAATTTTGCGATATTTCCCTTTGTATTTGAGCACTTCATACTTGATACTAATATGCGAATTTTAACTTCTTATTTTGAGTAGTCTGTCGAACCAGCGGAGGGACGAATTCTTAATTTTTTGACGATAATAATGTTATTTAATAATGAATTTATACCCCCCAACTCAAGAATCATACTTCTTCAGCTAATGGTAAACTGGTAAACTGCTGATGGACACATGCCATCGAGTTCGAAAGGACCCAGTCCGGGAAAGTTTTCTCGTTATAATTTAGTTTTAATATATTCTTTTGGTGAAAATAAAGTTATTTAATAATGAATTTATACCCCCCAACTCAAGAATCATACTTCTTCAGCTAATGGTAAACTGCTGATGGACACATGCCATCCAGTTCGAAAGGACCCAGTCCGGGAAAGTTTTCTCGTTATAATTTATTTTTAATATATTCTTTTGGTGAAAATAAAGTTATTTAATTATGAATTTATACCCCCCAACTCAAGAATCATACTTCTTCAGCTAATGGTAAACTGGTAAACTGCTGATGGACACATGCCATCGAGTTCGAAAGGACCCAGTCCGGGAAAGTTTTCTCGTTATAATTTAGTTTTAATATATTCCTTTGGTGAAAATAAAGTTATTTAATAATGAATTTATACCCCCCAACTCAAGAATCATACTTCTTCAGCTAATGGTAAACTGCTGATGGACACATGCCATCCAGTTCAAAAGGACCCAGTCCGGGAAAGTTTTCTCGTTATAATTCGGTGTTAATATATTCTTTTGGTGATAATAATGTTATTTAATAATGAATTTATACCCCCGAACTTAAGAATCATACTTCTTCAGCTAATGGTAAACTGCTGATGGACACATGCCATCCAGTTCGAAAGGACCCAGTCCGGGAAAGTTTTCTCGTTATAATTCGGTGTTAATATATTCTTTTGGTGATAATAATGTTATTTAATAATGAATTTATACCCCCGAACTTAAGAATCATACTTCTTCAGCTAATGGTAAACTGCTGATGGACACATGTCATCCTGTTCGAAAGGACCCAGTCCGAGAAAGTTTTCTCGTTATAATTCGGTTTTAATATATTCTTTTGGTGATAATAATGTTATTTAATAATGAATGTATACCCCCCAACTCAAGAATCATACTTCTTCAGGTAATGGTAAACTGCTGATGGACACATGCCATCCAGTTCGAAAGGACTCAGTCCGGGAAAGTTTTCTCGTTATAATTCGGTTTCAATATCTTCTTTTGGTGATAATAATGTTATTTAATAATGAATTTATACCCCCGAACTTAAGAATCATACTTCTTCAGCTAATGGTAAACTGCTGATGGACACATACCATCCAGTTCGAAAGGACCCAGTCCGGGAAAGTTTTCTCGTTATAATTCGGTGTTAATATATTCTTTTGGTGATAATAATGTTATTTAATAATGAATTTATATCCCCGAACTTAAGAATCATACTTCTTCACCTAATGGTAAACTGCTGATGGACACATACCATCCAGTTCGAAAGGACCCAGTCCGGAAAAGTTTTCTCGTTATAATTCGGTTTTAATATATTCTTTTGGTGATAATAATGTTATTTAATAATGAATTTATACCCCCCAACTCAAGAATCATACTTCTTCAGCTAATGGTAAACTGCTGATGGACACATGCCATCCAGTTCGAAAGGACCCAGTCCGGGAAAGTTTTCTCGTTATAATTCGGTTTTAATATATTCTTTTGGTGATAATAATGTTATTTAATAATGAATTTATATCCCCCAACATACTTCTCCAGAATCATACTTCTTCAGCTAATGGTAAACTGCTGATGGACACATGCCATCCACTTCAAAAGGATCCAGTCCAGGAAAGTTTTCTCGTTATAATTCGGTTTTAATATATTCTTTTGATGATAATAATGTTATCTAATAATAGATTATATTCTATTGATTTTTTATATAATTCTGTTGATTTCTGGTAGTAGAGATCCCGAGCTGTGTATTAGTTGTCCAAAATATATAATAATATATTCTTCTACTATTATTTTATTTTTTATGTTTTGTGATATATTAGAATGTCTTTTGTTTATACTAGTTCGTTGTATATTACGTTAGTTTTTGCTAAATTAATTTTTAGACCCACTTTACTGCTGGCTGTATTTAGTTCACTAATTTGTACTTGTAATTCTTCAGGACTATTGGCGATTAGGACCATGTCATTAGCGAATCTTAGATGGTTAAAATATTCTCCATTTATTTTTAATCCTCGCATAAAACTAATATTATTTTACCTAAATTCCGAAAACATACTTTAAGACGTTTATTTTTTCCATAAATCCGGACCAAAGCAACCCATTCAATGCGTTACATTGACCGTGTAACTGTACCGTATTTTCCCTAAATCAGTTTGGCAAGTTTTCCAGACCCAGAAGTCGCTCTTATCGGGACTCGAGTCCAGCGGTACAAAAGTTCTGGAGATCTACTTCCGGACCCGCCGGACCGGAACTAAGATAAGCGCGAAATGTCGCGGTGACCAGAAGAGACGTTTTTTAAATGGACTACCCGAATCTAGTGTGCAAGATATCAGGATTTTTAAGTATCTTGACTAATTAAAATTGAAATTACTTTGTTTAGTTTTTAAATCTTTGTTTTTTTATGACAAATTTAGAAATCTATACTCTTTAGACAAAATAACTAAAGTTGAATCAACAACAACTTTCCCGGACTGGGTTCTTTCGAACTGGATGGCATGTCTCCATCAGCAGTCTACCATTAGCTAAAGAAGTATGATTCTTTAGTTGGGTGGTATAAATTCTTTATTAAATAACATTATTATCACCAAAAAAATGTATTAAACCTGAATTATAACAAGAAAACTTTCCTGGACTGGGTCCCTTCGAACTGGATGGCATGTGTCCATCAGCAGTTTACCATTAGCTGAAGAAGTATGATTCTTGAGTTGGGGGGTATAAATTTATTATTAGATAACATTATTATCAGCAAAAGAATATATTAAAAACGAATTATAATGAGAACACTTTCCCGGACTGGGTCCTTTCGAACTGGATGGCATGTGTCCATCAGCAGTTTACCATTAGCTGAAGAAATATGATTCTTGAGTTGGAGGGTATCAATTCATTATTAAATAACATTATCATCATCAAAAGAATATATTAAAACCAAATTATAACGAGAAAATATTCCCGGACTGGGTCCTTTCGAACTGGATAGCATGTGTCCATCAGCAGTTTACCATTAGATGAAGAAGTATGATTCTTAAGTTCGGGGATATAAATTCATTATTAAATAACATTATTCTCACCAAAAGAATATATTAAAACCGAATTATAACGAGTAAACTTTCCCGGACTCAGTTCTTTCGAACTGGATGGCATGTGTCCATCAGCAGTTTACCATTAGTTGAAGAAGTACGATTCTTGAGTTGGGAGGTATAAATTCATTATTAAATCACATTATTATCACCAAAAGAATATATTAAAACCGAAATAAAACGGAAAAACTTTCCTGGACTAGGTCCTTTCGAACTGGACGGCATGTGTCCATCAGCAGTTTACCATTAGCTGAAGAAGTACGATTCTTGAGTTGGGAGATATAAATTCATTATTAAATAACATTATTATCACCAAAAGAATATATTAAAACCGAATTAGAACGAGAAAATATTCCTGGACTGAGTCCTTTTGAACTGGATGGCATGTGTCCATCAGCAGTTTACCATTAGCTGAAGAAGTACGATTCTCGAGTTGGGAGATATAAATTCATTATTAATTAACATGATTATCACCAAAAGAATATATTAAAACCAAATTATAACGAGAAAATTTTATTGGACTGAGTCCTTTTGAACTGGATGGCATGTGTCCATCAGCAGTTTACCATTAGCTGAAGAAGTATGCTTCTTGGGTTAGGGGGTATAAATTCATTATTAATTAACATTATTATCACCAAAAGAATATATTAAAACCGAATTATAACGAGTAAACTTTCCCGGACTCAGTCCTTTCGAACTGGATGGCATGTGTCCATCAGCAGTTTACCATTAGCTGAAGAAGTATGATTCTTGAGTTGGGGGGTATAAATTCATTATTAAATCACATTATTATCACCAAAAGAATAGATTAAAACCGAAATAAAACGGAAAAACTTTCCTGGACTAGGTCCTTTCGAACTGGATGGCATGTGTCCATCAGCAGTTTACCATTAGCTGAAGAAGTACGATTCTCGAGTTGGGAGATATAAATTCATTATTAAATCACATTAATATCACCAAAGGAATATATTAAAACCGAATTATAACGAGAAAATTTTCCCGGACTGGGTCCTTTCGAACTGGATGGCATGTGTCCATTAGCAGTTTACCATTAGCTGAAGAAATATGATTCTTGAGTTAGGAGGTGTAAATTCATTCTTAAATAACATTATTATCACCAAAAGAATATATTAAAACCGAATTATAACGAGTAAACTTTCCCGAAGTGAGTCCTTACGAACTGGATGGCATATATCCATCAGCAGTGTTAGAAAATACTTGAATCGGGATATAAACAAATTATCTGAAAAAGTAATTTAGCAAATTGACTGGGCTGAATCAGTCCAGATCATTAGGTTAATCCGTACCACAAAAGATTGACAAAAAAACTCTCACTTCTCTAAACACTTGTATTAAACATTATTTTATTTTATTTTTCATTTAATCGAACATTTTTATAAGTGTAAACCATAAAATTCTTTCCATTGTCGAAAAGCAACTTTCCAGCTGTAACACCCGGCATTTTTCTACAGTTTAAAACCACGTCAGAGGTGTCATTAAAGTCGTATTAGAATTTTAAAACAAAATAATAACACAGGGACTTGTTATAAATGCCATTAAAATTGTTTGTACCGTTGTTGCCGGAATTAATGCACGAATAATCGGTTTGTACGTGTCGCGCTCACATTAAAGCGAATTTTTTGTTAATTTGTTCATTTTTAAAACAAAAATTGTTAGATTGCTGGTTTTTAAAACAACAAACAAGCTATAATTTTATTAGAATTTTAATATAACACGCTTTTAGAAGATCGAATTTTTAATGAAAGTAAATTTATCTTTACATATGTTTCGGTTTGCTAGGCCTTTTTCAAGAGTTTTTTTTAACTAACCGTCTGACTATATTGTCACGATATATACATAGGTCAAACAGGTAGAAATTTAGATATTAAAGATTAAAAAATATATAAAATCCATTAATAATCTCCAGCAAAATTCTAGTCTAGCAACCCATTGTATATTAAATAGTCACACAACAAATGAAAGAGCAGACGCTTAACTTAAGTTGAACAGTTAGAAATATTAAAATCAACTAAAAACGACAAAATACAAATAATGTAAACGACCAGCAAGAGTTCCTAAACACATTTTTAAAAATATATATTGTGACAAAAAACTGCTGAAACTATACCAGTACTATTATACTAAGCTTTGTAGCCTGTTATATGATTAAACCGCCATTACATATAAATCGTTCATCGTGTAACGATGTAGTGTATGTAAAGTTATTGTCAACTGATTTAACCCTATGGGCTCATAAATCTCTCTACAAGGCTCTAATTTGGTCTCTATAGAGACATTATCTTTTATATTAAAAGCAAATATATATTTCTTTCAAACGTCACAAGGGTATTTATTTTTGCGACTTGATTAACAATATAAAAAGTCATTTTAACGCATTGGCATTAATAACGCCTTATCTGGAACGTTTGAAATTGTTTACAAAATTATTTGTGGCGTTTGAAATAAAAATACCATGTTCTATTCGGACTAAAAATAACTTTTTGTGTCATGTTTGCTCTTAATAAAACAATATACTATTTTGTGTCAACGTCAAACATACAGTCTGGCCACAAAAAGAATCATTTTTACTCCTAATTTAATAATATACAATTAGAATTAGAATAAGTGGGAGGGGGGTTAATCTCTGCGACCTTAGAGATCTATTGTGTCCCCCTTTCTTGAGTTATAACTCATCATACAGTCCCAGGACTTCCTACGGAGACCCGTGTCCCTCACAGTCGAGGAGCTACGACCCAGGCCGGGTAGACGAAACGTCCCTAAAATAAGAAAAGGGACGCCAATTTGTTATGTTTCATATCTGGGGATCCATATTTTAGGGTGCTATCTGGTTTAGGTTTGTAGGATTATAAATAGAATTTCGATAGCATTGCTATGACTTGCGTTCAATACTGTAGGAATGCACAACCTTGAAAAAAAATTGTTGCGAGACCACACTCCCAAAAAATACTGTTTTGGGGCTATCAAACTGCCAATCTAAGATTAGGAATTTAAAAAAATTAAAAACACAATCTATTAAAATGTATTGCCTTTAAATATGGCAAGCTAATATCATTTTTGTAGCTTGTGAAACCAGGACAAGTCTCAATCCGATGCAGATAATTTCGATCATGAGCTGCAAATGCATGGATTACATGTACACGGATTACATGTGCATGGATTACATGTGCACGGATTACATGTGCATGGATTACATGTGCACGGATTACATGTGCACATTAGCCTGCTAAAGCCTACTAAGTATTTTTTTATTTACCTCGAGTTACCTTTTGAAGAATACCACCATATTTTTAATACTAATGTACTTTGTACTAAAAAAAAATAGTAAGTAAGTAAGTAAACTAGTAATTTTGACTTTCTTTTAGGAAAACAATGTATCTAGAACCAAATATTCCTTCTAAATCGGTGTAATCCACGAACTAGAAATATTTACATGAAAAACAAAGAACTGCCACAGATAAAGCTCAATGTAATCCGTTTTAGTGGCTCCATTCTTTTTTCAGTCTTTATTCCTAATTCCAACCCGTATGCCACCCCTTCTTAGCTGTGTACTTGTTGCACCGAAGCCAGCAAATTTTCCAATGCTGTGAGACAAGATTAAATTGTACTAATTTTAGTACAATTAGAAAAATTTTAATACAGATGATAAGAATTATTTGAAGACTAAAAAAGAAAACAAAATAATTTTGTATTAAAGTGACTTTGAATAATAGTGTATCAATTTTTTCTTAGTTAAGTATAAAATATGCTGCGAATAGTAAACCAATCTATATTCGATGCCAATTAAACTTTCAGTTACGTAATCGAAAGCGCCATTTTTCAATTCATTGTTGCCAACCATGGACATATTCGGTGCCGGACTGACTAACTGGATTTTAAATTTTCCGCTGGAAATGTTAAGTTGCCACACTTATTTATTTATTTTATTTAGCTTTGTATTACGAGTTTTTGGTTTAAATGAATTGTGTTGTGATATTTTAAGGTTAAAAATCTTTACTAGCAGACCTGGCAGTCGAACATTGTTCTTTTTAGAACCTCTTTTAGTGCGAAGTGTACAAGATAGCTTAATAGCCGTAAAAAGCTCATGGCAACTTTATTAGAATATTGTGAACGGGAAAGCGGTAGTAATGGTCCTTTATGTTCCTTAAGTGCTGTTAAGAAGGTGAGTTTTGTTGATGTAAATAATAACTGTTTATACAGGGTGTTTCAAAACAAATGCGAAAAACTTCAGGGGGTGATTCCTTGTTCAAAATAAAGGGTAGTTTGTTTCATAAACGTTGGGTCAAAAGTCAACCATTAGGGAGATATCGCGGTACAAAGATGGCGGAAAAATAATGTTCTTATTTATTATCTTGAAAACGAAAAGAGATAGACTAATGAAATTTTATGGGAGCATTACTGTTATGAAAACACACTTTCTGGTAATTTTTTCACTTTTTTAAAATGAGTGGAAGGGGTTGAAATAAACTACCCCTATCATTCTTGTTAACGAAATTTAAAGAAAAATCTTATCAAACACATGCAAAAAAATTAATTTGGATAGTTTAGTTTGTTTAGAAACTTTTTATCCCTTGTATTTTTTATAAAACTCACCGATTTGAAATTAAAAAATAAAATGTAAAGCATTACATGTCAGGACTAAAAATATTTTAGATTAAGAATCTAGTGATAATAATGATAATAATAATAATCTAGATAATAACGTATTGCAGTAGGGTAATGGTCAAATAAAACAATAATAGAAACATCCTAAAAGTGACAGCGGCCGACTAGATTTTTTCCTAAAAAATTACAGCTGCCCACTAGATTCTTTATCTAAAAATGTTTTTTGTCCTGACATGTAATGCTTTACATTTTATTTTTTAATTTGAAATCGGTGAGTTTTATCAAAAAAACACAAGAGATAAAAAAGTTTCTAAATAAACTAAACTATCAAAATTAATTATTTTTGCATGTGTTTGATAAGATTTTTCTTTAAATTTCATTAACAAGAATGATAGGGGTAGTTTATTTCAACACCTTCCACTCATTTTAAAAAAGTGAAAAAATTACCAGAAAGTGTGCTTTCATAACAGTAAAATTTCATTAGTCTATCTCTTTTCGTTTTCAAGATAAAAAATAAAAACATTATTTTTCCGCCATCTTTGTACCGCGATATCTCCCTAATGGTTGACTTTTGACCCAACGTTTATAAAACAAACTACCCTTTATTTGGAACAAGGAATCACCCCCTGAAGTTTTAATTTATAATTCATTTATTTTTGTTTCCTAAAATATTTTGATTAAAAAGAAAACATGTAAAGGTTGACAACGCTGTGCCGGTCAAGCTTAATCACGTGACTAAAAGTTTATTTTGACACTTGTACAAAAAAGAACCTTCTAGTACAATTTATATCCAGTTGTACATTTAAGTTGTGCAACGCCAGTGATGCTATCGATTCTGGTTGGTCTCTTCCCTTGTCAGATCCTAGCACGCGCAACGAATGCACTTTTTCAATTGTACTATCACAGTGCAGCCTCGTTTCACGCCCTTGAATTATTACAGGTCCCTGTAATTCGTCGGGGATTCCCTTGAGAATACAAAACCGCCAGTTTCATACACACACCGGAAAAATCTAGGGATATCATTTTATTAAAGTTAAAAATAAATGTTTTGAATAAACAAGCACATATTTGTAGGCCGATTCTTTCTACTTCGATTGAAACGAAGTAGTCACACTAGTTATTTCTAAATTTGGGATATTTGCAGAAGTGTTTGTGTATTTTTTGTCAAATGTATAAAAAGCACCTAGCATCAATTGTTCAAATTTAACCTGTACTGGCTATGTTTTTATGATAACTGGCCAGAATTCATTCAAATAACTTTGTTTAGTATTAAACAACGTTATGGAGCGTAGACATCTTAACAGAGACGAAATGCTAAGGGCCATACCCCATACCCATGGCCCTGGAAAATACCCATGGAAACTGGAATGCGCCAAATCGACGTAGCTAGAGCATTAAATACAACGCAAAGTGTAATATCGCGATTAAGTGCACGCTACCGTGAAAGTGGTGATGTTACTGAAAGGCACACACGGCGACATCGCATTACTACCCCTCAGCATGATCATTTTTTACAATTAAATGCTCGACGCCGACCGACTCCAAACCAAACCAGAGCTTAGTTTAGTTCTCCAGGAAACACATAATGTAACCGCGTTAGTCCTGACACAGTCCACAATAGATTAAGAGAGGTCAATTTAAGAAGCAGACGCCCCTGGAGACCTCAACCCTTAACGAGAGGAAATCGAGAGGTACGATATTTGTGGGCTCAAGATCATGTTCAGTGGTCGAATGAACAATGGACCAATGTTCTCTTCACGGATGAGTCACGCTTTGGAATTCATCCGGATTCGAGAAGGCTTAGGGTATGGAGAGAACCAGGAAATCTTATTCGGTTGGATCATGTTCAGGAAGTGCACCCTTATCAAGGTGGAACAGTTATGGTCTGGGGAGGAGTCCAATTAGGCCGAAAAACCCATCTCGTTTTTCTTGAAAGGTGTCTAACAGGAATCACATGCCGTGATTTAATTCTCGAGTCTGTCGTGTTACCATATGCCAATGATTTTGGGAGAAACTTCATTCTCATGCATGACAATGCACGGCCTCATACAGCCAGAGTGATAAGTGAGTTTATCAATGCTCATCAATTAAACATCTTACCCTGGCCGGCACAATCTCCTGACCTCAACCCCATCGAGCACGTATGGGACGCGGTCCAAAGAAGAATTTTGAGAATGGGTATGCCTCGTGAAACTCGTAGGGATCTGGTTCGGGCCGTGAATGCAGCGTGGCAGGTTGTACCTCAAGAAGAGATCGACAACCTGATCAGAAGCATGGAGAGACGATGTAGGGCTGTAATGAACAGTAGAGGAGGCCATACCCTTTATTAAGTAAAAATGGTTTTATCTTTTTTTTTAATTCAGTTTAGAATAAAAAAATTCAGTTTCAATAAAAATCGAGGTAAATTTGAAAAATTCGGTAAATTTCGCATTTTTATTTCCAATACGTCTTCTAAACTATTTGTTTATTTTAATTTTATTATATCAGAAATGCAAAAAATAAAATTACTGACGATGGCTGGATAAAATTGTAATATCCCTAGACTTTTCCGGTGTGTTTATTTCCTGGTTGGGTGAGAGTAATAGAAAATTTCGTAAGAATGTACCAAAATAAGTATTTTGTCGTAAAACTAGGATGCTTAGGTGACGATTATATTGGAGATGTATATACAGGCCGAGTCAGAAATAAGTGCCAATATTTTCAGGGCTGGTAGCTAACGATAAAAGAAACATATTTTTCTGGATTTTTTTTCTTGTAAATTTAATCTACTACCTATGTTGCCATATTATCAAGAAATTATGTGTTTCAACTAAAAATTTAAAAAAAAATCAAAAAATTAAAAATTTTCAATTTTTTACTACCCCTAAAAATACAGCTATAATTTTTTTATTTTTTCAGATAAAAAACAATATTTGGTATGATAGTCTTCTTCTTCTTCTTCTCTCTCAGCCTGGTTCCATCCAGTGTTGGATATAGGCCTCTTCTAGGTTTTTCCATGCTTCGCGATCTCTAGCCAATCTTATCCATTGTCTTCCCGCCACTGCCCTGACGTCATCGACCCATCTCTTTTTTGGTCGGCCCACACTTCTTGTTGTTCCCCTAGGTCTCCATAGGATTACTTTTTGGGGCCATCGGTCTGGATCCTGTCTTGCCACATGTCCTATCCATTGCCACTTCAGACTTGCCACTCTTTTAACGACATCTGTTAATTTTGTTTTTTGACGTATGTGGGTATTCCGTATTTTTTCCCTAATGGTGACTCCCAACATGATTCTTTCCATGGCTCTTTGTAGTTGTTCTGCTATTTTTCGAGCAATTGCCATAGTCTCTAAGCCATACGTAAGCACAGGTAGAATGCAGCTGTCGTAAGCCTTTTTCTTTAGGTTCATGGGCACCTTTTTATCCTTGAAAATATCGCTCATATTTCCAAATGCTACCCATGCCAAATGGATCCTGCGTTTGATCTCCGTATTTTGGTTTTCCTTGCGCAGCTTGATTTTATGACCTAAATATATATAATTGTCTACGTTTTCAATAATAACGTTGTCCACGGTAATGTTATGGATATTGTTGCTCATTATCTTGGTCTTCTTCAAGCTTATTTTAAGGCCAATTTTCTGGGATTAGTCATTTAGCTCATTTAGCATGGTGTTTAGTTCTTGAATGTCGGTGCTCAGCAAGACAATATCGTCTGCGAACCTCAGATGGCTAAGATGTACCCCATCGATGTTTAGACCTCTATTTTCCCATTCTAATTTCTTGAAGACATTTTCCAGTGCCAGTGTAAATAACTTGGAAGAGATGGTATCTCCTTGTCTCACGCCCTTGCCGAGTAGTAGTTTTTTTTTTTTTTCTTCTTTTTGAGGTCATCATCTAATCGAACTTGGAAGGTTGCACTATCATAGATATTTTTAATAATGGAATAATATCTGGAATCAATTCTCGCGTCCTCCATTGCAGCTAGAAATGACCAGGTTTCGATGCTGTCAAAGGCTTTTTGGTAGTCTATAAAGGCCAAATGTAGAGGTATATTGTATTCTGTTGTTTTTTCAATGACTGTTTTAATTGTTTGTAGACGATCGATGGTACTAAAACCTTTTCGAAAGCCTGCCTGTTCTATTGGCTGATAGGAATCTAGTTTCGTAGACAATCGGTTGTTGATAATCTAGTGAAAAGCTTGTATAGATGCGAGAAGGAGGCTTATTGGTCTATAATTCTCTATATTTGTAAAATCTCCTTTTTTGTATAATAGCACAACTTCTGCGTTTTTCCATGCGTCCGGGATTCTACCCTCCATCAGACATTTATTTAACAATACCTCAACGGCATCCACTAATGGTTTTCCGCCCATCTTCAGCATTTCAGGTGTAATACGATCTTTTCCTGGGCTTTTGCCATTTTTTGTATGATAGTATATGACATAAATTAGGATTGATTGACGTATTCAATTGTTTTTGGTCACTTCCTGTTTCACCGGAAACGACTGCCATTTGGATTTTTAAATTTTCAAAAGACACTCTCGGTATATTTCTACTTTATTCGATAGATATATCATATGTCAACTTTTGACATTTTCGCTTAAAAAAATCGTATTTCAAATTTTAATCTAGAGTGCCATGGCTGTGTTAAAACACTAATTTTTAATAACAAAGCTTTGGAAAAATAGATTTGATCGTCTAACGTTTTTCGTGTCTTGTTCTGGCCGGTTAAAAGATGCCCAAATCGTATTTTTAATCATATCACAATTTTTTCAAACGGGCCAAGGGTGGCTCATTAACATATTTAGGAAAAGCATTTTTTTGCGAATAATTTGGTACCACACACATGATATTTCGAGTCAAATTGTCGTTATGTTACCATTTCAAATAAATCATATGCGAAACTGTCAAAATTTGACGTATGATGTGTCATTCCATTCAAAGTGTCATTTTCTATCGAATAAAGTAAAAAATACCGAGTGTGTCATTTAAAAATCAAAAGTTATAGGCTTTTCCGGTGAAACAGGAAGTGACCGAAAACAATTGAATACGTCAATCAATCCTAATTTATGTCATATACTAACATACCAAATCTCGTTTTTTATTTGAAAAACACAAGAGACGCACCCGGTATATGGGTGTATATATATATATATATACCTCTAAAAATATTTGCACTTATTTAAGACTCGCCCTGTATAACTAATTAGAGGTATTCTTTTTCTTCTTTTAACCAAATTAAAATATCTAAGGAATCTGCTTAATTAAAATAAAAAAAAATCCTATAATATTTCTAATTTCTTGGGACATAGTAAAAACACACAAAAAAAAACTATAAGACTCATCATACGGAGATTAAAAATGTTTTAATTAAAGCCCCAGTTGGCGGAGGAAAACCAATTTCGTCCCTTCATATTCTAAAACGAAAATAAAAAAAGGCAAAAAATTAGTGGACAAGCCAGGGCGCTATTACATTTTTGCTATTAGTTTAAGTACTTTGCAGGTAAAATTAATACGCGAAATCTCCAGCAGAGAGTAGAGCTCCTACTTTTAAAGCCTCTGGCACCGATTACCATATGAATCTTTAATGTTTGGGTTGAAAAATTAACAGGTTGGTTTTAACAGTAAAGAGTGTAGCATTTTTTTAAAACATTATCACTGCGAACGGCAGCTTTTCGTTGGTAGAGCAGTCGTGGATAAGGTATTTCACTGGAAAGAAACTAATTAACAATAATAACTCGAAATTATAAATATTGGGCGTCAGGCATGTACAGAGAAAGAAAACACAGTTGTATATTACTTAAAACTAATGACTATATTTATTCATGATGTTCTTAGATGGTACATGACATTGTAGAGTTCTAATAAATATATAGTGGTTATATGTCAAAGAAAGTGGTGGTAAGAGTCGTACTAAATATCAATGAAAACAACTACGATAAAATACAAGATATGTAAAGTTTAAGAGAACATATGAAATGTAGCATTACTTTAATTAATTTGATATATTCCATATGATGCTAAATCGAAGATGTTGCAACCTGTAGATTCTAGAATCTATGTTTGGTTATTCATCTGTTAAAATAGTGCGATAATAATATCTATAAAAGTAATACCATTACAAGATGTAATGCAATGAAACCTAAGATCTAAATTATATTTAGTATTAATTATTATATTAAATATTAAATCGACATGAATGTTCTTAACAATCTAACCACTAAACATAGTCTGTACGATGTTATTTAAGATGTACGTTATATTGTTTAAGACTGTAAATGTTTTAAATGTTAAATGTAAAACTAGAACCTAAATCTACACTTAGCTGTTCTTTATGTAATCTTGCTTTAAACAGTAACAGAGTGAGGCGGTCTCGCATCTCTGTACTCAGCCATCCAACACAACCAAAGGGGCCAGAATGAGGACACCATGAATTGATACCGCCGTAACTAACTAGCTTATAGCTGGGAACGAAGCAGCATGGGACTCAAGCTACATCCACGCTGTGGCACTTATATGTAAGAAAAAATCATTCTTACTGGGGACACTCGTCCACAGGACATCCGTACATAAGACACTATCCGTACCTTGGACCCTCGAAAAACTTCCGAGGGCTCAATAAATAATAAACATCCTGTTCTTTCTTCCATGTGACATTCTGGAGGACACAAGAAAAGAGACGCCAACGTGCCAGCAAAATACAAATACAAGTTGGGACATCCGTAACTCTACCCTGTAGCCTCGAAATAGCAGCTGATTCAGATTATACAGCAAGATTTAAATAATTACCATTTCTAAAAAAAACTGGGACTAATGGCATCTGACAGGCCAAACGGTCAAACCAAAAGTGCCGTTAAATCACAGAGAGTTGACAGAAGCGATGTTGACAGCGCGCGCCTCCATAGAATAGTAAAACGATAGCAGGGTTGGCGACTAGGGAACGTAGAAATTACGCCAAGCGTACCAACAAAATGATCAGGCCTGAACGAGAGGGAATCCGGTGACGATAGGCCAGACATCATATACTATATGTAAAAAAGACATGTAACGAACTAAAAACGTTACAAGAGGTTGACAGCAGTGTTTAGAGGGTACAGAAATTTAAGAAAAAAATGTATATTTTTAGTTTCAAAGTAAAGTAATTTTGGATTTATTTGAAAAACGGTAAAGAGTAAATATGTTTCTTTTATGGAGATCTACCAGCCATGAAAATATTTGGACTTATTTAAAACTCACCCAGTATAATTCTGATCAAATAAACTTTTAGTCACGTGATTAAACTCGACCGGTACAGCGTTGCCCACTTTTACATATTTTCTTTTAATCAAAATATTTTAGGAAACAAAAATAAATTAATTATAAATATATAAACAGTTATTTTATTTATTATAGACCAATAACCTTCTCTCGCATCTATACAAGCTCTTCACTAGGATTATCAACAACCGACTGTCTACGAAACTAGATTCCTACCAGCCAATAGAACAGGCAGGCTTTCGAAAAGGTTTTAGTACCATCGATCATCTACAAACAATTAAAACAGTCATTGAAAAAACAACAGAATACAATATACCTCTACATTTGTATGTATATTTTTAGTTTCAAAGTAAAGTAATTTTGGACTTATTTGAAAAACGGTAAAGAGTAAATATGTTTCTTTTATGGAGATCTACCAGCCATGAAAATATTTGGACTTATTTAAAACTCATCCAGTATAATTCTGATCAAATAAACTTTTAGTCACGTGATTAAACTCGACCGGTACAGCGTTGCCCACTTTTACATATTTTCTTTTAATCAAAATATTTTAGGAAACAAAAATAAATTAATTATAAATATATAAACAGTTATTTTATTTATTATAGACCAATAACCTTCTCTCGCATCTATACAAGCTCTTCACTAGGATTATCAACAACCGACTGTCTACGAAACTAGATTCCTATCAGCCAATAGAACAGGCAGGCTTTCGAATAGGTTTTAGTACCATCGATCATCTACAAACAATTAAAACAGTCATTGAAAAAACAACAGAATACAATATACCTCTACATTTGGCCTTTGTAGACTACCAAAAAGCCTTTGACAGCATCGAAACCTGGTCATTTCTAGCTGCAATGGAGGACGCGAGAATTGATTCCAGATATTATTCCATTATTAAAAATATCTATGATAGTGCAACCTTCCAAGTTAAATTAGATGATAGATGATAAATTAGATAGATGTTTGAGACCTCAAAACAGAAAAAAATACTACTCGGCAAGGGCGTGAGACAAGGAGATACCATCTCTGCCAAGTTATTTACACTGGAAAAAAGACTGGAAAATGTCTTCAAGAAATTAGAATGGGAAAATAGAGGTCTAAACATCGATGGGGTACACCTTAGCCATCTGAGGTTCGCAGACGATATTGTCTTGCCGAGCACCGACATTCAAGAACTAAACACCATGCTAAATGAGCTAAATGAGCAATCCCAGAAAATTGGCCTTAAAATGAACTTGAAGAAGACCAAGATAATGAGCAACAATATCCATAACATTACTGTTGACAACGTTATTATTGAAAACGTAGACCATTATATATATTTAGGTCATAAAATCAAGCTGGGCAAGGAAAACCAAAATACGGAGATCAAAGGCAGGATCCATTTGGCATGGGTAGCATTTGGAAATATGAGCGATATTTTCAAGGATAAAAAGGTGCCCATGAACCTCAAGAAAAAGGCTTACGACAGCTGCATTCTACCTGTGCTTACGTATGGCTTAGAGACTATGGCAATTACTCGAAAAACAGCAGAACAACTACGAGTAGCACAAAGAGCCATGGAAAGAATCATGTTGGGAGTCACCATTAGGGAAAAAATTCGGAATACCCACATACGTCAAAAAACAAAATTAATAGATGTCGTTAAAAGAGTGGCAAGTCTGAAGTGGCAATGGATAGGACATGTGGCAAGACAGGATCCAGACCGATGGCCCCAAAAATAATCCTATGGAGACCTAGGGGAACAACAAGAAGTGTGGGCCGACCAAAAAAGAGATGGGTCGATGACGTCAGGGCAGTGGCGGGAAGACAATGGATAAGATTGGCTAGAGATCGCGAAGCATGGAAAAACCTAGAAGGGGCCTATATCCAACACTGGATGGAACCAGGCTGAGAAAGAGAGAGAAAGAGAAACAGTTATTTACATCGACAAAACTCCAACTGAACTTTCCCGTTCAAAATATTCTAATAACGTTGAGATAAGTTTTTCATGGATAGTAAGCTAGGTATTTTACACACTTCGCACTATTATACAGGGTGTTTCAAAACAAATGCGAAAAACTTCAGGGGGTGATTCCTTGTTCAAAATAAAGGGTAGTTTGCTTCATAAACGTTGGGTCAAAAGTCAACCATTAGGGAGATATCGCGGTACAAAGATGGCGGAAAAATACTGTTTTTATTTTTTATCTTGAAAACGAAAAGAGATAGACTAATGAAATTTCATGGAAGCATTACTGTTATGAAAACACACTTTCTGGTAATTTTTTCACTTTTTTAAAATGAGTGGAAGAGGTTGAAATAAACTACCCCTATCATTCTTGTTAACGAAATTTAAAGAAAAATCTTATCAAACACATGCAAAAAAATTAATTTGGATAGCTTAGTTTGTTTAGAAACTTTTTTATCTCTTGTGTATTTTTTGATAAAACTCACCGATTCCTTAATATTCCGGATGTCAAAAGTAATAATGGTTATTTCAAGGCTCACACAAATAAATGTTCTACCAGCATTCATGGCGGCTGGAAAGTACAAGACGAAAAAATGGAAATATTCGCGGAAAAGTTAAAACAATATATTACCAGACAAGACACAAATATTTCACCTTACACCTTTATGAATCTTATCAGAACAGCCTGTGATAAAACTTTCAAACCAATTAGGATAAGGAATGATAAAAGAAAACCCGTATACTGGTGGTCAGCGGAAATCGCGAATATTAGAAAGGAATGCCAATTAAAGAGGAGACATTTTACACGTAAAATTAAGCTACAACATGTGACGGAGGAGGAAAAGAAATATGCAAGAGATCAGTACAAAGAAAAAAAATCTGAACTTAAAAAGGCTATAGAGAAGGCGAAGAAAAGTGCATAACTGAACTCGTGCTACTTTTTGATTGTTTTGATTACCTAATTTAAACCGGCCGACTATGTAATAAAGTTAAATAATGCATTTTTACCCCGTTTATGAAAATAAGTATTTTAGAAAGCCCGTAACAAGGAAAATAAAATAATATTCAAAATATCGCATAAAAACATATAAATTTTAATCTATTTAAAAAAGACAGATTCCAACGAAGAAATAGTTACGGCACTGCATTCTACGTGAAACACTGTACGGGAGACCGTTTTCACCTTTTCGATAAGTTATGATAAAAAGGGGATCGAAAAATGCAATAATTTCAGATTCACCCTGTATTTTAGGAAGTAAGAGAGCTAGGACATATCTGTATGTAGCATCTTTAGTTTCATAAAAAAGTAACAGCGTAATGTGAAAACCGCATCTTTGTATCTCGACTCATAAACGAGAAACCCTGCAAAACACACGAAAAAGGGACACCCTGTACAGACGTACTGCCAAATCAAGAAATTATCTACGAATGAAATCCCAGATCGATTTATATATTTGATATATTTTAGTATTTTTTTGTGTTCGTGATAATTCCTTTGCTACTTCCTCCAAAAACCGACAGTACGTTAGAAGGAGGGTTTCGAGGAAGTAAACAGACGAAGTAGCGTTTTGACCATAGACTTAAAATAAAATATAGACTACACTATTTACATCTCAACGCGGACAAAAAATATTTTTTGTACACATGTTTACTTCTGGGTACAGTCGACCGAGCTTTCCTCATCCAGCCTATGTTGTCACGTCTTTAATATTATCAATATGTTTTTTCTTGTTATACACATATTGAGATATTAATACTACAGTTTAATAAAGTAGATTTTAATATTCCATAGATGTATTAAATAGTCCTTATACTACTAAATTATAAGTCGGAAACTGTTTAAAAAGGATAAGTTTTTTACAATATGACAACACCGATTAGAGGCGAGGGAGCCTATTCATTCATTTATTACCTTGTAGTACGTGTCGCACGTGTGCGGTAAAGCTTTGTTGCCGCTATCTCCCCGGCTGTATTAACGCATTTTCTTAGCTTGTAGTCCTTAAGTGTTTATTTTATTGACTTTTTCTGTTCAAGAACTATAAAATATGGTTCGCCAGTGCCCAATTTGCAAGAAATTTGACTTAAATAATCCATTTAAGTCTTGAAACGACTTTTGACCGGTAGGCAACTCTCAATTTACCCATTGGGAGTCAGTGGCGTTGTTGTAGAAAGGCGCTTATTTAGATAATATTTTAGTAAAATTTAAAATCTGAATTTTTTCTCTTACATTACATTATTTACTTACTTACATTGTAACAAAATCATAATTATAACCCTGTTAATAATTAATAATGTTTTTATTAAAAATATATTCAGTTTATTCTAAAATTATCTTCTGAATCTAAAATAACATACAAGAATTTTAAAATGATATTACATTATGAAACAATATTTTTTAATATACCGGGTCGTCTCAAAAGTGGCTCACCCCTATAACTTTTTTATTTTTTCAGATAAAAAAAAACAGATTTGTAAGTTAGTAGGTATATGATATAAATTAGGATTTATTGACGTATTCAATTGTTTTTGGTCTCTTCCTGTTTCACCGAAATGATTACATCTTTTGATTTTTAAAGGCACCCTCGGTATATTGCTACTTTATTCGATAAAAAATGACTTCGAATAGAATGACATATCATATGTCAACTTTTGATATTGTCGCTTAAAAACAAATCCTATTTTAAATTTCAATTCAAGGTGCCATGGTGTTGTTAAAAACACTAAGTTTTAATCAAGGAGCCTTGGAAAAATAGTTTTGATCGTCTAATAGGTTTCGTGTCTTGTCTAGCCGGTTAAAAGATGTACAAATCGTATTTTTAATCATACATATGTCAATTTTTTCAAATAGAACAAGGGTGACTCATTAGCATATTTGGAAAAAGCAATTTTTATGAATATATTGATACCACACACTTGGTATTTCGAGTCAAATTGTCGTTATGAACCGCGTGTTACAATTACAATTAAACCATATGCGAAAATGTCAAAAGTTGACATATGATATGTCATTCTATTCAGAGTGTCATTTTCTATCGAATGAAGTAGAAATATACCGAGGGTGCCGTTTAAAAATTAAAAGTTATAGTCATTTCCGGTGAAACAGGAAGTGACCATAAACAATTGAATGCGTCAATCAATCCTAATTTATGTCATATACTAACATACTAAATCTTGTTTTTTTATTTAAAAATATAAAAAAATTATGGGGATGAGCCACTTTTGGGACGCACCCGGCATAATAAAGACAGTACCGAGTTAAATAAATGTAGTTTTCATTTTATCCACTTCCTATCACCTTCCTTGCTTTAATGGAACAGATTTATGTTTTCTCTAATTTACATAAGACATCACTTAACCAGAAAAAAAGTACAACAATCATATTTTTCTTTCTCTCCCTGTCGCCGATTCTATTATATCTGTGGAATAGGTTTGGCTGTTTTGATTAATATTAGGGGTTGTAAATGTTTGACTAAAATTAATAATTTATTATTAATATCAAAAATTGCGTAATTTCGATTATAAAATTTCTTCTATAACGTGTATTTTATTATTTTTATCCTTTTTGGACTCTAAAACGTTTTTTCTAAACTTTTATTTAAAAAATCTGTCCTAAATCTTAATAAAATATAAGAAAGTTTAAATACGATATATTTCTAATTTAATTATAGCTTCATTAAAATAAAAAAATTACCCGGCTATGATACGAAGAGTTCAGGTGTACTTGAGAAACGAAAGACAGTGTTGTGTTTCTCGGCAGAGTCGTCAGGGAACGACCGTTACGACAGAGACAACCTATCTATCGCTCGTGTCGCACTCGTTATAACCTAAAACAATAACACAACAATAACAAGACATTGTCTGACCGCATGTTCCAGCTATTTATGAATGAGATGCTCAGTCTATATTTTATTTTAAGTCTATGGTTTTGACGAAGGAGGAAGGAACACACACTCGCATAAAATCGACATTTTTCCATAGTAAATATATAATTTTTGGATGAAGGGACGCGAGGAAGGAACGAAGTGAAGTAGCGAAGTGTGAGTATGGGGCTTAAGTCTTTTTATTCAAAGGTTTCTGTAATGTTTTCACGTCATAATATCATTTACACCTAACCCTATCGTTTGCAACAATCGCAGAACGTTTTTTGATTTGAAAACGCATACAATGCAAATAAAACTGTAAACATGGTATCGTGATACAGGCACATCAATTTGATTTTTTACCACCCAGAAAAAAATCGGGTTGTTTTCGTTTCAAATGAAAAAATTATCGATTGTGGCAGCGAGCGTATATAAATCAAACAAGGTGTAAACGAAACAAACTCAAACAAAACTCTTTCTCTAGATTGGTAGAGATAGGCGGCATGGAAGGCTTTAAATAAATTATTGATTGTGGATTTTGGTAAATTAGGTTTCGGTTTTTATTTTTGGATCAAAATAATTTCGCAAATACAATTTACGGCACGAAAAGAAACCCTTTAAAATGTTTATGTATATTTGATACCAATTATACTTTTAGTTACGTAAGCGAGGCGTCGATTATACGAGGAAAAACAAAGAGTTCGAAATCATCTCCAACACAAATAGTTATTGTGTTGGAAAATAAATGTTTCGATAAAAAAAACATTTTATCGAAAAAAGAGGCAACTTGATGGTAAAGTAGTTTTTAATATCCTTACTGATCTAAACCATTCCACATGGTGTTTCAAACTTTCGTCAAAATAATATTTTGTTTTCACTCGTATAACAGAGAGATAAGTACTTCTTTAATTTCTAATTTGAAAAAAAAACTACAAGCCAAATAGTTTAGCCAAAAATTGCTTAAAAAAATCATCAAAATCGGTCCACCAGAACAAAATACACACACCGGAAAAGTCTAGGGATATTACAATTTTATCCAACCATCATCAGTAATTTTATTATTTGCATTTCTGATATAATAAAATTGAAATAAACAAATAGTTTACAGGAAGTATTGAAAAAAAAAAGCGAAATTTACCGAATTTTTCAAATTTACCTTGATTTTTATTGAACTCAAAAAAATATACACATTTTTTTTAATTCTAAACTGTGAATTAAAAAAAAAGATAAAACCATTTTTACTTAATAAAGGGTATGGCCACCACATCGTCTCTCCATGCTCCTGATCAGGTTGTCGATCTCTTCTTGAGGTACAGCCTGCCACGCTGCATTCACGGCCCGAACCAGATCCCTACGAGTTTCACGAGGCATACCCATTCTCAAAATTCTTCTTTGGACCGCGTCCCATACGTGCTCGATGGGGTTGGGGTCAGGAGATTGTGCCGGCCAGGATAAGATGTTTAATTGATGAGCATTGATAAACTCGCTTACCACTCTGGCTGTATGAGACCGTGCATTGTCATGCATGAGAATGAAGTTTCTCCCAAAATCATTGGTATATGGTAACACGACAGGCTCAAGAATTAAATCACGATATGTGATTCCTGTTAGAAACCTTTCAAGAAAAACGAGTTCGGTTTTTCGGTCTAACTGGACTCTTCTCCAGACCATAACTGTTCCACCTTGATAAGGGTGCACTTCCTGAACATGATCCAACCGAATAAAATTTCCCGGTTCTCTCCATACCCTAAGCCTTCTCGAATCCGGATGAATTCCAAAGCGTGACTCATCCGTGAAGAGAACATTGGCCCATTGTTCATTCGACGACTGAACATGATCTAGAGCTCACAAATATCGTACCTCTCGATTTCCTCTCGTTAAGGGTTGAGCTCTCCAGGGGTGTCTGCTTTTAAAGTTGACCTCTCTTAATCTATTGCGAACAGTGTCAGGACTAACGGCTACATTATGTGTTTCCTGGAGAACTAAACTAAGCTCTGGTGCTGTAAGAGTCGGTCGGCGCCGAGCATTTAATTGTAAAAAATGATCATGCTGAGGGGTAGTAATGCGATGTCGCCCTGTGTGCCTTTCAGCAACATCACCACTTTTACGGTAGCGTGCACTTAATCGCGATATTACACTTTGCGTTGTATTTAATGCTCTAGCTACGTCGATTTGGCGCATTCCAGCTACGAGCATACCCATGGCCCTTAGCATTTCGTCTCTGTTAAGATGTCTACGCTCCATAATGTCGTTTAATACTAAACAGAGTTATTTGAATGAATTTTGGCCAGTTATCATAAAAACATAGCCAGTACAGGTTAAATTCGAACAATTGATGCTAGGTGCTTTTTATAGATTTGAGAAAAAATGCACAAACACTTCTGCAGATATCCCAAATTTAGAAATAAATAGTGTGACTACTTCGTTTCAATCGAAGTAGAAAGAATCGACCTACAAATATGTGGCTGTTTATTCAAAACATTTAGTTTTAACTTAAATAAAATAATATCCCTAGATTTTTCCAGTGTGTGTATATTGAAATTTTAAATACATGAAAATTTTAAGGTGTCTTTTTTTTTATTTAAATCTTCCATTGCTTAAAATAATTGCACTTATTTAAGAGACACCCTATATAGACATAGTGCTATTCTATTATATAGTAAGAAATAAAAGACGGTACATAAAAAACTGGCGTCGGGAGGCACGTATAGCCGCCCATACTAAAATATGTTAATAAAAAGTTATTAGGCAGTTCTTTTAGTTTCAAAGTAAAAGAATTTTTCCAATTTTTTTTTATCTCAAAAACTGCGACTTTGACTGATTTTGATGTTATTAAAAATTTTGTTACAAATATTATCCCTAATCTTAAATTGAAAACCGCGTTTCGCTAACTACTGTAATTTTGGAGTTACGATTTTTTTAAATTTTTAACCCCCTCCCATACCCCCTTACCAACCCCCCACCCCCATCAAAAACTAAAGGCCAGATTCTCGGGTGCCACATTATTTTTGTGCCAAATTTGGTTACAATCGGTTTAGCGGTTTTTGAGTTATCGTGTTACAGACAGAAGGGCAGACAGACAGACATCATGAAAATATTTTGTATTGAGGTCATTTATGATCCAAATAACTAACTTTGAGTGAAATTAAAAAAGCTTTTTTTTGCCGATCTTAATAGCCTACCATACCTGTTGGTATGATCGGCTAAAAATATGGTTATTCGATGGCTAAAAAATTAAAAATAAAAACCACTATACTATCCAACTCTGTATCACAGAATTCTCGAGATCACTCAATACCCCTGAGGAGAGATACTAATCATCTTTCTTGATTATTTTCTGCTCCCTGGCTGACGATATTCAATTTTATCGCAACAATAAGACACAAAGCGGCCGAAATTGAATGCGCCCTCTATCTGCCGCCTGGAGGCTGAATAGAAACGTTCCAAATCAACTACAATACGTCTCTTTTATGACCCGAACGCGTCGTGTGCCGTTACTCACTCAATAGAGGAAATTTTCCGCTATCTTGCTCGATACACTCCGCTAAGTTTGCCACAGATGCTAATACGGTGTAATAAATACTGACAAGTGACGTTTCTTGCGGAGATATATGGTGTCACGGAGTCAGAACAGAATAATAATTGCTATTACAGAGTGTCTCGGAAATAAATGTTAAAGAATAGGTAGTATACCTACTTTATTTGGTAGTATATAGTCCGAGGGAATCTATTAAACACGCAAACATGCTATACAGACCGGACCACAGTAGTAGTAACATAGGCAGAACCGGACGAATACGGCGGACGGGTAGCCGTATAAAAAGCAGGCGAAAAAATGCGATAAAATAAAAATAGGTAGATATGTGATAACAATATTTCAGAATTTGTATTCATTCGTGTTTTAATAGCCTAAACGAATACATAGATTCTCGCGACAGTTCTCGTGTAAAATTTATTTTTTAAGTAAAATAATGGATGTTTACGAAGTTCGTGAGAAAATTCAAATTGTAAAATGGTATTTCCAAAATATGTCTTATCGGAATATACAAACAATTTTTCCAGAAACTTTTGTAAACAGGCCAATTCCATCTTTACCTACTGTATCAAGAGTTATTAATAATTTTGAAACACATGAGTGCGTGTTCGCACAAAAACACAAAAAGCCTGATGTGTTGATTAATGAAGAACAGGAGTTAAAGCAAGTGTTCATTTGTGCTACCGCGGATCAAAATCCCACGTTTTCAAGTAATCAAATTGCGGAGGTGGTTGTCCTGCCCACAATGCCCGTATTGTTCAAGAATATTTGAACAATACTTTTCCCAACCGTTTAATTAGTGGATATGGAACTATTTTGTGGCCCGCTGGATCACCAGATCTTTCTCCCAATGACTTATTTTTGTGGGGTTATGTAAAATCCAAAGTGTATGGTCATAATAGGGCTAATAATCTGGATGAGCTTCAAGTAAAGATACGAGAGGCTTTCCAAACTATATTAGCCCTAATATATTAGCCAATGTCAGACGGGGATTTTACGACCGCCTAGGCTTTTGTCTAGCACAAGAAGATGGTCTTTTTGAACACTTGTTATAACTTTTTCTTATTTAGAGTAATATTTTAGTTTTTTTTTGGGGGGGTTTAGAGAATTTATTTATTTTTAGTTTTGGCTTGTAAACACACTCAAATAATAAATATTTAAGTATTTTCATTTTAAATGTTACCTTAAGTGAAGGTAAACACTTAAAATGAAAATAATAAATACTCGACACTCCTCGCGTCGTATTCCTAGTCTGTCACGACCGACCCGTCCAAGCACAACTGCAACTGCGTACTGCCTGACCCACAAAACACATACACAAGAAGAAGTGCGAGCGCCTTGCTAAATATTGGAAAGTGAAATTGACGTTTAAATTTGACACTGTTGACAAGCCTACTGCTACTAGCGCCCCCAATTTCGCTTGTAGGAACTACGGACTAAATTGTCGCGCATGGCGGGAAGTTTAAAAAAATAAAAATTTTTATTTCTTCATTTATTTTTAATTATGACATACACAAAAACACAAAAAATACACCATTTTTTAAAAATATGTTTAATATCAATATCAAATATACAACAGAAATTAATTTCACCACAATAAATTAATAAAATTAAAAGAATAATGTTACAAGTAGATCAAGAGACAAAATTAATTATAACAAAACTAATTAAAATTATATGGGAAATGTCTTCGATCATCATTTTTAAGCCAACTGGACGATTATTTCAAACATACAAGCTGAGTTCGTTCATAGTGCTCTGAGAAATCTAGATAAACAAAGAATAATAAATTAAAAGTATTCCAGGGGAAAAGAGAGGAAAAACCTGTATCATCTCTGATATCTGTCAGGGTATTGTTGAAAGTGTCATATTTTTGCTCGAAGTTTTCAGGTTGATCAAAAAGATGACATTTACAATAATACTTTGCTGTAACTTTCACAAATATCAGAGAGAGTACATACAGGTATTGCTTCTCTTTTCCTCTGGGATGCTTTATATCTGTTGTTCTTTGTTTATCTATATTTCTCAGAGCATAATGCCGAACACGACTACAGTATATAATAATTTCAATATCCGAAGTAGAAAGAAAAAAGATCACCTTTCTGTTTTGTACTATGGTCCCTTTCTTCCGATGGCTCATCTCGTTGATATTTAGGAAGGATAAATAGGAAGGAAAATATAAAATTCAATTTGATTTGATGATCCTTTTCTGTCACCTAAAATCAGGAGAACGACAATGAGCATGTTAAGATGAAAAAAAAATTATCAACACTTACCTACACGTTAGTCCGAGGAGTTTTATTAAAAACTAATATTTGCCTAAATAATTTATGTATTAAATTTGCAAAGCAAAATGCAGCGTGTAAACAAGAGAAATAAAATGGCGACAAGTCAACGTCAACGACCCGATAAGGAGAAAAGTGGTGTTCGAATAACAAATTATGGGTCACCAAAAATTGTTTTTGTCTCCTTTCAACGCACACTTTAGAAAGAAAAAGAGATGAACTGGAATACTGAAAGAACGTCAAGGTTTTATCTGTCACTCTTGTCAATAATTTATCGGTAAGGAAGATTCCTAGAAAATCGCTTGTAGTCAAGTTTTCAACCATTGCCAGTTCTCCCATAAGAAGTGTCATCCACCTGGCCTGACCAGCCGACTAGCCGGCAGTGAATCTCGAGTACGAACGCAAATCGGGTAAACGTAAATTCGTCCGGCAACTTGCTATGTTACTAGTAGCCTGGTCTTCTCTGTATATACAGAGTATCTTAAAAATAAATATTTTGAATTTAAAGAAATATGTTTATTTCTAAATAGGCGGTTCATCTCACAAGGACGATTACATTGATTGACATCAAAAATGATACAGTTTAAATCTCCCTTTACCTTCAAAATATTGCTGGTTTTATCAAAATTGCTTTCAGTAATAACAGTCAATCTCTGTACGCCAGAGTATATAAATACGCATTAATAATGCAAGCACTTCAGTTCATTAGTTAATTGAAAATGAAGGTTGCACTTACACAAACACAAACATAATATACACCTCTGGGCGGTGTATATGATGGAAAGGGAATATTATATGGCAACAGCTTGTGAAAATATGATTAAGGTCATTGTCTGGCCGTATCGATTAATTTTATATAGGTGAACTGGATAGAAGATATCAATAAATTAATAATTGTACTGAAGAATTGAAAATTTACCGTTTAAAGTAGCGGATCATAAAAAAGCGACGTCCAGTTGGCTTGGAAATGGCGATCAATGACATTCTTCATATAATTTAACATATAAAATCACAACGATCTTTATTTCATAGCCATCGCTGACGCCGTTTTTTTCGATAATATTGTATTTTTTTCTATTCTCGTATTTTTTTTTAATTAAGTGTTTGTTTGTGTTTAAAAATACGCTAAGAAATAGTTATTTTTTATACAAGACGATAATGCAATTTTATCGTCGTGTATAAAACAATATTTTTTTCCATAGCCAGTTACGTTTTAAAAAATATTCAAAAATTAATATTTCAAGGAATTTATTACGAGTAAAAAAAAATATTGTGCTGGGTTGGTGTTGGTTTCTATGTAATTTGACAAATAAATAAATTTGTCTCTTTAGTTGTCAGTTTTGAGTCAATATTTTTTAATTCTCTTTTGTGTCGATTGCTGATTGAATTGGAGCTGAGGAAGAAATGACTCAAAACGAAATAAGTAAATTACCAACAGATATTCAGGCTGAGGCGACAAACGCCATATCCAAACTACTTCTATTTAAATCTCGAATAACTTATGAAAAGGAATACAAAAATTTTCAAAAATGGAAGCAATTAAAAAACGTGCGAGAAGAAATAAAGTTATCCTCGCTGTTAAAATATCATTTAATCTACCCTTGCGAGTATTATTTTATCTACTATTTTTGATAGATATACACACACCGGAAAAATCTAGGGATATCATTTTATTAAAGTTAAAAATAAATGTTTTGTATAAACAACCACATATTTGTAGGCCGATTCTTTCTACTTCGATTGAAACGAAGTAGTCACACTAGTTATTTCTAAATTTGGGATATTTGCAGAAGTGTTAGCAGAAGATATTTGCAAAGCACCTAGCATCAATTGTTCCAATTTAACCTGTACTGGCTATGTTTTTATGATAACTGGCCAGAATTCATTCAAATAACTCTGTTTAGTATTAAACGACATTATGGAGGGTAGACATCTTAACAGAGACGAAATGCTAAGGGTCATGGGTATGCTCGAAGCTGGAATACGCCAAATCGACGTATCTAGAGCATTAAATACAACGCAAAGTGTAATATCGCGATTAAGTGCACGCTATCGTGAAAGTGGTGATGTTGTTGAAAGGCACACAGGGCGACATCGCATTACTACCCCTCAGCAAGATCATTTTTTACAATTAAATGCTCGACGCCGACCGACTCTTACAGCACCAGAGCTTAGTTTAATTCTCCAGGAAACACATAATGTAACCGTTAATCCTAACACTGTCAGCAATAGATTAAGAGAGGTCAACTTAAGAAGCAGACGCCCCTGGAGAGCTCAACCCGTAACGAGAGGAAATCGAGAGGTACGATATTTGTGGGCTCAAGATCATGTTCAGTGGTCGAATGAACAATGGGCCAATGTTCTCTTCACGGATGAGTCACGCTTTGGAATTCATCCGGATTCGAGAAGGCTTAGGGTATGGAGACAACCGGGAAATCTTATTCGGTTGGATCATGTTCAGGAAGTGCACCCTTATCAAGGTGGAACAGTTATGGTCTGGGGAGGAAGCCAGTTAGGCCGAAAAACCGATCTCGTTTTTCTTGAAAGGTTTCTAACAGAAATCAAATATCGTGATTTAATTCTTGAGCCTGTCGTGTTACCATATGCCAATGATTTTGGGAGAAACTTTATTTTCATGCATCACAATGCACGGCCTCATACAGCCAGAGTGGTAAGTGAGTTTATCAATGCTCATCAATTAAACATCTTACCCTGGCCGGCACAATCTCCTGACCTCAACCCCATCGAGCACGTATGGGACTCGCTCCAAAGAAGAATTTTGAGAATGGGTATGCCTCGTGAAACTCGTAGGGATCTGGTTCGGGCCGTGAACGCAGCGTGGCAGGCTGTACCTCAAGAAGAGATCGACAACCCGATCAGGAGCATGGATAGACGATGTAGGGCTGTAATGAACAGTAGAGGAGGCTATACCCTTTATTAAGTAAAAATGGTTTTATCTTTTTTTTTTAATTCACAGTTTAGAATAAAAAAAAAATGTGTGTATTTTTTCGAGTTCAATAAAAATCAAGGTAAATTTGAAAAATTCGGTAAATTTCGCATTTTTATTTCCAATACGTTCTGTAAACTATTTGTTTATTTTAATTTTATTATATCAGAAATGCAAACAATAAAATTACTGACGATGGCTGGATAAAATTGTAATATCCCTAGACTTTTCCGGTGTGTGTATGTCAATTTTAACAGTTGCTATGAAAAAAATAAGATTTATCACACACACTGTTTATTCACAAAAGATGAACGTAAATCAAGCCAAAGCGTAAACAAAACAAAATCGTACATAATGAACTTTTTCGAGATCGGGATAAAGATAGGCGGCATGGAAGGCGTGAATAATTTAGTGGCGAGGAAGGCACCGAAACGGAAGTGAAACGTTGTTTTTGCCATATTTTAAAATTAACGGGCCTATGTTACCGCTGTACGCGCTATCTAAATGGCACATATGTTACTTTTCTCATCAAATTCTGGCGTTTACATTTATACGGGACCAGAAAGTCCATAGATATTATGCTTTCTTGATGTTTCAGACAAAAAAATACCTGTTAATAATAATATTCTCTAAAAAATGTAGATTATTATAAATTATTATCGAGCATTCTTGTACCGTATAGTAAAAAAAACAGCGTCAAAGATACCTGGGAACAATCAATTTATTACGTATATTATTATAATAATTAGATATTCCTTATAATTAGTGGAGTGCTTAAAGCCCTTATGAGATACAAACCTCGGAATTCATTTACTGTGAACGAATGTTTATAAAACTTTTTGCATTGTATTGTTAATAAGATATATTACAAAGTTTACCTATTTAAATTCGTTGCTTTCACTTTGGTATTTAAATAAACACACACGTATACAAATGCATACATACAAGATGGCTCCGTTTTCCGGAAAAGCTCTGTATCAGGATTCCTATTTGAGATTTTCACTCTTCACATTTCAAAAATATTTTTATAGATATACAGGGTGAGTCAAATATATATATATCATTTATTTATTCGAGTTTAGTGAATTTGCTATAAAATTCTGGTTCCAAAAATACCTTAATACCATAGAGTACCTATATTAAATGGTCTTTGAATTATGACCACGTCCATAAGGACGTTAATATAGACGTCCAGGAACCTTCGTATGAGAACGTCTAATCGAGACGATCGACTTATTGTAAGTTTATCGCTAAGAAACCGCCGTTTGCCAGCTTTTCAAATTGATAATGAATTGCACTTAAGAACCGTACATATTAATTAACGGACTACAAAAAAAAGATTAAATGAAGCAAATCTTATGTCAAGAAGGCCTGCTTCGGGACCAGAACGTACTAGATATGTTGACTAGGCCCAAAATCAGAGGCATGGTCTTAATGTAAAAATTACGAAAAATGTTAGTGCTGTAACGTTTTTAGTTCGTTACATGTCTTTTTTATATATAATATATGATGTCTGGCCTATCATCACCGGATTCCCTCTCGTTCAGGCCGGATAGTTTATTTGACGCGTAATTTTTACGTTCCCTAGTCGCCAACCCTGTTATCGTTCGACACAACCCTGTTAGCGCTCTGAGGAGGCGCTGTCAACATCGCTTCTGTCAACTCTCTCCGTCCTTAACCTCACTTTGTTTTGACGCTCTGTTGTATCCCAGCTTTTAGAAATGGTGATTATTTAAATCTTGCTGTATAATCCGAATCAGCTGCTATTTCAAAGCAACAGGTAAAGATGAAATATCCTTTTAGATTCGATATTATTATTGAATATTTTTAGGGTAGAGTTACGGATGTCCCAACTTGTATTTGTATTTTGCTGGCACGTTGGCGTCCCTTTTCTTTTGTCCTCCAGAATGTCACATGGAAGAAAGGACAGGTTGTTTATTATTTATTGAGCCCTCGGAAGTATTTCGAGGTAGGTTTATTTTGTTTATTAGACCTTGTTTGGTTTTAAACAAGAGTTTCATATTTTTAGGGTCCAAGGTACGGACTGTGTCCAAGGTACGGACTGTGTCCAAGGTACGGACTGTGTCCAAGGTACAGGTAGGTCTTATGTACGGATGTCTTGTGGACGAGTGTCCCCAGTAAGAACGATTTTTTCTTACATATAAGTGCCACAGCGTGGATGTAGCTTGAGTCCCATGCTGCTTCGTTCCCAGCTGTAAGCTAGTTAGTTACGGCTGTACCAATTTATGGTGTCTCATTCTGGCCCCTTTGGTTGTGTTGGATGGCTGAGTACAGAGATGCGAGACCACCTCACGCTGCTACTGTTTGAAGCAAGATTACATAAAGAACAGCTAAGTGTAGATTTACGTTCTAGTTTTTTATGTTTTAGATTTTCTATATTTTCAGTCTTAAACAGTAACGTACATTTTAAATAATATCGTACAGACTATATTTAGTGGTTAGATTATTAAGAACATTTATGTCGATTCAGTAGTTACAATGTGATTTAGATTTTTAGGTTTCATTATATTACGCCTTGTAATAGTATTACTTTCTATAGATATTATTATTGCGCTATATTAACAGATGAATAACGAGACATAGATTCTAGAATCTACAGGTTGCAACACATGAGATTTAACACCGCATAAAATTTAACAATTTAAATAAAGTAATGCTACTTTTCTTATATTTTCTATAACGTTACACGCATTGTATTTTTTTCATAGTCTTTTCATAGAACATATTTAATATTATTTACATACATAGTTTTACTCAACAAATAACCACTATAATAATTATTAAAATTGTACAATGCTATTTACCATCAGAATTCATCATGAATAAATATAGTCATTAGTTTTAAGTATTATACAACTGTGTTTTCTTTCTCTGTACATGCCTGGCGCCCAATATCTATTTCTTTGGTTTATTGTTATTAATTAGTTTTCTTTCCAGTGAAATACCTTATCCACGACTGCTCTCCAATGAAAAGCTGCCGTTCGCAGTGATAATGTTTTAAAAAAAAACGCTACAGTGCATTCTTTAAAACCGAATATTTCCAACAAAAATAAAGCTAATGAGATGAACCAAAAAACAAACCATCGAGAAAGGATGTATCTAAATGATAAAATAATTTTTAAATTTCTTAACATATTTCACAGGGTGTTTCAAACTTTAATAAAAAATATCAACATTTTGTTTTCCCTTGTATAATTAACAGATGGGGAGTTTCATTTTTAATTTAGAAAAAGATACTAAGAAGTCAAATAATTTGGCAACACACTGCTTAAAAAATCATCAAAATCGGCCCATTAAAATCAAATATATTAACCTTTAAAATACATCAAAGTTTTAAGGTGCCCATTGTTCGTGCCGGTGAATGTATTTCAAAAACTATACATTTTAGTCATATACTTTTTTACTAGAATCCAAAAATCAATTAATATATAGGGTGTTCCATTACAAAAAACATAACTTGGTGTAACTTTTTTTGGGGACACCCTGTAAAACTCTACATAATTTTAGAAAATACTTTAAATTGACTTACATTAGCTCAGAAAATTTCACTTCAATACAAACTTTTGTTCTCCTTGCAAAAACCGCGTCGTATATGACGCGCCACCCTGTATAATTCGATTTCAATCAAAATTTCAATGATTAGAATATAAGCAGAATAGGTATAGCTTATGCATTAGATTTATTTATTTCAATAAATTTACTTAGAAAAAGAATTAAAAAAATCAAAATATTAAGAAGGAGGTAATTAAGAATTTACTAAAATTACTAAATAAAAAATTAACAGCAAGGAAAGAAAATGGGTAAATATTTTAGTATGTTATCTATAAAACACAATACAGAAGGTTTGACATTAATACATTCACAGTACTTAAATTCCGAGGTAAAAGTCTCTGGGCGCTCATTCATCAGTTACAAAATGATTAAAATTCTAGTAACATACACTAGTTCATTGATACACAATCAAATTACATCTAATGAACACTCGATAACCTAGTTTTAAGCGACTACAGCCACCTAACGAGCAAACTTTTAACTTCAAATAGCTCCCTCATGTCTCCATTATCAGATCTTTATTATTTCATTTAAACCGCGAGTCTTTGGAAAAACTTTGGCGCAAGGTAAGCCGAAACTGAGGTGTAATAAATTAGCGGAATTCCAGTTCAACTCCTTCGCGAGAAGTTTATTGGGAAAGCTCAGACTGAAACGCGTCTGTACTTGATTAATTCTAAACTCCCGCCGCTTCGTCGATTATCTTTGACAGATTTACATCCGGCAACGTTGCGCCGAGAAGTTTACCAGTTGATTAGGGGATTTATTCGGTCTCCTATCGAGCAATCTATAAATCTGTCAACCCAGCTTTTCTCTCTTGGTCTACTGAGTTTCTTTGCAGAGATTTTTTTTACTTTACTGTGTTTTTTTTAATAAACAAATATTTTTGGTGGAATTTATTTAAAAATATAGTTTTTGATTATTAAACCAGCAAAATAAAACACTAGTAGATACATCACAATACACTAATACACTTTATTTTTAACACTAACGCGCATTTCACTAACCAATCATATCAGATGATTGAAACTGAACTATTACTTACAAATTCAAATTTTATACAGGGTGTCCCAGAAATAAGGGCAAATATTTTAAGGGGTGGTAGATCTGGTCAAAAGAAACATATTTTCTCTTTACCATTTTTAAAATAAATTGAAAATAACCGAGTTATTTAACTTTGAAATTTTAAAAAAATAATAGCAACATTTTGAGAACCGCCGGCAGATATCGACAACTACCTCCAATTACCCGAATCAAGCCCGCATCCCAGGTATTTGGACGCCCTGTGTTGCCATATGGACAAGAAAGTATATTTATGCTTAAAATAAGTCATAAAATCACACCACCTCAGGAGTTTGGTAGAGATTGCAGAGATGCATTACATTTTTAATATTGCGTTATTATTACAGAAAATAAATTAAAAAACTTATGACAGATCGATGTAACTGCGACAGTTCTCTTTTTTGATACACACTTAATTAAAATACACTTCACTGTGCTGCTTTACTTGTACATGCTATTATAATAACTGCTAAAATAACAATACCCATTTCTAACACATTCTTGCCATATAGACTTAATCACAATTTGAACCACTGATTTACAAAACACCTTGAAAACCACACATTACTTTGGATACCTTTCTGAATGAATAAATGTTCAGAATTATTGTCTCTTATCGCCACTTTACGAACTACTTTCAATCTAAGAAAATACATGTTTCACTCAACAATTTTAAATACGTATTTTGTTTCTTCGCTATTTTTTCGATGTATTTCGACAATTCCATCGACAGCCGAACCGTCTGCCAAGAGTGCAGCGGTCAACTGCTCCTTTGAGGCGCCGCGCCGTCGTGGCGGGCTTGCGTCATACGATGTTAAGCAACGTTACCGTAGCAACCGAAGCAATCAAATTGTTATTAAATTTTAAAAATAAAACAGAAAAACATCAAAGGAAACAAACAAAACACAAATGAATTAATGATTGATAAGGTCACAAAAAAGAAATGTCTAAAATGTTTATTGTAATTCAGAATTCAATATATCGAAAACAGCCCGACGAATAATAAATTCATTTTTGTTTTGTTTGTTTCCTTTCATGTTTCTCTGTTTTATTTTTAAAATTTAATACGAATTTGATTGCTTCGAGTGTCTTGAATTTGAAATTGTTGAAACTACGGCAACGTTGCTGAACATCGTATAACGCAAGCCCGCCACGACGGCGCGGCGACTCAAAGGAGCAGTTGATCGATGGTCGATGGAATTGTCGAAATACATCGAAAAAATAGCGAAAAAACAAAATACGTATTTAAAATTTTTGAGTGAAACATGTATTTTCTTAGATTGAAAATAGTTCGTACAGTGGCGATAAGAGAAAATAATTCTCAACATTTATTCATTCAGAAAGGTATTCAAAGTAATGTGCGCTTTTCAAGGTGTTTTGTAAATGAGTGGTTCAAATAAAACAGAGAAACATGAAAGAAAACAAACAAAACAAAAATGAATCGATTATTCGTTGGGGTGTTTTAGATATATTGAATTCTAAATTACGATAAACATTTTAGGAATTTCTTTTTTGTGACCTGATTGTGAATAATATGAAGAATCATTTTATTAAATTTATTCGAAAATAAAGTTATTTTGCAGCATAACAAAGATTTTCGTAAACGTCATAAACGTAATGTTTTAGTTAATGTTCGGTGGTTTTTGTTAAGTTTTCATTGAAAGGGTAAGTACTAAAAATAGTTAAAGTGTTTTTTTTTTCTATAATTATTGACAATGAGCACTAATAAAAGATTAAATTTAACATTCCTAATTTTTTGAGTAGAAATTTGTCTATGAATTTACAAATGTAAAACTATGTAGAATGTGGATAACACAGGAGGTTGCAACACTGCAAGATTTAGATACACCGCAGAGAAATCTCAGGTGAATAAACAAGTGGCACTAAAAATTTTTTTCAAATTTTCCGGAAAATGTCAAGAAAAATTTTCAACATTTTTTTTTTCGCAAAAGAAAAACTCATAGGCGTGTTTCTGGGGTTGAACTTTACTACCAGTTAAAATATTTGCACTTATTTCTGGGACACCCTGTATATCGTAAATAAAATTAGTATACACGAGTATACGAAAAATTTATTATTTTTTTATTATTGAATGTTATTGCACCCAACAATGCCTTAATTACGCTCTCCTTTACGCGTAAACCTTTTTTTCTGGCAATTTTATTAACATCTGAAATTGTCACAACACAACACGATTTTTTTTCAGTTATTTTTTACTACCCGAAACAGCGTTACATCACACAAACTTTGTACTTGAGTGTTTTATAGTTTCAATAACTGCACTAGCGAAAACCTAAAATACTTAAATATTATGATAAAACCACGATTTCAACATTATTTTAATGCGATCAACATGATAGAGGCGTGAAATACATACTGATAATTATGATATTATTATGATAATTTCTGATTTTTGCCGTTGAAGCGCTGCGATCTGAATTTGTTGAAATCATCTGAAATGCACCAAACCTATAGGCACTTCATTGTTATTGCTACTAAAGCGTGACAAAATTGGGAAAGCGAGGAAAAACCACTAGAGTGATAGGAGTAAAAAACTAGAAGGAATAGGACCATTATCTCTGTTCATATTATTCTTCCATTTAATAATATTGACGCTACTATCGTATGATCGAAAAAAAAAACCGCGTCAGCGATGGTTATGAAATGAAGATCGCTGTAAGGGACATATCATGTACTAACATAAGAAGTCTCGATATTTTATCTAAAAAAAATAAAAAAGTTATAGGAGTGAGTCACTTTAGAGATGCACCCGGTATTCTAGAGTCTAGAGTCCAGCAGCTAACCTAAATTCCATTGTAATGAAGTCAGTTTATTTTTTTTATTTAACCTGTTAAATGCCAGGCGTGAACATAAATCAAACACGGCACGATAGCGCGGCGTGAAAGTACTTCGGTGGTACACCGAAGGGCCCGGGTTCGATCCTGCTTGGGACTTAACTTTTTATTTTTTTTATCGTTAATATTCTCATGGCAAATGTTTAAATATTTGTTTTTTTGATCACCAGGACGGATAGCGTTTGTGGATTTATGAACCATACTGTATATAAGTAGAATTTGATATGTTCATTTGTTTTGAAGGATTATGGTAACAAATAATTCTTAGACAAGCTTAGTATGGTTTATTTTTATTTTTAGAACTGTTATGATAGTCTAAAACTGAAAAATATTTTTAATACTAAAAATTATTTGCTGATAAAATTGTGTTAAATATTTCGTCGATTTGCATGGAGACGTTGAAGTTTTTTTTTTGTACAAACAGCAAATGGTTTTTTGTAGGATCGACGGGTAAAAACGTTTTTTTTTACTGTAAGAAATCTTGATGGGAGGTAGGACGATGGTAACCGAACGTGGTTCGTGGTTCCCGACGGGAAAGATTATTTAAGCGACGGGAGCGCAAAAACGGGGTTCTTCCTGTTGAGACTAAGTACCGGTGAACTTTTCTAAGTAAACCTCGCGAGTCTGATCCGTTTTTTTTTTATCAGCGCTGCTGTAAAAACCGAATTCTTGAGTTTTAAAGTAAAAGTACCGTATCTCCGTTTTTGATTTTAAATAACTATAAATCGTGGTCGCAGGGATTTGATTTAAAATAAGTCTAAACCGTATTTCTGATTTATGAGTATAGATAGTTAAAAACCGAGCACTTAAGTTTTTTTTTTATACCTGACCGTGAATAGACAACCAGACCGTTTCGTTTTTGATCCGACGCCGATTTTCTTAAGTTTTCTTTATACCTGACCGTGAATAATTAGTGCGCCTGGATTCCGGGCTGCTGTAGGCGATTCAGAGATTCACATTCTTTCTTTTTTTTTGTAACCGCCAGATACCTCATCAGAGTTCTAGTAATCACAAATTTTAGTTTCAGCACAGTAGAGTTTTTTATTTTATTTTTATGGTATAAAATTCCTTTACGGAGGAGGAGTTAATTAAGGTTCCTCTTTCCACGTGAATATGTATTGCTAGTATTTTTCTATTTTATTTATTTGAAGATATTGAATTTAAATCATACGAACTTAATTATTTGCTATTGAAATTAACTGATTTAATTTCTCCGTGTTAGATTTTGATATTTCATGTTTTAGTATTTTCTTCATATTTTATCTATTTGAAGAGATTGGATTCATAATTAATTTAATTTATTAATTAATTACTTAATTATTTGCTATTGTAATTAACTGATTTAATTTCTCTGTGTTAGATTTTGCGATATTTCATGTTTTAGTATTTTCTTCATATTTGATTTATTTGAAGATATTGGATTTGTAATTAATTTATTTAAATAAACCTCGTTATGGAATATATTCGACTTTAACTGGCTTTTATCCCATTTCCCTGGATTCTCCACTGTAGAAAAGCTACCCGTATTGGCCGAGGTGGTCTCTCAAACACCTTAAACTTTGGGGGTGGCGCCCGAGAACAAAAAGACCGACTGTTAGGCGTTAGTAATAGCTCTCTAGAAAAAAAGACTGTTACACCATCAAAACCAAAAATAAAATGTGAAACTATCCAAATAATCTGTTTAAATCCTCCAAATCGTCTCGATTTACTCTTCGCTGGCATTGATTTTTTGCCGTTTTCTCTTTGAAGAGGAGAAGCTTCGAAATAACAGAGTTTTTCCGTAGGTAAGGTAAAAAGAGTCCTTTACTGTTTTCTTAACAATAATACAAGAGTCTCGACTCTAACGTCTCGTGAGCCTTTCGAATAAATAACGAAACGTAAATAATTCTGTTGAAAGAGAGAATTCGCCGAGTTTCTCAACAATTTGTCTTTGTAATAGAAAACCGTGTTGCGCTGCTAAATTTATAACATATTGCCTTATAAAAGAAATTATTTTTGATGTAGTAACAAAATATTAGTAGAGTTAAGTCTTTATATTTCTGATTTTATAATTCCAAATAATTTATAGTCGAAAACAAAAAAAAATATTGAAAAAAATAATTTTCCATAAAAAATATCTACCACCAATCAAATATTAAAAACCAGTGAGTTTTTCGGAAAAAAATCTTAAACACTTATATTTTATTTTGTTGTTTTATATATTTTAAGATTTTTTATAAATTTATACAGGGTGTTTTATAAAATATGACCATTGAGTAATCACGATTCTGCTTAGACTGCTTGACGTTTAAAGCTGATTTTTGGCAAACGGACTGACTGGGGGGTGTAGAGGTTCGATAAGGAGGGGTTTCTCAAATCTCAAATTCCAAGAGAGTGAAAACGCCCCTTAAATATTACAATGTTTGTTATTTAAAAAACGGTTAGTCTTTCGGGAAAATGCTTGGACACGCATAATTTATTTTGTTTTTTACATATTTTGAAATTTTTTAAAAAAATCATACAGGGTGTTCAAAAAAGTTGGGTAATTGATTAACCACGATTCTGCTTAAACTGTTTGACCTAAAAAGCTTATTTTTGGCAAACGGATTTTTCGAAAGTCAAATTCCAACGAGATGAAACTACCCCTCAAATATTACCAAGTTATATAATAATATCGCCATATTGTTTTTTCTCTTTTCTGTGCTTATATTGCTATAAATATCGTAATCTTAAACAATACAATGTGTTCAAAATTCTATGCCAAACTTTCTAAAATATAAAATATTTTTTCTTCTTTTAACTGTAAAAATACCAGACACAATTCATGAGATGGCTTTGATAAAAAATTATTGTTGAAAAACGATGAAGTATGACAATGACTACCAATTATTAAGCAATTTCTAAAATTATAGAAAAACATCTATATAATCAAATCGTTTCATTTGTAGATTCAAATAAACTAATACCTGAATGCCAATCTGGTTTTCGTAAGAACTACAGCACTACCACTTGTTTACTGAAGCTGGTTAATGATATTAGAACAAATCAAGAAAATAAAAATATGACGTGTCTTAGCTTACTAGACTTTAGTAAAGCATTTGATACTCTAGACCATTCACTGCTCCTAGCAAAATTACAGTATTTTGGATTTTCAGACGGCTATTTAGAATTGATAAAAAACCTTTTATAAGATAGATCACATTGTGTTGTCATGAAACGGGGAAGTTTAAAACAAAAATCTAGTTATATTCCTATGATTTCTGGGGTTCCTCAGGGATTTATTCTGGGGCCACTTTTATTTTCGTTATATGTAGCTGATATGAATAAGGAATTACAGTTTTCTGAATTGCAGCAATATGCAGATGATTCTCAAATTTATTGCAGAATAGATACTAATAATTTGGCACAACTTCAGTTAAATTTTAACGACGATCTTAATAAAATTAATAAATATGCTCTGGATCATAATTTGAAATTAAATGCCGGTAAATCTTGTGTTATAGTATTTGGTAGTGATATAAACAAAATTACAAATACGGCTGGTAACATGAATATCCATATAGATAATGTTGCGATACCCATTGTTACAGAGACTAAAAATCTTGGAGTCTATTTTGATGCGAAGCTTTCTTTTCAGGCACATATAACTACTAAATTAAAGGCTGCTTATATACGGTTGAAGAATTTTTCGTCTCTTAAGAAATATATACCATCAAAGACTAAGTATCAATTATGTGACACACTTATTTTATCTTTATTTGATTATGGCGATGTTGTTTATGGTACATCCATAAACGCTAGATTCTCTAGAAAAATCCAAATACTTCAAAACTCGTGTCTACGGTTTTCTTTTAACATTCCTTTTAGAGATCATATAACGCCACATCTTAAAAATTTATCTATTTTATCCATGACTAACAGACGACAATTTCATTTAATGACAAGCAGCCTCCCTATTTGTTCTCATTGTTTCACTACGTTGACCATGATCATTCGACTAGACAAGTGCATTATTTTAAAATTCCTCAACACCGAACAGCTAACTTCCAAAAATTTCATGGCGCCACATTTGTGGAATAATATTTCTAATAACTTTAAATTTCAATCCTTTACAGATTATAAAAAACAAATTAAAAATCATTTACTAAATTCGTAAATATTATAATTTCTTCGACTGATTTGTGAGATCTTGTTCTTCTGATATGCCCGTCATTGGTTGCTGTTCCGGTTTTTACACTGTTTCATTATGCCTCTCTGCTTATCTCCGCTCATCCCTGATAAAATTATATTTTCACTTTTTTTATATAATTTTAATTTTTTTAATTTCGTTTATTTCTATAATTTAATTTATTTCTGTTTTGTATTTGGGGTCACACATTTATTAATACTAATATTATTCTGTAAAACTTAATGGGGTCTAATAAAGAAATTTGAATTTGAATTATGTTTAAATAAAAATATAACAAATTTTAATTTAGTATAACGACTATATATTTCAGTAATTATACTTCTGTTCATATCCTTTTTCTTTTTTCGAAACATAAATAATAGAAAAAGTTAGTTGCTATTACACAAACAGCACAGGCCATTAGTTACAACCGAGCAAAAACTTTCCTTATTTATATCTTTCCTCCCCGACAGACTAAAAAACGGACGCTTAAAGGACAAATCGAGATAAAACAAAGAAAATAAACTCCGTAAAGTATTTCAAAACAGTTTTTTAATCTTCCAAGTAATCGATAGACTTCACGATCTTTAATAATTGATTAAAAAGTCTAAAGTGATTGATGATATCCCGTTAGTTTTTTTATCAATATCTTTTGCGAGTGACACTTTAATTTTTTTTAGATTTTTTACTGCCTTTCTCAAAATCTCTCTTTTTTTCATATTAACTAAAAGTGTCAAAAATAAAATGTCGTTTTTTTTCATAATATTAGGGTTTATGATGGACCATTACTTTTACAACGTTGTTAGCTCTTTACAGCGCAAGGGTGTTGTGGAATATGATATGGGACAAAATAAACATACACTTTAATGAGATAATTTTTCATATTTCGTTATGTTTCCCTGTGGGACTTGTAGACGGCGTAATAATGTGGGTTTACCCTAATAAATGCGTGTTGGAAATTTTAATCTTTCGGGAAGAAAGTTTATTGCTGTTTGTATTTTTGTTTTTAATTAGTTTTTGAACTATTTAAATATAAGATGTATTACTAAAAGATGATTATACCGGGTGTTCTCCAAAAGTGGCCCACCCCTATAACTTTTTTATTTTTTCACACAAAATATCAAGATTTCGTGTGTTAGTACATGACATAAATAAATAGATGGGGCTGCTCCCCTAACATTTTGCGCTGGATGTATACCATGATAGTAAGACCCATGATTACTTATGGAGCAGTTGCCTGGTACACAAAACTAGAGCAACGGACGGCAAGGCTAAACCTATGCAAAGTCCAGAGACTAGCATGTGTTTGCATCACATGAGCCATGAGAACCTGTCCAACAGCAGCAATGGAGGTCATTCTAGATCTAACAACACTGCACATTGTCATTGGTAGATATGCCAATGCGACAATGATTAGAATGGTCACTAACGGAATTAGTACTGGGAGAATTGTCAGATCAGGGGCTTGGAACACCCTCAAAAAGGAAATACTACTCCTGCAACTCCCAGTGGACGATATGCCAAGAACGTACAACTTTGACAAACATGTCAATGTAGTATTGAGCAATAAGAAGGATTGGAAGAGCGAAACGCTTGCCCAGCAGTTAAAAGACCATACCGACCATACCATAACTTGATATACTGATGCTTCCAAAACCAATACGGGAACAGGGATCGGAGTATTTGGGTCGAGAACTAAATATTCCGAACCAATGGGCACTTACCCTAGTATCCTACAGGCAGAAATCTACGCTATCGAGAGATGCGTACAACTTATCTTAGATAGGAACTATCGGAAACAAGAAATAGCCATCTTATCTGATAGTCAAGCAGCGTTAAAGGCGATCAACTCAGTCTCAATCAATTCGAAATTGGTCAAAGAATACATAGAGAAGCTGAATAAATTAGGCAAAGAAAACAAAGTCCTCCTACACTGGGTGCCTGCTCACCAAGGGATAAAAGGCAATGAAAAAGCAAATAATCTAGGTAGAAAAGGAGCGAACACTCCACTAACTGGACCAGAACCGTTCTGCTTTCCAAGTGGTAACCAACTCAAGGAGGAACTCAAGAACTTGGAAGATTCCATCCGCAACCTGGAATGGAAATCTTGCAATGGTCTAGGACACTCGAAGAAGTTTCTGAGGGCTTATGATCAAGAAAAATCACAGATCTTCCTGGGTCTGAGTAAGAACAATCTTCGGATTGTCACGGGGTTTTTAACAGGACACTGTCTCCTCAATGAACACCTCAGTAGATTGAAACTAAGAAACGGCGAATGCAGATTCTGTGGGGAAGATGGTGAAACACCAGTACACCTCATCACTGAGTGCGCCGAGACGACAACCATTCGTGCCATGAATTTTGGTACGACTGATATTGGAGATAGAGAACTACCCTCTATAAAACCGTCCCAGATACTGGCTTTTGTCAAAGCCATGGGACTGTATGATGAGTTATGATTCAAGAAAGGGGGACACAATGGATCTGTAAGGTCGAAGTGATTAACCCCCCTCCCACTCATTCTAAATTCTAAAATTCTAAAATATGACATAAATCAGGATTGATTGACGTATTCAATTGTTTTTATACATATAGAGCTACAAAGTAGTCAGAAACTAACAATGAATTCACTTGTTTCAGGAGTGTTGTGCAACATTGAGCATCTCGAACTAGAAATGCCCAGGTACGCCGTCAAGGGAGGTAGCGTAACCCTTCGCTGCAACTACAGTGTGAAACCGGAACACTTGCATAAGGTGGAATGGCTGAAGGGCGAGGACAAACTGGTCCAGTACGTTAAGGGACGGAAACCGGCTTTTAGGGCCTGGGAAATACCTGGGGCGAAGTTACACGTAAGTTAGATCGATTAAGGCTAGTATAGGTCTAATTAGCTTAGATTTGAAGGTAACCGAGGTCATAAAATCGTAGAGTGCATCTTTAGATACCCGATCTCAGTCTGAAAAATCATGTTTTAAAGTAATATTTTTGTTAGATTTTTCCATAACTCCTTTCTTTTTTTCTTTTTCGTTTTCTTCTTCTTATCTTCGTTTTTTCCTCTTCTTCTTAATTCTTCTTCCCCGTTTTTTTTTTGACAATCCATTTTAAAAACGTATGCAAACAGAAACAATTATTTTATTTACATAGGCACACTATAGAGATATTATTTTATTATCATTTTTTATTGGTTTTTAATTTTTACTTATGTTCATTAAAATCAAAGATAGGTAGCCATACATTACTAACCTCTACAGATGCCTGAGCAGTACATTAATTTGTATTAGATTGTATTAAACATTTTCTTTTATTTATCGTTTAGTTATGATGATTGTTGTTCAGTATCTCTTTTTGTTTCTGCATGGGCTGCATTACTTCATTGTTGGTGATCCTTTGTACCCATGAGATTCGCAGCATCCGTCTGTATATATGCATTTCGAAGGCTTCTATTCTCTTCTCGGTTTGTGAATCCAGTATCCAGCTCTCACATCCATAGAGTAACACAGAGAAGACGTAGCATCTGACCATTCGAGTTCTGAGATCCGCACTGAGGTCTCTTCTTGTAAAAAATGATTTCATTCTCACGAAGATTTTTCTCGCTTGCTCAATTCTTGAAAATATTTCTCTTTTCGGGTCGCACTGACTATTGATGTTAGCTCCTAAATACTTTAATGAGGTCACTTGTTCGATTGTTTGTCCCTTGACACGCAGGTGTGCATTTATTGAGTCTTAGAAAGACCAATAGTTTGGTCTTGGAGACATTGAGATGCAGTCCAAACATCTCACTATAGTGGACTACGGAATTTATAATGCTTTGCAGTTCTTGTATATCGTTGGCTATTATAACCGTATCATCGGCATATCTGATATTGTTTATTGGGATTCCATTGAACTTGATTCCGCCCTGGATTCGATCCAGTGCTTCTCTAAATATAGTCTCCGAGTACAGGTTAAACAGGAGCGGAGACAAGACGCAACCCTGCCGAACACCCCGTCTGATTTGTATGTCTTCCGATGTTGACTGCTTCATCTCAACTACCGCCGTTTGATGCAAATAAAGTTCTGATATGAAACGTAGGTCTTGTTCGTCAACTCCGGTTGTTCTTAGAATTTTGATCATCTTCTGATGATTAACACAGTCGAACGCCTTACGATAGTCTATGAAGCATGCAAATACATTCACATTCATGTCTCTACACCTCTGTGTCATTACATTTAGGGAGAAGAGTGCTTCACGCGTTCCGAGTCCGTTTCTGAAGCCAAACTGGGTGTTGTTCATCTGATTTTCGCACTTCTTGTAGATTCGAGTGTGGATGATTCTAAGAAAGGTTTTGAGGACATGGGACATAAGACTTATCATCCGATAGTCATCACATTGTGAGACGTTGGGTTTCTTTGGCAGGGTTACGAATGTTGATTTAAGCCAATCTGACGGTATTTTGCTTGAGCTATATAATTTGTTAAATAATGCTGTTACCAAATCTAGACTTCTGCTTTCGTTATCTGCAAAAACAGAATTTATTAAGTGGATTAAAAAATGCTAAATGATTTATTAACTTTTTGGGATATATAGATTTACAAAAATGACTAAAAGAATGATTAAATTTAAATTAAATTTTTAGAAAAATATTTTGAGAGAATATCAGATTAATCTCCACCTCTAATTTTTTTTTAAATACATAGATATACTTAAATAGAAGATAAAAAATGTATTTATTAAACTATTACAATAATTAATGTAAGAAATCTTTAAAACACTTTTTAATTTTTTGACTGGTCAAAGATTGGCTACAAAATAAAACGGTTCATTTAATTTTACATTCACTTTTTTTTTACTTTTTTGTGTTTCTTTGTGTGGTTTAGCCTGAAACTAAAGCTAAACACACACAGAAAATGTGGTTAGAGTGGGTCTGATGACTTTTAGTTCACGGTAATTACAGGGAACTGTACGTTTATTTGAGGGCTTTAAAGTAATTAACTATAAACGACTCGCGGTCACATTGTTGGAATTTGTTTTATTTTTGTTCTGGAATGACCTCAAGTTTAAAGTTTAATGAAACTTGCTGTAGAAAATGTAAAATTTAGCAAAAATGAAATTGCTTTAGATAACGAGTATATTTTGAATTTTCTTCTAAAAAAATGAAGTTTATTTTTTCGAAGAAAAATTGATGATTAATTTAAAAAAAATAAAAATTTCCCAAATTTATCATTTCAGTCAAATAACTATCTACTGAACATGTTTATTTTTTTGTCAATAATGACATGTATTGACTGTTCCTATTCCAAATATCTCGAACGGTTTACTCGCAGATATTTTTACCAAGAGACTTTTTTTTCGTAAAAACGCGGAAAATGCATATTTTTTCTTTACTCAGTAGTTTTATACAGGTACGGACGAATAGTTATTAGTCTTCAAACCAGTTAAAAAATATGTAGGTGGCGCCCTCTACAAGTAGGAGTCATATTGACAAAATCAAATTTCTCGTGTCAAACAATTCCCAGATGCCAATTTTCATCGAAATAAAATTTTCATCCAAAATATCAATCCATCATCCAATTTTCATCCAAAATAAAAATCGGAACAAAAATAAAACTTCTACACCTTATATCTCCGAAACTAATATATTTATACGAACTTCTTTACTTATTTTATCTGCAGAATATACTGCCAAAGTTTTCTTAATACAGTTCGGACCACTCTGTATAATAAAATATCCTTAAAGCTTGCTACACCCATTAATAATATAAAAAATACATTTAAAATTTATTTCCTCAATCGTTATAAATTTCCAGACCTTTTACGTCCCATTTCTCTCTTGCTATGTAAGATTAAAATTCATTATCAGGACCGTCTTTTAGAGACGGACCCGTTTAAGCAAAGCCCACTCGATAAAGCTCTGATTTGATGGCCATTAAAAGTCAAATTCCGTTCAGCATCCCTTAACCAAGCATCGCTGTGTTTATATTTTGGATATAGGTCACTCCAATTCTATTTAGAACTTATATTTTATGCACGAAGGGTATTTTAATACCCCGTATTCAACGTAGGATACTGTTATTTTAGTATTAAATTATTTAGTATTAATTTGTTTTAAGAATAGATTTATGTACTCAACAAGTTTGGTTATCATATTCTTAGAACCAATAGAATACTCTAATTTTCTGCTAAATTTATTTACTACAGTATTTACTGAGAAATAAAGATTTTACATATTTATTTGTTATTGTATTTGCAGAAAGATCACTACGATGAAAAACACATTCGTCTCTCCAACCTTACTTTTGCTGCAAGCGGATCATATTACTGCATAGTATCCATGGAAACGCCCAGTATTTTTACTAAAGACTCAGAATCCAAAGATTTAACGATCATAGGTAAGTTTTAAAAAATACTCCATAATTTATCTGGTTATGATTAATTTTACTCAATTACTTGAACATGTCAGTTGAAACACAGAACAGATACAAATTTGTATCTGTTCTGTGGTTGAAAATAAATGAGTAACTAAAATCAGCTACATCTGCTCTATACAGGGTGGTCCGAACTCTATTCCGGAAACTTCGGCAGCATATTCTGCAGATAAAAATCAGTAAAAAAGTTCGTATAAATGTATGTCCTAAAATGCTTAGTCTCGGAGATACAGGGTGTAGAAATTTCATTTGTATTTCTATTTTTTCTAAATAATTTAGGAAGTAACGTCAATATTTGAATGAAAATTGGTATCTTGGGGTTTTTTGACATGAGAAATTTGATTTTGATTATTTCGATTCCAAATATCTCGATAACCATGACTTGTAGCGATTTTTACCAAGAGACCTTTTTTACGTAAAAAACGCCGTAAATGTATATTCTTTTACTCAATAATTTTATACAGGTACAGACAAAAAGTTATTACTCTTCAAATCAGTTAAAAATATGTAGGTGGCGCCCTCTACAAGTAGGAGTCATATTGACATCAAAATCGAATTTCTCATGCCAAAAAACTCCCAGACACCAATTTTTATCCAAATATTGACGTTACTTCATAAATTATCTGGAAAAAATCGAAATAAAAATAAAACTTCTACACCCTGTATTTCTGAAACTAAGCATTTTAGGGTATACATTTATACGAACTTTTTGACTTATTTTTATCTGCAGAATATGCTGCCGAAGTTTCCAGAATACAATTAGGACCACCCTGTATATCCACTAATACATATAACCAGAGTTCTCATGTTTTAAACATTTTGTTAAAAAAACAAGTGTTTAAAAACCATTAATATTTAAAACAAGTTTTAAAGGTGAACCGGTGTTTATTTTTATAAAAAATAAGAAAAGCTCTTTTCACCTAGTACAAAAGATAAGAACCACAGAACTAATAAAAACATGGTACTTAAACATTAATAACTATTATTATGTGCTACAAGTCGGAGGAGTACCATTAACGTGTATGGTACCACTATGTAGAACCATAAAAGTGTAAACCATAAAAAAAAATTAAAAATAAAAGAACATGTTTTTTATCACTGAATTTAGTCAAGGAGTTACAGTTAATTTAGTTTAAGTTACTTAAGAATTTCTGTTAGTCTTTTAGCGTTGACTGAAATAGTTATAAAGATGACTTTTTTGTATATAGATCCACAAGAGTATGACCCAAAGATCACCTTCGAGAAAGAAACATATTTTGTTGGAGAGACCTTAAAGGCCAACTGTACCACAGCTCCTGCAAAACCTCCTCCGCATATTACCTGGCTGATGAACGACGAAAAGGTAATTGATATTAATTTTTAATAAAAAAAAGGTTTAATAAGCACCTTTAATAAACTAACCCAACTTTGTTTCATTTATCTAGATATTTATGTAAAAAAATAATATAAAACGAACAAAAAAGTCTCTTATTTATATGCAATGAAATTTTAGATACATTAATATCATTACCAAGATTTCCTAAGAGTAAAAAGCTTGAGCACAGCCTCCATACGAACCAGCCAAAGCAAAAACTAACTGGCTAGTTACAAATTCCAGACAAGTGTAACTCCGCGAGTCCAGATGTGATTATTTAACTGGAATATGCCTGTGTGGAATAATAAAACCGGATTGCCCTATTTTTTGTTGTAATTCTCACTAAAATAAAAAATTTAAAATTTTATTTCCTGTTCAATTATGGATTGGATTTATAAAGCAGCAAAAATTTTCTTTTAAGCTTCAAAAATTTGTTTTTTTTAATATAAAATAAGATTGATAAATTGATGAAAGAAATAAAGGAAAAAAAGCTTGAACTACTTGAGAGAAAGTTTTGAAGTAATTAGAAAGAGCTGAAAAATTATGGAGAAAAAATTTAGACAGTCGAGAAGTTTTTTTCTTTTTGTCTTCTCAAAGAAAATCTAATTTTCTTTTTTCTTCTGTTTTAATTTAACTTATAATACATTTTTGCGTTTTTTCTTGTGGTTAGTTTAGGTTTTTTTGACAGGCTTATTACATGGGATTTTTTTTTGGTGTAAACAATGCTTCACTTGTAAAAAAGCTATTATGTCACACTTGTTGACATGTCAAAAACATAGAATTGGCCCCTTGATTATACCGTGCTGGCAACTCTTAATTTTGGGTCAGTATTTATATGTGTGGAAGTAAATCGCATAGGGATCTTGTTAAGTCGGAGTGAGAGAAATGTTGCGGCGTTGCCACATTTCTCCGGTACGCCTTTTCCTATCAAGTAAAGTAAAATCACGATCGCAAACCGCTAATTTAAAAAAAAAAATTTAGAAAAGATTTTCGAAAGAAATCGGTACATTTATTATATTTCGTATATTTTTTATTTTATTTATTTTATAGAAAGCACTGTTCATTAAAATGTTGTATCCTATGTTATAGGTTTTGTTTCTCTCTACAATTTCCTGTCTCACAATGTACCGTTTGTGTCCAGGAAGAGTTCATGGTTTCATAGATGTCGATTTTTGAAAGAAATCAGAACATGTATATTATTTCGTATATTTTTCATTTTATTGATTTTATGGAAAGCACTGTTCATTAAAATGTTGTATCCTATGTTATACGGCTTGTTTCTCTCTACAATTTCCTGTCTCACAATGTACCGTTTGTGTCCAGGAAGGGTTCATATTTTCATAGTTGTCGATTTTCGAAAGAAATCAGTACATTTATTTTATTTCGTATATTTTTCATTTTATTGATTTTATGAAAAGCACTGTTCATTAAAATGTTGTATCCTATGTTATAGAGCTCGTTTCTCTCTACAATTTTCTGTCTCACGATGTACTGTTTGTGTCCAGGAAGGGTTCATATTTTCATAGATGTCGATTTTCGAAAGAAATCAGAACATGTATATTATTTCGTATATTTTTCATTTTATTGATTTGATGGAAAGCAAAAAAATTTCTTATTTATAAAGATTTTCACATGCTGTCTGCGAAGAAAATATAGCAGAAATATTAAGAAAGTTTTTGAAAAAACGTCTCTTAGTCTTCCACGTATCTTAGCAATGTGCACAGTTTCGCGGTTTATTTCATACATTTGGCAACGTTTTTACTGTTTTCTCTTTGTTCAGTACTTTAGAAACGCATCGTACTCTTCTTACATACGGAAATCTCGACACAAAACTAACCTTTCCCAGCCCTTAGTATATCGATAGTAACTAAAAAATAAACTACACGTATCATACTATTACAGGTGAGAGATTCACTGACAAAATCCTACTCAAATGGTATCGTACATGGCCATGGATACTTCGAAACAAAAGCACCCTCGATCAAGCAACTATCCATAGAAGTATCCCAGCTACATGCCGGCGAAGACGGCAGACTGAGACTGACGTGTGTGGCAACCATTCCAGGATATGTCAGCAAAGACAGCGACTATGCTGATATCAGAAACAGCACCGCACTGAGTAAGTACAGAATAAACTTGCTCTTGTATTATTTTCGTGATAATTTTATGTATAATGGTCCTAACCAATTTTTTTGTTTGTTTGTAGTCGAAATATTAGAAATAGAAAGCCCTGCTCTACCATCTCCTGTAGAAGCAGCATCTTCGTCTCAATTTTTAAGATTTCACGTCATTCTATTGGTAATCCTAGTCCTGACGACGTACCAACTGTAAGAAAGATAAATATTGCAAATTTTAAGGTATATTCTGTACATTTTGATTGGTTAAAAGAGTTTAAAGCTATTTTTCTACCGGGTTGTTAAGTTTTGCGAAATTTTAACATAATTTTATTGCGAAATTTATTTAGTAACAATTATTGTAATATGCTAATACAGTAAGTATATTCAAAAAAAAACACTCAGAAAATCAAAAATACGTTTCTATATAAAATAAATATATCCTGCATAATATCGCTGTATATGATTCGCAATTTCTCTTCGTTAATGCTGTTTTACTTAATTACATTGAATATACAAAGCACAAACGTGTTAAATCGTGGTTAGTTGTAATTTAAACAAAATTTAATTACGGAGAGTTTTAATAAACTGGAGTAAACAAGTTTATATACAAGCCTGGAAACATTTATGATTATAGTTCCTTGTTTAGGAAAACATACAATCTATTTAAAACATATTTTTTCCATAGCAACTGTTAAAATTGCCTCATATCTATCAAAAATAGTAGATAAAATAGTACTTTAACCCACAAAACATCCCCCTTTAGAACTTTTTCTTTAATGGCCATAAGCGGGAGTAAAAGACCAACCGTCCGAACAAACACTAGAGGCGCCACCGGTCATCAAATGGTGTAAAAATTGCGAAAATTTAATCATCTAATTTTGACACAAGGGGTCGCGCTTAACTTTTTCAATTTTAATTCAATATTCATTGTTTTCAAATTATATTATTAGACTTTGTTGTATTTTGTGAATGTATAAATGTTTTCTTAGTATAAAGCTGCATTATAGTAATTTAAATTATATTACATACATATTTAAGATTCAAATATTATGACATATATGTCAGTTGCCGTCTAAAATGTCATCTTGATAACAAAAAGTTAGTTTTTGTCAAAAGTAGTTAAAATCATGTTAAAATATTAAAATTTACAAGTTATAATTAGATATTTTATATTATTTCAACAACAAACACATAATAGTACAGCGTAATGTTGATATTCAGGTACAAAACAAAAAGTGCCGTTATATTTTTCAGTTTTCGTTGTCAGCCGCGGAAGTTTCAGTGATTTTAGTGTTGTCGGATATTTTTATTTGTGAAATAGAAATATTGCGTTTGGATTGCAAAACTAAAAGTGGAAGTTTTATTGCAATGTAAGTAAGCGTTTGTCCATTTTATATTTTACTTTTTTCATATCTACGACAAATATACATATATTGAAATTTTATAATTCGTTTTATTAAAACAATGTTAGAAAACAAGCTTGTAATCCTGTAATTGACATAATTGTTATGTAATATATTCCATTTAAATGTAATATATTACTTTACAATTAAAAAAAATGTAAATTTAAAAAATATATTAAAAATACAAACAGGCATTAATTGAAATGTTTTGAGTGCGAACAAACACGAGAGGCGCTTTATTATTTACTTTCATTTCTTAACATGACAGACGAAGTTCTAAAGGGGGATGTTTTGTGCTTTAACCCAAGGGTAGATTAAACGATATTTTGACATCGAGGATAGGTTAAAAACTTTATTTCTTCTCGCACGTTTTTTAATTGCTTCCATTTTTGAAAATTGTTGTATTCCTTTTCATAAGTTATTCGGGATTTAAATGAAAGCAGTTTGGATATGGCGTTTTTCGCCTCATCCTGAATATCTGTGGGTAATTTACTTATTTCGTTTTGAGCCATTTCTGGTTCCAATTCAATCAGCAATCGACACGAAAGAGAATTAAAAAATATTGACTCAAAACTGACAACTAAAGAGACAGCTTTATTTATTTGTCAAATTACATTGAAACCAACGCCAACCCAGCTCAATATTTTTTCTACTCGTAATAAATTCCTTTAAATAATAATTTCTGAATATTTTTTAAAACGTAACTCGCTAGAGAAAATAATATTATTTTATACACGACGATAAAATTGCATTATCGTCCAGACGATAAAATACCATTTTATCGTCTTGTATAAAAAATAACTATTAACGCCTAGGCATAAAAGTAGAGCATTTTTACGCGTAAGAACAAAAGTACGAAGATATATTATGAAACTGACATAAAGTGTCAAATTCAACAAGTGTAACCATAGTTTCTCGATATATAATTACTTACAAGGTATTACTTTTAAATCTTTTTTTATATTTGCAACGTTTGAAATGGTTTAAAAAATTATTTGTGACGTTTGAAAAAAAAATAGCATGTCCTATTCGGAGTAAAAAATAACATTTTTTTGTGTCGCCATAAAAAGTATCATTTTTCTCCATAATAAAACAATAAATTATTTCTTTTAGGGAATAAAAACGTCTTAAAATGATATCAACTGGCCTAATTCCTCCTAAACTCTTCAGTTAAATATAAATGCAAGTTCTGAGAGTTTTTCAGAAAATACTTACTGCATTCGCTCCGTAGAAACCATTTTTCCAGCATTTTCTTTCTTTGCCTAAAGATAAGAACTTCTATTCCTGGCAGAAAAATTCATAGAGATATTTTAAAATATTCTTTCAAAACCAAAAAAAAATATAAAGCATACTAGGAGATAGTTTGCAGGGTAAAGAAATCGTATTTTTCAGTTATATTATTATTAAAAAGAAGATATTAGAGAAAAAAGTTTTTGAACAAAAATATATTCCGTGTTAACATAACAAATATAGAAATATATTATATTTATATGATTGTAAAAAAAAGCAGAAAACAAAAAGAGATGTTCAAAGAAGAAATTTTCACTACACACTCATTATTGTACACTTTACGAAATACTGCACTCGATGTAAACGATGGTATCTATAAATGTGAGTGTTTTTCGTGTTGTATTTGACATTTATACGATACAGGGTGTTTCTTAAACCAGTGTAAATATTTTCACAGGTTGTAGAGGTTTCAAAAAAAGGAAACCTTAATATTTTCAAAAAAATTTTGTGATCTAACCAGATAAATATTTAAACATATTTAAGAATCAACCTATATAAATCAATGTTGTTTATATAATATATCGTCAAATGATTTATGTATCTCATGTATTTTCTATGAGAATATTATATATACCTTATATACTAAAAAGTGAACTCATACATATCGTTGGTATAAATGTCAAGTGATATATACACAGTCAATATTGCTGTCTGTATGTAAAAAAAACTGATGATGGAATGTAACTTACTCGTGCACATTTTACAACGCTTATATGTTCCTTGTTTTAGATGATTTTAAACGAATTTTTAGTAGTTTTTTATCAATAATTATTTTTTTCTTAATTCATATATTTTATTTTTAAAACAATTTTACTGAAAAGTGAATCTTTATGAAAAAAATATTGTCATGGTAGGCGTTGAAATAGCATTTTAGTCCAGGCTCTCCTAAAAATCATATAAAGATTCATTTTTTAGAGTACAATTTCAATCAATTTCTCTTATGAATAACTTTATAATCTTATTAAAACAGATTTAATATACGCTTTTGCACATTTAGGATGTAAGGTTTTACGTTAAAAACAATAGGTAATACGAATATTTTAGGGAAAAAAATATAGATACATGTCTTTTTAACAGTTGTTACCTATTGTTCACATGAAGACAAAAAATAAAGATTATACATCGCAAAATAAAATATGATCGAAAAAAAACGGCGTCAAGGACGGCCGGGGAATGAAAATCGATCACAATTTTGGCAAGGTCAAGCCCTAAACATCAGTCAGTTGGTCTTAAGTAGGTTATAATTTAATTTTTGTATTGAGTAAAAATGATTTTTAAATGGTGTAGTTTAAAACTCGAGAAAAAATGACGTCTACTTCAGATTGACCTCTCCAAAATTATCATCGATTGTCATTTCCCAGCTGTCTTTGACGCCTTTTTTTCGATTATACAGTACTAATAAAAAGGTCGAACCAAAGACTTTATAGAATGGGTTTATAAAAAAAAACAATCAACTTTAGCGAATTTATCGAAAAAAAAACGGTATTCACAGTTTATTTTGTAATTTACTTTAATAATAATTATGAGAATGAAAACCTGGTTAAAATAATATTTTTTCCAATATCTAAAAATTCTTGATATAAAATATATAATTATTGTTAATTAGATTTTTAAATAATATTTGAGCTCAGCAAACTTTAATGAGAATTTTTAATATTTTTAACTGTTGATTATTATAACACTTTCTACAGGGTGATGTTTTAATTTGGTTTATTTTTCTCCGAAAAAATACTAATAGTAGAGTATTTTTAAAAAAGTGTAACTATTTAAAAAAAAACAAATATATCTTTGATTTACGTAATTTCATCTTAGTTAGTGAATTACCCTGTATATAAATATTATTAAATTATTTATAAAGCCTAAAACAGGTAAAACATAACATTCATTATGCAATAAGTGGAATAATTTAATATTACCTCTATTAAAATATGGCTGAAATAAATTTTTAAATAATAATTATTTCTGAACAAAATTACAGGAGATTAATTTGTATGATATATTATGCGAATTATTACATTTCCAAAAAATATAAAGTTAGTAATAATTTAAATGTGGTGGCAAAATATAATTACCAATTGAAAGACAATCAATAAATTTATATAATTCTGACGTTAACAACTTCAATATTTTTTGTTAGAAATGAAAAAAAAAGTCGCTCGGTTCGAGAATTAATTAATTGGTTATAGTTACCTAATTAATTAAAGTTAACTAATTTTAATTAATTAATTATGATTAGTTAACTACTTTTGAAAACGCAATAAAATATTTATTAATTATTTATACGAAACTAATTGATTATAATTATAATTAATTAATTAATTAAATTTATAATTAATTAATTATGTTTATAATTAAATAATTATGTTTATAATTAAATAATTATGTTTATAATTAATTGATTATGTTTATAATTAATTAATTATGTTTATAATCAATTAATTATATTTATAATTAATTAATTAAAACTAATTAACTATAGTTATAATAAATTAATTTTTGAAATTAAATACAAAAACCGGAACGTTTACCAAATAAACCCTTTTTGTTATAGTTAATTAATTAAAGTTAACTAATTTTAATTAATTCTAATTAATTATGATTAGTTAACTACTTTTGACAACGCAATAAAATATTTATTAATTAATTATACGAAACTAATTCATTATAATTATAATTAATTAATTAAATTTATAATTAATTAATTATGTTTATAATTAAATAATTATGTTTATAATTAATTAATTATGTTTATAATTAATTAATTATGTTTATAATCAATTAATTATATTTATAATTAATTAATTAAAACTAATTAACTATAGTTATAATTAATTAATTTTTTAAATTAAATACAAAAACCGGAACGTTTACCAAATAAACCCTTTTTGATAGCTTAAATTTGTTTTTAATGAACAATTTTGGTTAAAATATTCTTATACGAATATTATTTAGATATTAAAAACTTTCTGACATAGTATAAGACTATTTTGAATGTTTAATTATAAACTAACGGTCTTACTAAGGGCTAGATAAGGTATTACCCTAACAAAGACGTACAAACTAAAATTCAAAACGATATAATTAAAAGATCACGATGTATAAAACAATGTGGTAGTTTTCTTAAGAGAATTACTGAAGTTAACATGTTAATTTAGCCTTTAAATTAGTTAATTTCACGGTATAACGCGTAATTTTTGACTACGATATCTTTCATTAGGCTTTATTACTACAGAGTAACGCTAAACGTATTTTATATAAAAGAAAATTAACTTAAATGAATAGATTTTAACTAATTTAATAATTTTATTAATTGTAATATTGATATTACTGTCTTTCTATAATTTTGAAACTGTCACAATATTTAAGCTTCATTCAGAACGTTCAAATTAGTGGTTTCAATTATACTTATCTAATTAGTTTCAATTAATTTTAACTAATTTCCCTTGACGAATGATAATCAAAGGTTAAAATGATACTACTCGCAAATTTTCAAGTATAATTAGTGGAAAAAATGGTAAGCCTCATTCAGAACCCCGCAATTAGTGGAATAAATTAGTGGTTTCAATTAGCGTAGAAGTTTGTTACTTTAATTACAACGTAAGCATTCAGACCGTCAAAATTAGTGGTAGACATTTTCAATTAGTAGAAAAAGTTATCAAACTTTTAACTTCTCCACTAATTATCCTTCAAAATTTGCGAGAAATGTCATTTTGGCCTTTGATTATCTTCCGTCAAGAGAATTTGTGGTTAGAAATCAAAAGTTTATTGTTTTATAAGCTAAATATTAGGCTTTCTTTATGTACACAATAACTGACTAACCCAAGCTGTTGCTAGGATATACCATTAATTTTAATTGTGTTTCTTAAATATTGTATAAAGTGTAATTGAAACCACTAATTTAGTCCACTAATTGCAAGGTTCTGAATGAAACTTAAGTTTGTTAAGTTTTTTACTAATTGAAAATTACGACCACTAATTTTGACGTTCTCAATGAAAATTCTACATTGAAATGAAAGAAACAAACTTCTACACTAATTAAGTCCACTAATTTTGAGGTCCTGAATGAAGCTTAAGGAACTTTCCAGTCAGTTTCTCCGTTTTTCTCACCTATCAGTCTCACTAAAGCAGTGATTGAAAAGCTGACAATTTCAATATAAAAATTAAATTTCAACTTTAAAAAACGAGAAAATGTATTTCTAAAGCCCCAAAAAATCCGAAAGAAACTCAAACGAAGGTTTTTACAGCAATTTTGTGTTTCATCCTCAATTTCTGCGATCGCAATGATTCAGATTGGGGGCACAGATGCTACACCGGTGCACAGGCACGGTGCTGTAACAAAAAGGGTCGGGATGATAATGTAATTAAGGGTTAAGATAACAAAGACCTACTGGTAATTAATGAAGTCCCTCGGGCATTGTTATAGGTAATTTCCTCGTGGTCCTTTTTTTGCTAATTCTCATTTTTTAATCGTGATATTCTCTCGTTTCTTTTTGGATAGGGTTTGTTATATATTTTGTTATATTAGTTTTTATTTTAATTTGGATTAAGGTTAGTTTTGTCTTGATTTTTTTTTATTATACAGCATGAATAACAAAAAATATTGAACCAGACATGTTTTTTCTGGAACAAAACATATCATTTCAAGCAATAATATCTAGATTTTAATATATAGACTTCCTTGTGATACTGGGTGGATAAATTTAATAATATTAACAGTTGAATTATATTAATATTCTCTTTAGTGTTTGCAACCGCTATTTTAAAAATATTATTGACGTCACTGATACAGAATAAATGTATTTTCAGAAAAAAAGTTAGTTATACATATAAAGATCTCTACTTAAAGCTATAAAATACCATATCATGAAAAATATAATTCTATATACATTTAACTGTGATATTAGTACATAGTAATGTAGTTGATCTGTGCACAAAAATATTTTATACCAGTTTTTTTTTATTTAGATGCTGTAAGATAAACAAACTATCTATTATTTTAGAGATATAAATATTATATGCATCTTTAATTTGGGTTTTAGAAACTTGTATATCAGTGACGTTTATAGTATAATTTATATTTCTATGTGTAAATAAACATTGAAATTTGGTAAAATTTTATCTAAACCAATTAAGAACTGACGGGTACAAGTTATTTTGAAGCTTTTGTAATGGTATTGGTACTCACAGACATGTCTAAAAGATAACCTAACCAATATAACTTGATTTATTTAGACCCGACATATACAAGCAACATTTGTTTATTTACATTTTTATTAGACTACAAACTAAAAATAATCGTTTTTTTTCAAGATTTGACTAGCGTAGTCTCACGATCTTCATAAAAACAGAAAAAGAATGTTATTTTAATAAATTTTGCTATTTATTTCTAATTTATTATCTATACAGACCGACGCGTGACGCCCCCCCCCTACTGCACCCTACCGTTGAAAATACTAATTTGTGAAAGGCTTTTTGTTTTTATTTTTATTGAAAATTCCAGAAATCATGGAGTATATGTATATGTTCCATCGTACACCATTTTTGTCTTATTTTGATAAAAAAAAATAGTATAACAACGTCACAGCACAAATTTTTCAAAAACACGCTTAAAATGAATATATAAAACGTAAACAAAGTGGCAACCTAGCATTTTTCTGTTTACATTTGGTTTGTATATCATGGGTACATTTGTTTTAAGTATATAAAAACATATTAAAAACTATAAAAGAATGGTTTAAACTAAATGTCAATCAACTAAAGTCAATCTTAATAACGTATTACTTCTTAAGATTCCATGAAAAATAAACTGTGAATACCTGGATATATTAAGTACATAATATATTGTTTCAAAATCAATTGGATGAAACATATCTACCAAAAAAATGAGAAGAAAACACATGTTTATACAAGAGAACAAGAATTATATAATATTATATATGCGTATTTGTTACCAAACTTTAGGAAATTTGGGGTGAGTTTATTAAGCTCCCATATGGTTAATGATAATCTTGGGGGATGGTAAATTTAGCCCACATTAGTGCAGTGTTGTCAGGTTTGAGAAATTTTCGCCAGATTTATACAAAAAATGTTTTGACTTTTTGAGTTTTAATACTTAGAAAAAATTTCATACACTGTCAAATATGTCCCAGATATTGGTATATGGCATAATTTTTAAATAAGACTAAACTAAACTATTTAAATACTCATTAGAAATGTTAGATTTTAATATATTTTTAATGTATTTCTTAAATGTAAATAATTCAGTTAATGAAAATAAAGGTTTTTAATAAATTTTTGTTGGTCCGAACATTTAGTTGTTAGGGCTCGTATAGCGTGTTCCGTTTAAAGAAAAATTGTTTATATAGTCTATAAAATGAATAACTTTGAATTTTGACCGTTATTTTTTACCAACATGGCAAATATAAAATCCCTCTATCAAAAAAGTTACTGATATTCTTTAAATTGAGTGCCTGACTGAACGAATCAGACAGGTAACTCTTTTTAGTTTCCTGAAATAGAAAAGGAAAATAATAAAGCAAGTGACAGTTCTTCCTCTTCTTACAAAAATCAACGCGAAATTTCATAATTGACAAAATGTCATCAGCTTTTGACATTTCTAAATATAAGAGCAATGCCGTCTCTAATAGAACAGCCACGGAGCGAGATTTATGACGTCACGCTAGTTAGATACTACGGATTAATAAATATGTTGTAGAATACATGGAAAACATAATTATTCCTCGTATTTTTGGTTTGTATTTTAAAAATGATATAGTTTACATGAAATATACATAATATACAGTTAATAAATACAATATAATATATACTTATTTATAGTAATAAATACTTTGGCAAGTAAACTATGAACCATACAAATGCAGCAAATGTTTTACGATATACAAATAATGAATAGGTGGTACATAAGATAATGGGGAAAATGTAAAATATATTTTAAATTTTGGGGTTTGAAAATCGATCTAATTTAACAAAAAACATTCAATATCTACTAATAGTGATGTACATATTATTATTTGCATTCCCAAAATTTATTTATATATTATAATGTTTACTGCAATTAATAAACTAATATAAACTTGTCAAAAGATAACCACATATTTTTTTAAATTATTAGTCTTAACACAAAAACTATCTACATTGACTATGGAGTACGATTTCAGCCATACTGTAAAACATTTGCTGCATTTGTATGGTTCATAGTTTATCTGCCAAAGTATTTATTACTATAAATAGGTATATATATATATATATATATATATATATATATATATATATATATATATATATATATATATATATATATATATATATATATATATATATATATATATATTGTATTTATTAACTGTATATTATGTATATTTCATGTAAACTATATCATTTTTAAAATACAAACCAAAAATACGAGGAATAATTATGTTTTCCATGTATTCTACAACATATTTATTAATCCGTAGTATCTAACTAGCGTGACGTCATAAATCTCGCTCCGAGGCTGTTCTATTAGAGACGGCATTGCGTCAGCAAGGCCGCAAGTTGCTAACCTAATAAAATTAACACTAGAAAAGCCCGCGGGAACTGTCAAATTCAAAGTTATTAGTTTTACAGACTATATCAATAAATGTGACATAAAACTTAACTAACTATCCTACAATTTAATATTTTAATGAAAGTTTTGTCTCCAAAAACAAAAATAAGTTACAGTCAATTAAAAGTGGAGCAAAATATAATGAAGGTAGCGTACCATTGTCTACCATAATTGTTTTTGTTTATTTCTAATTATATAAATTAAAATATATAATCTATAAAAATCTGGCAGGCACAAAACTGGCAACAAAACTGCCTTAGAAAGATATTATACAGTAAGCTACTATAGATATGGTTTAGGCGATTCGGTGTCCACAAATCCTTTCGATATATGATCGAAATTTGCTCGAATAGAGCAGTACCCTTTGTGGAGACCCGATGGGCCTATGATCTAACTGTTTACGAGATAAGTCTGCAGGCTGAAACGCCAAAAATGTCTTCCTTATAAGCTATTATCTATTTTGTAATTTTTAGTGAAGGGAGCAAAATTGTCACTTCGAGCTGAACGTGTACAGGGTGGAACAAAAATAATAAAATATAACACTAATTTTGTGCGGTCTTAGTTTTCTTTGCAATACGAAAAATGAGGGTTTTTGTCGTAAATTAAGTGTTTATATTTTATATTTTTTAATTCATCTTGTACAGAAACTCTTACGTTGTAAGCTGTCGAAATAGATTTTTATTTCCTTAGTAGTGAACTGGTACAAATAAAATTAAGACGCTTATAAAAATTATTATATTTTATATCATTTCTACAGACGAATATGAGTTTGATAATGTATTCTGATTGTTTAAACAAATAATTTTAATACATATATGAATTAATAAACGGCACATTGGGGGTATTTTTATAACTGAAAATTTAAAAAACAAAAATTTCGTATTACGAAATTTTCAAATTTTTATCGAATATCTGCAGTTATTTATTACCTACCCTGTATATACTATCAGTTAAATTACTTGCAGTTATTTAAGAGACACCGTATGTATATACAGTGTAAGTCAAAAAATATATTTTCATTATACATTATTACATATCATATTGGTCTACTTTATAGATATATAGATTATTTAGAAATATTTATTAATGATTTTTGTTATACCGGGTGTTGCATCGTCGGACGGGACATAGGAAATCCCATGCAAATTTTAATGGGGTCAATTATTGACTTCCCTAATTATTTTAGAGAATAATTCTATTTAGGTTTATTGAAGAGCACTAAAACCCACATTCAAAAGAATAACTTTACATATTTTTGATTAGCCCGTTTACGAGTTACCGCCGATTTCTTTTTAAATATTTCTCCTTTCTTATGGCCCTGTATTTACTTATGAGCACCAGTCAAGGTAAAAGATAACTGTCAAATAAAGTTGTCATTTCAGATATTTACCTATTTAGTGCTTTATTATTATTGAAAACTCATTCCTACATCGGAAATCTTAATGATGTATTTATAAATACAAATTAATATGAATTAAAGTAAAATAAAGTAATCAATTACAAGATTAATTATAGTATTATTACAGTATTCAATAATTTATTATTAATTTAGGTATCTACTATTAAATTGTTAGAATTTTAGGATTTAAGAAGATATTCAAATATTCCTCCATCGACTGCTAGACAATAACCCAGGCGATCATAAAATTCTCTTCTTACATTCGCTAGTTGGTAAACTGAAATTCTATTGCATTCGGCAGAAATAGCATTTTTTAACTCGTCTAGATTTGGGTATTTTTTATCCTTGTATATCTTGTTTTTTAAATGGCCCCAGAGAAAGAAATCATTTGGCGAAATATCAGGAGACTTTGCTGGCCAATTTACTGTATGATTTAGGCCAATAACGTTTCCGTTAAAACTATTGTCTAAATATTCCCAAACAGCCAGGGTACTATGTGCCGGACAGCCATCCATTTGGTACCAAACTTCCTGATTTTCCCTAGCGGCATCATGTAAAGCAGGTAAAATATGATTTTCGAGTAGTTCCAAATAATATTCTGCATTCAAATTTCGCGTAAGAAATAATGGCCCGATAATATTGTTTCCGAATATCCCTGCCCAAACATTTACTTTCTGTGGATATTGCGTCCTTGTTTCGACAAACCTGTGTTGGTTTTCTTTGTTCCAATATCGATAATTTTGAACATTGGGTTCATTATTTAAGGCAAACGTGCATTCGTCAGTGAAACATATGTTTTTTAAAAATTCCCTATCCGTGTTCAGTGGCGTATCCAGGATTCATGCCTGGGGGGGTCAATAACTCAGTATTATACCTAAATATATATTTTTTTACATTAACAAGCCAGTACCTACCTAATTACAGCCTAGGTACTATGATAAATTGTATATAGGTATAAATAAATAACAAATATTTTTCTTAGAAAACTGGTTTAATAATTTTTCTATACTTTGCTAAACTGTTGACCGAAGAAAGGGCCGAATATCAACAAACATTGCAGCCACAATCCGACATTCAAATAAGAACCACAGCCTCTCCACTGAGGATCAATACCAAAGAAGTAAAACAAATTTGCCAAACCCTGAAAAATAGAAAATCGCCTGGTCCAGGTGAAATTCCTCCAGAATTACTCAAGTACGGCACGGATAAATTATATAAGCAGCTCGCTAATCTTTTCCAAAAGTGCCTTAATGGTGAAAACATACCGAAAGAATGGAAGACATCATATATAACAACAATACACAAGAAAGGAAGTAGACGATTGCGATAACTATCGAGGAATTTCCGTGCTGAGCTCTGTTTCAAGGGTCTATGGAAAATTGGTCAAAAAGAGAATTGAGGAAGAATACTGGGATATGGAGGCTGAAGAACAAGCGGGGTTTAGAGCTGGTAGATGCACGGTCGACCATTTATTTACACTGACACAGATAATTGAGAAAAAGATGGCAAGAAATCAAGAAATACATCTCCTCTGCGTAGACCTCAAGAAACCATATGATAGTGTACCCCAGTCTAAATTGTGGGAAGCCCTCGAGCATAACATTAATTAAGGCTGTCCAAGAACTTTATAAGAACAACACTAGCCAAGTAAAGAAAGGACAAACAGTATCAAAGGGATTCAGCATAAACAAAGGTCTTAAACAGGGCTGCTGTCTACCCCCGACACTGTTTAAAATCTATTTGGAACAAGCTCTGAAAATGTGGAAAAGGAAGTGCGAACAGATGGGGATACCACTAAACGACTCGATACTTTACACTCTTTGTTTCGCTGATGATCAAATAATACTGGCTCAAGACTACTAAGTAACATTACATCACAAAAAAAAATAATCATTAACACAAAAATTAACTAAAAATTAAAGAAACAAATAACAAAATAAGAAGAAACAAACAAAAGGCCAAGTGAATAAAGTAAAAGCACAGATACAAATAAAATTAAATAACAATATCCAGGCTTTTTTGCCTGCATTTCATTAAGTACCTCCTCTGTACTAACAGATATTTCTGGATACATATACAAAAGGGATAAGCCATTTAGTCTGTCTTTACTTACGGTGTTACTGACGTAGGACTTTAACAATTTAGGGTTGAAAATTTCCTTTCAGGTGTTGCCGTACTAACGGGTAAAGTGCAATTTTTTTTAATAAGATAAATATGTTAGGAAATAGTTCTTGGTCAAATATTAACAGAGCATCGAGTGCGGAACTTGGGTAGTCTTCTGGTGCATAGTCTTCAAATATTCTATGCTAGAGCTTAAATTCAGCCGAAACTACAGAAAATGAAGAGTTTTCTAAGTCGTTTTTATTAAAATCTATAGCATATATTTTAGATTCGATACTTCATAATCGGATTTTTTATTTAGGGAGGGAATATAAGAGAGCTACATGACCGTAGTATGTCTTTGTATTTAACAAATCGTTCTTCCAAATGTAATACTACGTGATCTAAAAAAGGAATAAAAATTAATAATCTGTAATAATCTTGAGCAGTTTCAGTTTTAAAATTCGGCCTGTTTTTTTGTCTACTAGTTATTCGGTTTTTTTTATTTCCTGTCCAAACAATTTGTTCATGTTTCTGTTTGCTTCTGTAAAAATATCTGCGAAGCTGGTATTTAAATTATTGTTTAAAATATAAATAGGACCGGCGCGAGTCGTGTATGGAGGGGGCAATTGCCCCCTTTGCCCCCCCTTGGATACGCCACTGTCCGTGTTTGCTCTTTCCATCATGTCAAAACAAAACGCCTGCCGCCGTGTTTCGTCCCCATCTCGTAGCTTTTGGTGCTTTTCATATTTGAAGGAATAGTATTTATGTCGTTTCAAAATTCGAAACGCTGTAGTGTGATCTATTCCGATTTCATCCTCAAGTTTCCTTGTGCTGATCTTTCCATCATTCTCTTCCACGCACCATAAAACTTCCAAGTCGGTATCATTTCTTGCATCTTCTCTTTGTTCCTGCCTTGCTTCACATCTGCAGTTATTTATTAGGGTACCTTTGGTCTCAAATCTCTGGATATTCCTTGCGATTGTAGATTTTTCAGGTATCGGTCTATTCGGATACAGAACAGCAAACATGTCCGACACCTTTTGATAACTATTTCCTTGATAATACACACCATTTAATCAATACTTTTTCTTCGGGAGTGTAATTCATGGCTAATATTTTCGATGTAGGTATGAGTTCTTAATAATAATAATAAAGCACTAAATAGATAAATTTCTGAAATGACAACTTCATTTGATAGTTATCTTTTACCTTGACTGGTACTCATAAGTAAATACAGGGCCATAAGAAAGAAGAAATATTTAAAAAGAAATCGGTGATAACTCGTAAACGGGCTAATCAAAAATATCTAAAGATATTCTTTTGAATGTGGGTTTTAGTGCTCTTCAATAAACCTAAATAGAATTATTCTCTAAAATAATTAGGGAAGCCAATAATTGACCCCATTAAAATTTACATGGGATTTCCTATGTCCCGCTCGACGATGCAACAACCGGTATATCTACTTACACTATTTTTAACTGTTTTTTTGTATACTTACACAATCCATTCACACTCTTCGAGCTCGTAGAAATGACAATAATTTGCTTTAAAAGAATATTTATCCACTAGAACATTCTAGGGGTCCATCTTTTTTGAAAATTCCAGCATTTTTTCCAATCATCTGTACCTACCTTCTCCATTGAACTTTTTGAAAAAAATCTGGCTTTTTCAAAAAAACCTTGGACCGAAAAACATATTGTCAGTGGTTGGTTTAAAATTAATTAGTTAGATGAAGAAATTAAGTTTAAATCCAACACACGGTATACAACTTACGTTATTCGTGTAAAGATATAATATATGTAAAATTAAAGTGTATAACTTTATCTTCTATGTTTTGTAAAATGGGAAAAATACTAAAAATAAAGTAAATTGTGGTATTAAAGTCTTTGTTGTTTTATTTTAATGTTCTTCTTTGTGTACAACCAGGGCTTCCGACCATTTTATGTTGTGGGGCTTGGAATTTTAGATGCAGTAAATGGTTTGATATTTCTGAAGGTTTTTATCGTAGATATTCTACCGTATGATCGAAAAAAACGGCGTCAGCGATGACTATGAAATTTAGATCATCATTTCCCAGCCAACTGGACGTCATTTTTTCGATCATACGGTATTTGGTATTAAAATAAGGATTATGGTTCACCCTGTATATCGAAATAAATTTATTAAATTGAACTTTTTTTTTAAATAAAAACCAAACGAATATAAACGTTTATTAACTAATAATTTTTTGTACATAGTAATGTCAAAAATATAATGCATATTATGGCAATATTATAAAATCACAATTAATTAGGTTTGTTTATACAGGGTGAGTTTAAATAAGTGCACATACTCTTGGGGGTTGTCATATTTCCATCCCAGGAACATATACGTTTATAACGTTTAAAACTCCGCACTTATTTAAGACTCATCCTGTATAAATGCAATTTAAAAATTATATCCAACCTATATATCTAAAAGTTAATCTAAAACAACAAAAAACAATTTTTTGTAATCCTAATTTATTCTTGAGCAGAACAAACGTTATTTTTTTGGTAACATTTAGGCCAGAATGACTAGTAACAATACGGGTAATTTTGTTGCAAATTAATTGTAACAATTTAAAAAAAAACAGTCTAAAATATAAAACAGATAGGTTTAAAAATAATGACTATGTCTTAACACACTTAAAATTACTCTTAAATCTATTTTTTGGTAAACTAGAACACTAAAATATAAAAGAATTATATTAAATTTCTTTGGCCTTTAAAAATTCTTACCCTTTTTTAAATCCTAAAAATGCACATTTTTTTTGTATTTAAACATACAATACAATCGAGAAAAAAAAAACGGCGTCACAGTTAGCTTGGAACTGAAGATCATTTTCGAGCCAACTTGACGGCGTTTTTTTCTCGACAGTAAGGTACTTTTAAAAAAGTCTTTCTTATTCTATCAGTTTTCAATCTATACGCAATTATATAACAAATTTAAGGCCATTCCTCAAATACTGATAGATAATTATTATTATACCACATATACAGGGTATTTCATAAATAAATGAAAACAGTCTCAAGATATTTTACATAATCATTTATAAGCAAAGTTAATATCTTGAAACTTGATGATAAAATACTGAAACTTTTGAGAACCGCCGATTTTTAATGTCTATGTTATTTTGCATTGTTGCCAAGTTGTGCAATTTTTCAGTGAATTATACAAAAATCTAAAAACAAATTACTAGGTATTATAAGAGTTTAGAAAACTATAAATGTATTAAATTTGTGCTCTCAGCTTATTTGTGTTAAAATTAAAAATCAAAACATAAAATTCTCAATTAACTTGCAGTACCAAAAAGTTTTGTCAATTATTTATTAAAAAAATATCAAAAAATATAAATATTTTTTTGTAAAAAATGGTAGTACTTATGAGATCCAACTATGTAGCCAGTATAATATATGCATTTATTTACAAAACACCCAAAGTATATATTAATCTCTTAATTAGTCCAAACTATGCTATGCCCTAAAACTATATAAATACTTATATTTTTTTCAAAATAAAACTTATATTGTAACAAAAACTTGTCATCTCTTCCATATCACATTTTTTAAACACTCTTACCACAGTGTCACATACAAATCTTGCAAAAATGTATGACATTTTTTCCTGATAAAGCACATATTTGCTTGAAAAAAAAAACAGCAAAATTTTTAAAAAAATATTGCATTATATGACACTGTAAATAGAAAAAAAAACACTCAATGACAAAGTAAGCCACTTATACAGGGTGTCCCAGAAATAAGTGCAAGTATTTTAACTGGTAGTATAGTTCAACCCCAGAAACACGCCTATGAGTGTTTTTTCGCGAAAAAAAAATAAAAATTAGAAATTTTTTGAAATCTTTTTTTTGGAAATTTTGTCATCATTTCTTGATAATACGGCAACATAGGTATTAGATTAAATTTACAAGAAAGAAAATCCACAAAAAATCCAGCGGTTCTCAAAATTTTAGCAAAAACTATTTTTATTTTGGAAATTTTCAAATCAAAATAACTCTGTTATTTTGAACTTATTTGAGAAAGGATAAAGAGAAAATATGTTTCTTTTATAGAGATCTACCACCCTTTAAAATACTTGCACTTATTTCTTGGACACCCTGTATACCGTACACACTTTTTTTAAGTGATTCAAATGTTCATCCACTTTTATACAGGGTGTGTCTGAAATAAATGCAAGTATTTTAAAAGGTGGTAGTGTATGTCAATAGATTTTACACTTTCACCATAGAACAACAACACATCGGTGTTTCCATATGGTTACCCGTCGATCCACTCGCATCGTCTAATGTCGCTTAACTTCTTAAAATACTATGAATTTATAAACACACAAATATGCAGACTGTAAGTAAAGGAGGTGGCATCATTGTAAAGCTTAGATACACCGTCAAGAAATTTCAGGAGAATGAACCTGTGGCATTAAAAAGTTTTTTAAAATTTTCCGAAAAATATTTTAAAATACTTGCACTTATTTATGGGACACCCTGTATAGTACAGATGTGCAATAAAAAGTCGTTTAAAAAGAATCCTACCAAGATTTAACGCAAATTTAAGTTTGTGCTATTTACTGATAGTTGCATAATTTAAAAAAAAATTGTTTTGGTTAAGCAGAGGCTCTATTTTAAAAGCTGATGTGAGTTGTTATTGCTCATGAGCTCACTGTTGAGCTTTTTAAAGGTTTTTGTCATTTTCTCTCTGGTTTCTTCCATGAGAGACTCAAGATCTTCCAGCGTCTTGCCTTTGGTGCTTATCGGTTCCAAAGTTTCAATTATAACAACACCTGAAAAAAAAAATAATAAAAAAATCAATAAAAAAGATGCACAATTCAAATTGCACATTTTGTTCTCCTGTATTTGTCTTTTTATAATATTTCTATATGCCTAAAATTTGGCAGTGCATTTTTCACAACCTGTATAATGTTTATTTGTTTCTGTGTCAATAGGTAATGTATAATAACATAACTCAGATATTAAAAAAAGATGAAGAAAATAAATTCTAAACCCAAGTAGCAAAAAGAAATTCTAAAAGGATTGAATTATTTTATAATAGTCGAATAGCGTTGTCTTAAGAACTGCTTGATTTTATTAAGCGTTTGGTTTCGACCATTCTGTTTTTTAATAAAAGTTGTCATATTAAACTATTTTCTAGTGGTTTGTACAACCTATCCTGTAACGCTTTAGACGATAATTTCTTTTAGTATGATATAACACTTAATAAGACAATGCTATATGATAACAAACATATTATTTTATTAGACTCTTATACCCACCATGTAAGAGTTCTATAATATTCATATAACTAGTAGTCACAAGATCATATAATAGTTACTTAAACTTGTCTTAATAAAGTTGTATTACGTTGTATGATAGAATGTTTTATTGCGTTAAACTACGGTGCTGTATACAACACCAATTATATAGCCTTATATGACAAAATTGTGATTAACAAAATAAATTCGCTGTATTATAAAAAATCTGCATTATAAAACTGGTAATGTATAATATAACCTCATTTTAAATTAAATGGTATACCTAGTTATTTATTTTGTTATTGTTGTTGTTGCTAAAGTAATATCTACGTACGAGTATAATCAATCACAGCTATTATGAATTCTGGACAAAGTTGGAAAAAAGTTAACAAACGCAGTGGTAGTTATAAAGAGCATGTAAGAAAAAACTCATCGAAATTACGGCAAATAATCCCGAGAATTCCCTAGGTTCTCAAAAATCTCTCGGGTTGTCTGGCTTCTTCAAAGCATTGTTGCCACGTTGATTAAAAGTTTTACTGTAGTAATGTTTGTATTGTTTTATTGTTGTTTTTCCAAGTCCTTAGGTTGCCGCTCACTCGTCGGGCACGCATGAAATGCATTGCGTGCATGAATCCATGAAAATCTGATCATGTTTGTTAGTTTAAATACTAATCAAATGAGATTTGGCAACATCTATTTGTCACAAATCTCAATATATCCAAAATAGTTCTATAGTGCCTGGAAATTCAGCGTAATGATAGATATTTATCCTATACCGTTTTATTTTACAACAAAGACTTATTTAAGGGATTCATTTATAATAAAATGGTTGCATTATTATTCGCCATATTTAAGGCAGAATTTTTGTATGGCCTATGGCCGCCATTATATGAAGCAAAATTAAAAACATCAAAATAAATTGTAAAATGTTATTTTTGAGATCTATTTTGTGGTAAGATTCCCACATACAGTAATATAGTGTTTAATTAAATTCAAAACAAGAATTTTTGAAAATTTTATTTTATTTTATTGTTTAAATTTATATGTAAACCTTAATCGAAATTAAAGCGCTTTAATTTATTGCCAAATGCATACCTAATCTACCAGTAAAATTTTCGGCGGAACAAAAATTGTCCCTACTTTTCAAACCCTGTTAATGATTTCTTATATTACATATTTGTTGTACCTTCTGGCTCTACCCGCCATTTTCATTGTCGAGTAAAGTCTCCTTTTTAACAACCCACATCCTCTAGATTCATTTTACGACACGCTTAAAATATAATTTGCTCCTAATATTCTTCGGTA